>NW_023494808.1:12857464-13330040 GCF_904425465.1 Colossoma macropomum
AAGGGTTCCCAGCCCCATAGAGCCACAGGTTGAGGCTGGCTTCCAGTATTGGCCATTTAAAGTATCCCACCACTCTATTAGGACTGAATAGAGGCTGACTTTTTTTTAAATTCTTCATTTAAATTGAAAGTTATTTTCATTTCAAAGTAAAGGTTAGGTTCATAACCTGATTGTAACTTCTAATGTCAGTTAGTTTTTAATACAAGCCCTGACCAAGCCCCACACTGCTAAGTTTCTGACATGAGACCAGACCAAGGGTTCTCATAGATTTGTACACACTGGCTGAAGCTGGAAGCCTATACATGACTTCTGAAGTAATTTGGTAGAATATATAATCAAGTACATGCAGACTTCCTATTGGCTGTCCTAGGCCTTCTGCTTAGGCCCACAGTATGAACTTCTTTTCACTGTATCCATAGTTTAGTTTCAAAATAAAGGTTTGGCTGAAAAGCATTGAACTACTGGCAAGGGAGCATGGTCTCCCATCCAGTCACTGACCTGGACCAGCCCTGCTTAGCTTAATAGATCAGTTAAGCCCAAGGGTTCCCAGCCCCATAGAGCCACAGGTTGAGGCTGGCTTCCAGTATTGGCCATTTAAAGTATCCCACCACTCTATTAGGACTGAATAGAGGCTGACTTTTTTTTAAATTCTTCATTTAAATTGAAAGTTATTTTCATTTCAAAGTAAAGGTTAGGTTCATAACCTGATTGTAACTTCTAATGTCAGTTAGTTTTTAATACAAGCCCTGACCAAGCCCCACACTGCTAAGTTTCTGACATGAGACCAGACCAAGGGTTCTCATAGATTTGTATACACTGGCTGAAGCTGGAAGCCTATACATGACTTCTGAAGTAATTTGGTAGAATATATAATCAAGTACATGCAGACTTCCTATTGGCTGTCTTAGGCCTTCTGCTTAGGCCCACAGTATGAACTTCTTTTCACTGTATCCATAGTTTAGTTTCAAAATAAAGGTTTGGCTGAAAAGCATTGAACTACTGGCAAGGGAGCATGGTCTCCCATCCAGTCACTGACCTGGACCAGCCCTGCTTAGCTTAACAGCTCAGTCAAGCCCAAGGGTTCCCAGCCCCATAGAGCCACAGGTTGAGGCTGGCTTCCAGTATTGGCCATTTAAAGTATCCCACCACTCTATTAGGACTGAATAGAGGCTGACTTTTTTTTAAATTCTTCATTTAAATTGAAAGTTATTTTCATTTCAAAGTAAAGGTTAGGTTCATAACCTGATTGTAACTTCTAATGTCAGTTAGTTTTTAATACAAGCCCTGACCAAGCCCCACACTGCTAAGTTTCTGACATGAGACCAGACCAAGGGTTCTCATAGATTTGTACACACTGGCTGAAGCTGGAAGCCTATACATGACTTCTGAAGTAATTTGGTAGAATATATAATCAAGTACATGCAGACTTCCTATTGGCTGTCTTAGGCCTTCTGCTTAGGCCCACAGCATGAACTTCTTTTCACTGTATCCATAGTTTAGTTTCAAAATAAAGGTTTGGCTGAAAAGCATTGAACTACTGGCAAGGCGGCATGGTCTCCCATCCAGTCACTGACCTGGACCAGCCCTGCTTAGCTTAATAGCTCAGTCAAGCCCAAGGGTTCCCAGCCCCATAGAGCCACAGGTTGAGGCTGGCTTCCAGTATTGGCCATTTAAAGTATCCCACCACTCTATTAGGACTGAATAGAGGCTGACTTTTTTTTAAATTCTTCATTTAAATTGAAAGTTATTTTCATTTCAAAGTAAAGGTTAGGTTCATAACCTGATTGTAACTTCTAATGTCAGTTAGTTTTTAATACAAGCCCTGACCAAGCCCCACACTGCTAAGTTTCTGACATGACTCCCCACCAAGGGTTCTCATAGATTTGTATACACTGGCTGAAGCTGGAAGCCTATACATGACTTCTGAAGTAATTTGGTAGAATATATAATCAAGTACATGCAGACTTCCTATTGGCTGTCTTAGGCCTTCTGCTTAGGCCCACAGTATGAACTTCTTTTCACTGTATCCATAGTTTAGTTTCAAAATAAAGGTTTGGCTGAAAAGCATTGAACTACTGGCAAGGCAGCATGGTCTCCCATCCAGTCACTGACCTGGACCAGCCCTGCTTAGCTTAATAGATCAGTCAAGCCCAAGGGTTCCCAGCCCCATAGAGCCACAGGTTGAGGCTGGCTTCCAGTATTGGCCATTTAAAGTATCCCACCACTCTATTAGGACTGAATAGAGGCTGACTTTTTTTTAAATTCTTCATTTAAATTGAAAGTTATTTTCATTTCAAAGTAAAGGTTAGGTTCATAACCTGATTGTAACTTCTAATGTCAGTTAGTTTTTAATACAAGCCCTGACCAAGCCCCACACTGCTAAGTTTCTGACATGAGACCAGACCAAGGGTTCTCATAGATTTGTATACACTGGCTGAAGCTGGAAGCCTATACATGACTTCTGAAGTAATTTGGTAGAATATATAATCAAGTACATGCAGACTTCCTATTGGCTGTCTTAGGCCTTCTGCTTAGGCCCACAGTATGAACTTCTTTTCACTGTATCCATAGTTTAGTTTCAAGATAAAGGTTTGGCTGAAAAGCATTGAACTACTGGCAAGGGAGCATGGTCTCCCATCCAGTCACTGACCTGGACCAGCCATGCTTAGCTTAATAGATCAGTCAAGCCCAAGGGTTCCCAGCCCCATAGAGCCAAAGGTAGAGGCTGGTTTCCAGTATTGGCCATTTAAAGTATCCCACCACTCTACAAGGACTGAATAGAGGCTGACTTTTTTTTAAATTCTTCATTTAAATTGAAAGTTATTTTCATTTCAAAGTAAAGGTTAGGTTCATAACCTGATTGTAACTTCTAATGTCAGTTAGTTTTTAATACAAGCCCTGACCAAGCCCCACACTGCTAAGTTTCTGACATGAGACCAGACCAAGGGTTCTCATAGATTTGTACACACTGGCTGAAGCTGGAAGCCTATGCATGACTTCTGAAGTAATTTGGTAGAATATATAATCAAGTACATGCAGACTTCCTATTGGCTGTCCTAGGCCTTCTGCTTAGGCCCACAGTATGAACTTCTTTTAACTGTACTAATAGTTTAGTTTCAAAATAAAGGTTTGGCTGAACAGCATTGAACTACTGGCAAGGGAGCATGGTCTCCCATCCAGTCACTGACATGGACCAGCCCTGCTTAGCTTAACAGCTCAGACAAGCCCAAGGGTTCCCAGCCCCATAGAGCCACAGGTTGAGGGTGGCTTCCAGGATTGGCCATTTAAAGTATCCCACCACTCTATTAGGACTGAATAGAGGCTGACTTTTTTTTTAATTCTTCATTTAAATTGAAAGTTATTTTCATTTCAAAGTAAAGGTTAGGTTCATAACCTGATTGTAACTTCTAATGTCAGTTAGTTTTTAATACAAGCCCTGACCAAGCCCCACACTGCTAAGTTTCTGACATGAGACCAGACCAAGGGTTCTCATAGATTTGTATACACTGGCTGAAGCTGGAAGCCTATACATGACTTCTGAAGTAATTTGGTAGAATATATAATCAAGTACATGCAGACTTCCTATTGGCTGTCTTAGGTCTTCTGCTTAGGCCCACAGTATGAACTTCTTTTCACTGTATCCGTAGTTTAGTTTCAAAATAAAGGTTTGGCTGAAAAGCATAGAACTACTGGCAAGGCGGCATGGTCTCCCATCCAGTCACTGACCTGGACCAGCCCTGCTTAGCTTAATAGCTAAATCAAGCCTAAGGGTTCCCAGCCCCATAGAGCCACAGGTATAGGCTGGCTTCCAGTATTGGCCATTTAAAGTATCCCACCACTCTATTAGGACTGAATAGAGGCTGACTTTTTTTTAAATTCTTCATTTAAATTGAAAGTTATTTTCATTTCAAAGTAAAGGTTAGGTTCATAACCTGATTGTAACTTCTAATGTCAGTTAGTTTTTAATACAAGCCCTGACCAAGCCCCACACTGCTAAGTTTCTGACATGAGACCAGACCAAGGGTTCTCATAGATTTGTATACACTGGCTGAAGCTGGAAGCCTATACATGACTTCTGAAGTAATTTGGTAGAATATATAATCAAGTACATGCAGACTTCCTATTGGCTGTCCTAGGCCTTCTGCTTAGGCCCACAGTATGAACTTCTTTTAACTGTACTAATAGTTTAGTTTCAAAATAAAGGTTTGGCTGAACAGCATTGAACTACTGGCAAGGGAGCATGGTCTCCCATCCAGTCACTGACATGGACCAGCCCTGCTTAGCTTAACTTAACAGATCAGTTAAGCCCAAGGGTTCCCAGCCCCATAGAGCCACAGGTTGAGGCTGGCTTCCAGTATTGGCCATTTAAAGTATCCCACCACTCTATTAGGACTGAATAGAGGCTGACTTTTTTTTTAATTCTTCATTTAAATTGAAAGTTATTTTCATTTCAAAGTAAAGGTTAGGTTCATAACCTGATTGTAACTTCTAATGTCAGTTAGTTTTTAATACAAGCCCTGACCAAGCCCCACACTGCTAAGTTTCTGACATGAGACCAGACCAAGGGTTCTCATAGATTTGTATACACTGGCTGAAGCTGGAAGCCTATACATGACTTCTGAAGTAATTTGGTAGAATATATAATCAAGTACATGCAGACTTCCTATTGGCTGTCTTAGGCCTTCTGCTTAGGCCCACAGTATGAACTTCTTTTCACTGTATCCATAGTTTAGTTTCAAGATAAAGGTTTGGCTGAAAAGCATTGAACTACTGGCAAGGGAGCATGGTCTCCCATCCAGTCACTGACCTGGACCAGCCCTGCTTAGCTTAATAGATCAGTTAAGCCCAAGGGTTCCCAGCCCCATAGAGCCACAGGCAGAAGCTGGCTTCCAGTATTGGCCATTTAAAGTATCCCACCACTCTATTAGGACTGAATAGAGGCTGACTTTTTTTAAATTCTTCATTTAAATTGAAAGTTATTTTCATTTCAAAGTAAAGGTTAGGTTCATAACCTGATTGTAACTTCTAATGTCAGTTAGTTTTTAATACAAGCCCTGACCAAGCCCCACACTGCTAAGTTTCTGACATGAGACCAGACCAAGGGTTCTCATAGATTTGTATACACTGGCTGAAGCTGGAAGCCTATACATGACTTCTGAAGTAATTTGGTAGAATATATAATCAAGTACATGCAGACTTCCTATTGGCTGTCCTAGGCCTTCTGCTTAGGCCCACAGTATGAACTTCTTTTCACTGTATCCATAGTTTAGTTTCAAAATAAAGGTTTGGCTGAAAAGCATTGAACTACTGGCAAGGGAGCATGGTCTCCCATCCAGTCACTGACCTGGACCAGCCCTGCTTAGCTTAATAGATCAGTCAAGCCCAAGGGTTCCCAGCCCCATAGAGCCACAGGTTGAGGCTGGCTTCCAGTATTGGCCATTTAAAGTATCCCACCACTCTATTAGGACTGAATAGAGGCTGACTTTTTTTTAAATTCTTCATTTAAATTGAAAGTTATTTTCATTTCAAAGTAAAGGTTAGGTTCATAACCTGATTGTAACTTCTAATGTCAGTTAGTTTTTAATACAAGCCCTGACCAAGCCCCACACTGCTAAGTTTCTGACATGAGACCAGACCAAGGGTTCTCATAGATTTGTATACACTGGCTGAAGCTGGAAGCCTATACATGACTTCTGAAGTAATTTGGTAGAATATATAATCAAGTACATGCAGACTTCCTATTGGCTGTCTTAGGCCTTCTGCTTAGGCCCACAGTATGAACTTCTTTTCACTGTATCCATAGTTTAGTTTCAAAATAAAGGTTTGGCTGAAAAGCATTGAACTACTGGCAAGGGAGCATGGTCTCCCATCCAGTCACTGACCTGGACCAGCCCTGCTTAGCTTAATAGATCAGTTAAGCCCAAGGGTTCCCAGCCCCATAGAGCCACAGGTTGAGGCTGGCTTCCAGTATTGGCCATTTAAAGTATCCCACCACTCTATTAGGACTGAATAGAGGCTGACTTTTTTTTAAATTCTTCATTTAAATTGAAAGTTATTTTCATTTCAAAGTAAAGGTTAGGTTCATAACCTGATTGTAACTTCTAATGTCAGTTAGTTTTTAATACAAGCCCTGACCAAGCCCCACACTGCTAAGTTTCTGACATGAGACCAGACCAAGGGTTCTCATAGATTTGTACACACTGGCTGAAGCTGGAAGCCTATACATGACTTCTGAAGTAATTTGGTAGAATATATAATCAAGTACATGCAGACTTCCTATTGGCTGTCTTAGGCCTTCTGCTTAGGCCCACAGCATGAACTTCTTTTCACTGTATCCATAGTTTAGTTTCAAAATAAAGGTTTGGCTGAAAAGCATTGAACTACTGGCAAGGGAGCATGGTCTCCCATCCTGTCTCTGACCTGGACCAGTCTTGCTTAGCTTCAGAATTCAAACAAGGCCCTTTAAAGTTCTAAATGTACTCTGTTAATTGTTTCTACTACTTAGTTATCCCAGTTTTCTCATTTTTTTTGTATACACTGGCTGAAGCTTTAGGCCTATACACGTCTTTTAAAGTATTTCGGTAGAATATATAATTCAGTACATGCAGACACTCATGTTCTGTCTCAGGCCTTCTGCTTAGTCCCACAATATAAATTACTTTTCACTTTATCCAAAATTACTTCCAAAACAAAAGGTTTGGTTGAAAACCTTTGAACTATTGACACGGCAGCATTTTCTTCCATCCAGTCACTGACCAGGACCAGCCTCCTTTACCTTCCTAGTTCAGTTAAGCCTTGTCTTTTTGAGTGTGTCGAAAGCATGCTAACCAACTGCACCTCGGTGTGGTATGCCAGGTTTATGGCCACCGCGTATAAACAACTGCTTCACATGTTGAAGGAGGCACAGGGCATTGTTGGATAGGGTCTCCCAAATTTTGAAGTTATTTTTTCTATCTGTGTGAGGAACAAGGCTAACAGCCTCGTCCAAAAAAAATGTATGACCAATATCTCTAATGGTCCCATTTTAATGGCCTATACGCCAGTATCTTTTGATGTCAGGCATAACTGAACTGACTGAGATCACGCTAAAAAACTAAAAAAGTTAAAGATATTCAACTGTATCTGTTTTATATGTATGTTACAGAATCCTTCCAGTTGTTGTCCTTCCCCTTCCAATGGCTCACTGGAAAATCAATGAAAACTGACAGAGACTCATAATATGTCACTATGTCTCATAATATGTCACTAAAATTTCTAGTTTAAAATATTTTTCTTTGTTGTGATTCTCCACAGGAACATTACAGACTTTACAGAAAGTCATTTCCCTTTGTTTTCCTAAGATACAATTTTTCTATCTGCTATTCACATGTCAGGAAAGGGGTTGAAGTAGAAGTGGGGTGGCATGGTGGACAATGAGTATGCCTGGTAACTAAAAGGTCATGAGTTCAAATAACTCCTAGGAACACACATACATGCTTTTCAGAAACTCCTAGTGTTTTGTGTGTCCTCCTTTTGCTTTAATGACAGCAAAGTGCTCTAACTGCCATTCTGTACAGAGCACTTAACATGGTGAATTTCACGAATTTGCTTGAATTTGAATAGTGACCTAGAAATAGTGCCGAATTTTGAATATTTCCTCTTGTTATGACCTGGGGGGTATTCCACGAAGCAAGCTTATAAAAGCTGTGCTTATTTGAATTTGCCCTGCTTAATTTAGGCTTCACAGTTCATCCCAGGCTCAGTGGGTTCCAGTATCTACAGTATATATTATTCCTGTTAATTCAAACCGTGATTCAGTAGCCCAGGCTTACTTATGTGCATGCAACATTTAAGCAGCCCAGAGAATCGATATCAGCTAGCACAGAAAAAAAACAAAACAAAACAAAAATATATTATGAAAAACATTCAGATTTTTAGTTAGTTTGTTTAAGGCATGTGAATAATACCTAATACAAATAATAATTACTTACTAATTTATAAGGTTAAACACTGTAAAACATTATAGATATAAAAACTCCATACACTGTGTAAGACTCCTGTTACTGCCCCTGGTGGGGGTCGGGGGCTCCTGCAATGGACCAGATTCCAGAAAAGGAGCAACACTGGATCAGAAATGCCCTCACTCTCCTGATCCTCCTGGGGAAACAGACACACAGAGTTTGTAAATGCTGCAATTATCCCAAAACTCTATGACAGAGACAAAGTTCCCCAGAGAGCCTAGAATGTTCAGCAACACCGATTATGCTCTAAAATTGCAGTACCATACAGGACCAGCAGGAGGAAGCAGATGTTCACATGACTTCAAAAAAATGCCTGCTCCAAGGAATTACAGTGTAACTGAGAATTAGAAAGCTGCAACTGGAAATTAAGAGAATCTGAGAAAGAGATGAGGGAGTGAATCAATGTCACTCACAGCTCCACCATCCATGTGCTTTTTAACAGATCTTTCCACTGTGCAGCCGGCAGTATTGTCATCCACACTGTGTTCAAAATGCACAGGCTGTATCACAGGCTCTCTGTGGGGTGAATACAAGATGCTGCAGGTGGTTAAATGTGGACTTTAAGTGATAAAGTGCAAGTTCTGAACAGGGTGTATCAGAAATGCATTACTAACTCCTTACAGGAGTAAGCAATACAGTACAATTACATTTGCACAGGCAATAGTAACTAATGGGGGTCTTTAATATTTTTCCTTGCATGAATCTCTGATTTAAATCTCCTTTCTGCAGTTCTTCTGCATATTAGTTTATCATTTTATAACAAAAACTAATAAGTAGTGAAGTTCTAAACTCTTTTAGTGACTCATTCTAAATTACTGAGTGGGCTTAAGACTAGCTTCTTTGATGGAACCAAAACTGACAGAAGTTTTCTAGAAAAAAGGTCAGGTTTCTAGAAAAAAAAACCTGGCTTATTGAGTTAGCACGCTTCCCAGAATACCCCCCTGTTCCTTGCTTGGCGCTGTTCATTGTTTGTTGTAGTGTGTTTTTAGATTCTAGTAGATTTCTTATTCTTAGTGTTTCGATTCTCAGTTATGCAAGTAGTTTCCAGTGGTGGACGAAGTACACAAACCATGTTCTTGAATTAAAGTAGAGATACCTAAAATTACTCCAGTAAAAGTAGAAGTTCTCCCTTTAGACATCCACTTGAATAAAAGTACAAAAGTATTTGCCTTCAAATGTACTTAAGTATCAAAGTGAAAGTATTAAAAGATTAATTATGGCTCTAATGTCGTATTATCATTTTTGTAACAAGACTCTTGCTTTATCAACTCATTGTAGGTGAAAATACTCTAGTGTCACTCTTGCAACACCAATCTTTTAATAGAATGTCATCCATTAGTCTGACGCTGATGTTTATTAAAATTATCATAAGCACAAAACACTGAAGGCAAACAATTTCCATTAGGTAGAACCGAATGGCTATGAAATAACTTTTTGCGAACAAAGTTTCGGTTTAAGATTTATTTGCAGCTTAGTTTAAATAAAAATTAGTTTAAATTCAAACAAGCTTAAATTTAATAAAAACTTTAAACACAGGTTCACAAATGAGTTTTCCTTTACTAAACTGCATCTGTAGGTCTCAGCTCATAAACATAAACTGGCCAAAACAAATTTACTATAAAACAAAATAATTTGTATAAATTCAGAAAAAAGACAGATGCCAGTCACAACTGCATATTTATACATCTTTCTATATTGTGGTCTATTTACACAAAGTTAGGTTAGAGTCAGAAGTTTCTTCCATCATTTATGTTGGATTAGGCATCCCAAACCTTTATGCTGTTACACTGTCGTTGAACCGTATGCTTGCACTGGATAGGTATGTCCAACAGGTTAAAACAAGCTCAAAACAAAGTGTGCACTTTGCGCTACGTTCGTTTTGACATGTTACGTTTTTATGCACAAAATGAACGACAGATTTCGCATAATGTAGTGGAGTAAAAAGTAAGATATTTGACTTTGAAATGTAGTGGAGTGAAAGCAAAAAGTCACCAAAAATGGAAATACCTTAGTAAAGTACAGATATGTGAAAAAACTACTTAAGTAGAGTAACGAATTACATTTACTCCGTTACTGTCCACCACTGGTAGTTTCGTATTTTTATCTATTTAATTATTGTCTAGTTTTGCTTCTACTTTGTTTCTGTTTTCTCACTGCCGCTTGCATCATGGACTCCAATAAAACCCCAGCTAGCACTTGCATCCTGCCTCCTCCTTCTTTGGATTCCATGACTGATTTGCCACTTCTCTTTACATCTTTTTCATGTCTTGTGGAAGCAGCCAATCACAGATGCTGTAATATAGTTCAATAAATGATCTATCCCCCCCTGACCCCCATACCCCCAATCCCCCTCCCCATGTCCAAAATGCAAACAACTTGGTGCACTACACAATTAGAAGCCCTGGTGCCACAATATTGTAACGTTTAATCAGTTCTGAGGCAGATAATCACTTTTAGGAGATTGTGGAATAGTTTTATGCATTTATGCCAGACTTTATAAAGACTGTACACCAACAAATGTCACACTGACAATTAACACTGTGAAATTTGCTCTGTAGACTACAAACATTAATGCATTATGGAAACTGCACAATACTCTGTATTTTCTTTATGTGCTAAAGCACGCTGTTTTATTTCTCATTGTCAAAGTCATACATGAACAAAAACAGTGTCCAGTTAGTAGCCAAAATAGTAAGAAATGTCCATGCATTTACCTCAAGTGTGAACTAGGTCATATGGCTCCACAAAATCAAAAGCCTTTAGTTAATCACTACCTGCTATGGAGAGATAGAAAGCATTGAATGGACTGTCAATTGTGTGTAGAGTTTGAAAAACAGCCAATGTATCAGAAAACTATCAAAAATGGTCAGTAGCTCAGAAAAACTAAAATAGCACATGTGATATAATCTAATAAAGTATTAGGAATCTGTCTAAAGGTTTCTGCTTGTACATTCTCTTCAAGTTATGATATTGTTCATTTGTAACAGTATTTATCAAGTGGAATTGTCAGAATAGCATGGGTCCATATAAACAGTGGGGTCCAAAAGTCTGGAGCCCACACTAAAAACTTTTTTCTTTTAAACCGGGAAAATAAACAACAAAAAGTTTTCACATTTTGAAAAATTTTGAACAAAGAAAAGTTGTGACAATTAAAAATGAAGAAGAAACACTAAAGATTGTGTACTATTTCTAGGTCGCTATTCAAACTGAAGCAAATTTGTGACACTGACCATCTTCATTTGTTCAAAAAAATCATTAAAGCAAAAGAAGAACTTGAGGAAATACTAAATTCCAAAATTATAGTTTAAATTTCAAATATTCTACTTTTCACTCAAACTGCTGATAATATACACATTGAAAAAGAAGTAAAATGTAAGCATGGTAGACATGTATTGTTCACTCATCAACACCCGAGAGGTCGTTGCTCTCTCTCTGTTCTCTCGCCCCTTAAGCAATACACACAATGTGTCAGATCTATGGTAACATGCAGCATTGCTTCCCGTATTCTAGGACCACCGGTTGCATAATAGATTGTTTGTTGTGTGATGCATTTTACCAGAGCAGAACATAATCTTCGGGTCAAAATCCCTCCCATGCACTTTTTTTTCTGGTAATGGCCACCTCTACAAAGTTCAATCAGTGTAGGTAGTACTCTCCTCCCCCTTTGGTAAGATACACAAAATCTTATGCATGCTTGTCAATCATTCACCACATGTGGACGTTGCGAGCCTGATGACTGTGATTAGTCAATAATGAGTCAGGGTGTTGATCAATCAGAAGGATTCATATGGGATGTGCTGTGTGTGGGGACAGTCAGTAGTCCACAGAGAGAAAGCAAAGATGAAGCTTCAGCACTCGCTTTTCTACCTGTGTGTTGTTGTTTCCACCGCCTTGGTAAGTGAATACTGTGTATGCTAGCTTTCTTTTCAGTTTATAAATCTAAAAGCTTATTAGATAAATCTGAAAGTAACCAGAAACAAGAAGCAATTATTCTTATTACTCAGTGCAGTCACTATGTCCAGACATACTTTCTTGAATTGAGCTTTCTGTCTTGCAGTCCCAGGAGGAAACACCGCAGGTTCTTAACCCCAGAGGTGCCCGTCCCATCGAGCACGGTTACAAGACAGAGAAATGTGCTTCAGAAAAGGAATGGCCTTTCTGCACTGACGATGACTGGGTATGGGCTGTGATCACTCTCCTGGCTTTTATGAAAAATAGCATAAAAGAACTGATCTCCTTACTACTTGCTTTCAGATTGAAAAACAAGTGTATCTGAAGTCATTTTCAAGTCTCTTTTTTGCTTCATGCTCATCTTAGGGTAGAAAATGTCCTTCTGGCTGCCGGATTCAAGGCCTCCTGGATAAAACCGACCTTGGGTTCCTCAAAAAGATTGAGAAAATCCAGAAGCTACTAGAAGACGGAAGAAGAATGCACCGATCTGCTGACCAGGTCTCCAAGGATACCTACACCTACTTAAGAGAGCGTCTTCTCTCCAGTGCAGGTATGTATGTTATCTCTTGCCTGCCTAGAAAAGCAATTGATTTAATGAATAACATAGCGGGTTTAAATCTTACTTAAAATATTTTTAAGTTTAGAAAATTAAATAGAAGCTCAACTGAAAGACTGTGCTGCAAAGACAAGCCAGTCAAAGATTTCCTTGTGTCCTTCCTTTTCAGGTAACGATAACAGGTATGTGGACTTGGCCGAGCAGCTGAGGCAGAGGATTGTTGAGATGAAGATTAAAATCGACCGTCAGCTCAGGGTGCTGGAAGCTTTGAAGTCTCAAGTGAAAAACCAGGTCATCGCCATGCAGCGCCTGGAGGTGAGACGAGTACAATGAAGGGTAGAATTCATGGAAAATCTGTAAAATCTTTAAATAATCAGCCCAATTTTATTCCAATTTGGAGAAAGAATAGTTCATAGCAGTCACTGTGTTGAAAATTATTCTCTACTACATTTCCATCTTTGTGGATTAGGGGTTTATTATTAAAAAAGTAACGATAATTCGTGATTCTGGCTTCTTGTCTGTAGACGTTGTGGTCCTTGCCGTGATTTAGCAGGGTCCTAAACCATTAATGTTCATTTAACTTGATGATTTCATACTTTCCTTAATTGTGGAATATATTGCACAAATTATCTTTAGGAGACTGAAACAGGAAAGCCTTATTTATAAAGGTCAAAATGTTCATGTTATGCTTCATTCTTCGTACAGGTTGACATTGACATCAAGCTGCGCAGTTGCAAGGGCTCATGTGCAAGCTATGCTGAATTCTCTGTGGACAAGGAGAGTTACGTGGCACTGGACAAGCAGATGGAACGCCTGGACACTGTGCGTGTTCAAAGTGTAGAGACCGTTAGTTCCCTGAGGGTCATGAAGAGCAGGCCGATGAAGGATGTAGTCCTGCCCTCCGTCTACAAGGCTGGAGTGCCTGGCGCAGAGCGAGCCGAGCAGAGGAAGCCCCTATTTACCGATGTGGGTCAGTTGAAGCTCTCTCTGGAGGCTGAGGGTTCCACCGCAGAATCGGCTGCAACCGTCAGCAAAGTCCCTACAGGTACAGGCCCAGTTGCGCCCTCCACTTCACATGTCACCTGCACCAAGACGGTGCGCAAAGTGGTGACCCACACTAAAGACGGTGTTCAGGAGAAGTATGAAACAGTGAGCACTGGGCCCGGGTGTGAAACCCTTCAAACACTAGGTATTTCTGACAGACAACTTTTCACGTCAGCCAAGGAGGGTAAAGACCTGACCGGTGACAGCTTCGCTGTGAAAGTGAGTGATGGAGATTCGAAGTCCATCACTACATTTAGCCGTGGTGAAGCTGACCTGGGAGGGTTTGGCGGAGACTTCTTTAAGGACCTGGGCACTGGCACCCAGGACCGTAAGTTCTCCTCATCCTCCTCTTCTTCCTCATCCTTCTCCTCTTCCAAAACCATCTTGACTGGTGGAAGCAAGGGTTTCACCTCAAAGTCCATCTTGTCCACCTTCTCGCCGCTTGATTTTGGGGATGATCTTGGGGCATTCATTCGCGGTGATGTGGAAGACGATGTTCCCGACATTCAAGCGCGGAGTGTGAAGCCCAGAGACGAGCGCAAGTCTGGTTATGTTGGCGGAGGTACATTTGAGTGACACTCTTTCACCTCTACCAGCATTCATATAAGTGAACCATTTATAAAAGAAAACAGTGGTTTAGATAGTAGTCAAACAAGAAAGCATTGGCTAGAGTAACTTTTCAATTACAAAAATGCAATCATTGAAAAAAAAAAAGTTTGGTCTGCAATGTTTGTATACATATATTCTGTCCTAAAAGTTCTGTAAAATTTGAAAAAGATATTGGGTGTAGTCATAAGCTGTTAATGAAGGAAGAGTGCAGGTTCTTACATTTGAGGGAATATTAACATTGGAGCAAGTTTGGAGTGCAGCTTTGCGCTAATCCGCAGGTTTGTAATCTTCTTTCAGATTGCGTTGATATCCTGCAGAACCATGCCACGGGTGGTCAGAGCGGCCTGTTCAAATTAAAGCCAGCTGGTTTGGACGAGGTAGTGGAGGTTTACTGTGACCAGGTCACAGGTCTGGGGGGCTGGGTTCTGGTCCAGCAGAGGGAGGACGGGTCAGTTAACTTCAATCGCACTTGGGAGGAGTACCGGGTTGGCTTTGGCAAGGTAGACAGGCAAGGGAGGGGTGAGTTTTGGATCGGGAACCATGTCCTGCATCTCCTCACTCAGACAGAGTGTCTACTGAGAGTGGAGCTGCAGGACTGGGAAGGCAAGGAAGCTTATGCCGAATACAGCATCAAAGTGGGCCCGGAAGCAGAGGGTTTCCGTCTAAGTGTATCATCTTATACAGGGGATGCAGGGGACGCACTTGTGCAGGGACATTCTAACATGGGTTCCTTCCTTTCACATGCTGGTATGAAGTTCAGTACCTTTGACAGGGACAATGACAAGTGGGAGGAGAACTGTGCAGAGATGTATGGAGGTGGCTGGTGGTACAATAACTGCCAATCAGCCAACCTTAATGGGATATACTATAAGGGGGGGCAGTATGATCCTGGTAGCAAAGTCCCCTATGAGATAGAGAATGGCATTGTGTGGCTGCCTTTCAAACCAGCCGATTATTCCCTTCAAGTGGTTAGAATGATGATTAGACCGCTCTGACCTCCCAAAGAATGAGGGAAGAAAAGAGGACAGGTAGAAGTCACTTCTTGGGACTTTTCCAGCTTGATGTTATGTATTTTAAAGCACAATGTCACAATGTAAAATGTTACACAACCAAATGACCTCATGTTTTCAATAAAAAATGTGTTCACTTCACTCTGCTTCCTTTCTTTATTTGACAACATCCATCTATATATTCTTACATCAATCTTAACCTGTATATACATACATTTTTGTACTACCACAGCCTCTTACCACTACAGTTTCACAATGTGGTATTACTGAACACGTGAATAAACAAATAAAAAAAAACTTCAGATGACCATCAAGTCCTACCAGACATCTCCCACCAGATATTCCACCGCCACAATGACAAAGCCTTCAGTTCTATCCGCACATTTTGTTTTGTATGTTAAGCTAAGGCAAAACACCTTTAATACAATTTTAATAACAGTTAATCTCTCATATAATCTAGATAAGCTCCTCCAAAAACAACACTTATCATTAGTGTCTTGGCAGTTTATTCGATCGACCCTTGAGATGAATTCATAACAGTAAACTGAATCTACCTTAAATGCATATATACATATATCTATATATATATATATATATATATATATATATATATGCTCTGAATAAATGTATCCATTTGTAGATCATGTTCAAAATGCTACTTAGCGTGAAATTTTGTGTTTTGTGTGTTTCAGTGTGTGAATCTAAGCAGTCAGTTAATTCCCAAAAACGACCCAGTACCTTTGGTCACCAAAGAAGATTTGAACAGTGTCCAGTGAGCAAATACCCGATGTGTACTGATGAGGAGGAGGTGAGTTTGAACAGTAATATCCTAAAAAGATCAGGGTCCATATTTATCAAGTGTCTGACAGTAAAAAGTGCTGGTTTAAGATTAGTTGACCATTTGTTCATATTAAACTCACTAGTATTTAAGAGGCAAAACCAGAAAATTACTGAAAATGGTATAAAGTATGAATTATATTGAAGAAAGTGCCATTAAATATTGTATTATCTCCTTGTGAAGTAGTTTATAGGTAAAAATAAGCATTTTTAAAAGTTCTGTTCTGACTGGTACTGTCTAAAATTCTCTGGCGTCTACAACATTTCCATGCTCTTTGTCTGCAGGAGAATAAATGCCCATCAGGCTGTCGACTACAGGGTCTCATTGATAAGGAGGAGGACGACATTTATGCTCGCCTCAGCAAAATCTGTGAAAAGATTCACCAATGCAAGAGCACAACTTTACCTACGATGCTTAAAAGTGCACAGTTCTACGAAGCACAAAGGAAGATTATCATCAAAACATACAGTGTGTAAATATTTTCATATTAATTTGAATGACTTTTAATTGAAGTAAAACTGCATACAATGTACAAAAACTACATTATGGGTCAGTTTTACCAGGATTAAGCCTAGCACCAGTCTTGAACCCTGTCCAGGAAACCCACCATAAACATTATCAGTACAGCTACTTTTAATGAATTCTGAAGGTTTTGTTAAAGTCTCAATCAAAGCTAATTCTGTTTGCAGTGGAAGAACTGAGGTACGCTGAGGTTGCTGAGAGACTTTACAGGAACCTGACGCTGTTATGGAAGAAGTCCTCCAAGCTCTCCAGTGATCTTCAGAGGTACCACAGTCAGATCTTGGATCAGATAACTGAGATGCGCCGTCTTGAGGTATGAGCCCAATTTAAAGGCAACGGGTCTAAAATTTTCTGTATGTTTCAAACGGCTCTTAATAAAGCTGCTCAACCTAAAATCTAATCTACACATTCCTGAAAGGGGGGAGGAGGTGCACACTTAGAAAAGATGGTTCTTCAAGGGTTCTTTAGTAAAGGTGATGGTTCTATTTTGAATCATAGAGTTCTAGATAAAACCATTTCCTGCTTAAATTGTTCTTTGCATGGTGAAATGGTATATACACTCTTTAAAATGATAGTTCTTTAAGGGTTCTTTAGTAAAGAAAATGGTGCTATATAAAACCATTAACAATCAAAAAACTGCATGATTAAAGTGGTCTTTGCATCGCAAAAGGTTTCTTCAGATTGTTGGAGATTGTGCTATAGATGGTTCCCTACAGAACCTTTTTGAAAAGGGTCCTCTATAGCACCAAAAAGGGTTCTTCTGTTGTTATGATGTCAAACTTGGTACAATAGCAGAACCCTTTTTGGTGCAATATAGAACTTTTTTGGTGGTATGGTGTTGTGGCCAAAGAATATTGGTCCAAAAATGAAGTTTTCTTCTTTAGTCCTTTGGTTTAGTGTTCTAGATAACCACACACTTGAAAATGTGTGAAGTTGTTAAATGATGGCACTGTATGACACACTGTTATCTGCATGGCTTGGCTTATTGATTTGAAGTAAGGGGCAAATTTGTTTAAATCAGATTTTTGGCCAACCCGTTACTTTACGGGAGCCATATGTGTAGCTTAAATCATTAACATACGTTAATATAAGTTAAAATTGCTGATAATGTAGTTACATAAATTTGGACCAATGTGTAGCAAAAACTGTCCATGTCAGGCTCTTCTCTGTTTAGTCAAAGTTAAAATTCAACTTTCAGTTTGATTTGACTTGTTTGTGTCTTCGGTTTGGGCTTTAGGTGGACATTGACATTAAACTACGTGCATGCAAAGGGTCATGCAAGCAAACCTTTGATCACACCATTGATCACGAAGCTTTCAAAGCCATGGAGGACAGCATGGCCAGATTTGACTTGCTCTCCATGAGCCAAAAAACATTTACCGCGGACAAAAAGGTCAAACTGCAGTCTGTTGTTCGACCTCCCATGTCTCTTGCATATCGAAAAATCCCCCTGGTGCACGCCAAGCTCCTGACAAAGTTTGAGGACACTGAGCAAAACCAAGTGGTCATGGATGAGCTTTTACAGGATATCTGAAATTCAGATGGAGAAGCAACATCATAAAGGCATTTGCATTTTCACTGGACTTTACTTGCACCAAGGCTAGAAGCAATTTAGCCTTGTTCGGGTGAAAATTGGGAAAAAGAAGACAAAAATCATGTGGGGTGTTCAAAACAGTCATATTTATCCATAAATATAATAGATACACAACACTGTATGCATTCAGTACAATGCTCATCATGATAACTATATGGCCATCAACACAGCAATGCCATTGTTTTCATATTTGATTGTTTCCTTTGTGCTTAAATAACAGAAGCACCTTGTATTAGTAGTATGTTTTGTCAAGAGAACACACTTCTGCACATCTTGATGAATAATTACTGTTTATTTGCTGAATTTAACATGTTGGGGATTAAAGAACATGAAATTTTGCCTATTTTCTCAATATGTTAAATAAATAGAAATTGTGCTCTAAAATCTGCAGAAAATGCATATTTATGTGTTCACTGTACAGGATATGTTAACTTATTTTCACTTGGAAAACTCTCAAAACTTTAGTTTGACCAGGGGTGCATACAACTGTATATCAAGAAAAACAGTGATTCTAAACTTTTGAATGGTAGTTCAATCAACCTAATTTGTAATGTCAGTACTAATAGGATGTCACAATTCACCACTGTGATCACTACTGAACTAAAATAAAGTAACGCTATATGAAATGAGTGATAATGTCTTGTATTATTTCTGCCAGAAAGTGGTTCTTAGTATTGATTTTACAGATGTATTATCTGTAAAAGTGTAGGACTCAGTCAGTTGTACTTGCTCAAACACATGAGGCACAGAATATGTTTCATGTGTGAAGCTCAGTGAAGGTATTCAAGAGCCATATGTGTAACTTAAAAGTAAAAAAAAAACAGATGTGTTGACATCTTTACATTTTATAATGTAGTTACATATATTTGTACTAATGTTTAGCAATTTTTATGATCTGCAGAATTGCACCTGTGTGGTGTTCATGCCCCAAAAAGGTCTATTTCTTTTGTTTGATGTTCATTTGCCTTTTCTGTGCTTAATATTCTTCTCTCCCATTACAAAAACACCTCAGTGTAACTGCTGGACAGAAAATAGTCCACCAACCAAACATATCCAGCCAACAGAATCTTGTGACCACTGATGAAGAACTGGAGCAGGGGTCCTCAATCCTGGTCCTGGAGAGTTCAGATCCAACACACTAAAAGGCCTTCATTACCTGGATCAGGTGTGACAGATAAGAGCTGAAGCTAAACTCTGCAGGGTGGTAGATCTCCAGCATCAGGAGTGGGCAGCCATGGACTAGAGAATGGCTAACACAAACTGTGCAGCAACAGATGAGCTACCATCTCTGACTTTACATCTAAAAGGTCTACCAACAAGGTAGATATGTCTAACAGAGTGGGCAGTGAGTGGACAAAGTGTTTAAAAACTCCAACAGCACTGCTGTGCCTGATCCACTCATTCCAGCACAACACACACTGACAAGCCACCGTGCAGTGCTGATAATTATCCACCACCCTAATAATACCTGCTCTGTGGCAGTTCTGTGAGGGTCCTGACCATTAAAGAACAGGGTGAAAAAGGGATAAAAGAGTATGCAGAGAAGCAGATGGACTACAGTCTGCAGTTGTAGAACTACAAAGTGCACATATTTGGTAAGAGGACCTGATAAAACAAAGAATGTAGACACCAGGTAGGTGTACTTAATGAAGTGGCTGGTCAGTGTATAGACAGATCTAGCCAGAACGGTGAGATGTTCACTCTCACTTAGCCTAAGCAGCATGAGCACAAGCCTCATTGCACTGCTGCTTGTTATGTTCATGTACAGTCCTGTTTAAAAAATGGGCCGAGCCAATATTGGCAAAACGTTTTTTTAATGTTTAGAGCAACAAACCATTAAACAAATAGATAAAGCAACTTAGTATTGGATAAATGTTCCCTTTTTTTTAAATGTTGATGTCTTGTGGGTAAACTTGCAGACAGCCTTTTAGTCAGTATTGTTCTACTCAGCATTGATGACTTGAGACAGTTTAAATACACTGCAGACCTAGACTGTGTTTAATGTGAGACCAAATATTCTCTATAGCAGGGGTCAGCAACATGCGGCTCCAAAGTGATGTTATTTTGTTTATTTAGAAGCTAGAGTAAAAAACTGCACTGAACAAGACAAAAACAATTATAGGTCATAATATTGCAAATTCTGGTTGATTTTGAGAAAAGTACCTGTGTGCAATAATGAAATACAACTGAAGACAAGATATCATTGTAGGTTAACTTTAATGAGAACTTCATAGACCACATTTGTCCTTCAGGTTTCGTACAGGATGTTGAGATTACATCATATTCAAACAATACACTGTACTCATAATACACAACATTTTTCCCATAAGCAGCTTCTTTTTACACTTTCAAAGAGGAGCCAAACAAAGTTGTTTGGTGGTTTTGTTTTATAATTTTATTTCCACAATGTCTTTTTCTTCTTCTTATAATTGTGCTTTATTATTATCCTCAGATTTGACCATGAGTAGCACTGTGATGAAAGACAAAACTTTAGGACAAGCTAGAGTCTCATTTCAGTTATTTACAAACAACAGGACTTTATCAATCTGTAAAGAAAGGTCTGATCTTCATGCTGATGGCCTTAAGTGAGTACCATGAGCCCTTCCAGTTCATCCATACAACACCGTCATCTGTTCCATGTTTTGCCATGTACTTTGTGTAGGCACCACCCCAGTAGTATCGGCCATTGGGATTGGCTGAGTGGCACTGATTGTACCACCATCCACCACCATCTTCTTTTGAACATTGTTTAGAAGGATCGCCAGGTACCCTATACATGTAGAAGAGTACATACATCAGTATTCATCATTACATGCGACCTACACACAACTGACACAGCTGTAGCATAACCAATGATTTCCCTGTACTCACCATCTGTCATTGTCTCTGTCATATGTGCTAAACATCATGCCGTTGTGGATGGTCATGGTGCGGTTTTCACCAAACAGTGCCTTCGCTCCTTCTAGGAATGTGTTTCCAGCTGTGCCTGAGTACTTGTCCACTGCCAAGATATAGTTTGAAGGCTCCCCTTGCACAGTGAACTGCTGGTATCGGGCATAAACCTTAGCACCTGTCCAGTCTTGCATTTCAATCAGGATTTCAGTCGGGCCTGTCTTGGTCAGGTGACTGATACGGTCATTACCCAGCCAGTACTCACCTAAGTTGTCAAACGGACATGGTTACAGTAAAAAATTGTGATGTGTAATAAAACAAACACTAACAGGAATGTATCAAAACAAAAAGGCTAAACAAATAAATGATTTGTTATAACGCATAAGCATTGTCTTACCAGGAGTTTCGCAGTAACCTTTCCCAACGTCAAAGGCAATATTTCCGAAACCTCTCTTGTAGTCATCCCAACGCCTGCCAAAGTCCACGCTACCATCCAAACG
Organism: Colossoma macropomum; assembly: GCF_904425465.1. Taxonomy (NCBI): domain Eukaryota; kingdom Metazoa; phylum Chordata; class Actinopteri; order Characiformes; family Serrasalmidae; genus Colossoma; species Colossoma macropomum. Next base: position 12,878,981 of record NW_023494808.1, read on the forward strand.
GCTTTGGACAAGCAGCCAGCCTGAGAAAAAAAAGAGATGATCAAAAGTTATATGCTAAAATCACCTTTGGTTCCCTAAGAAAGCTTCCTAAGGCATCGCTCCAAAGAGCCCTTTTGCTACCTTTCGTTTCAGGGGGTACTGTGAATGAATGGACAGAAAGACAAAGAACATGAAAGCACACATACCTCCATCTTGGGTTGTCTGGTCACAGTAGACCTTGTAAGGTGTTTGTGAGGGCTCTGGCCGCACGAGGTACATCTGAGATGCTTCTCCTCCCTTCCGGAAGATGTCCTCACAGTCTTTCCCAGAAACCACAGGAATTGGGCATGAGACTTTGCACGGTTCTGCACACTTGTCCCTCTGGGCGATGATTGCCTTCTCAATGCGCTGGATCTTGTCCCTAATCTTCTCCAGGACACCCTGTAGGATCTTAATGTTCTGAGGAAAGGTGACATCTATAGCCTCCTTTACATAGGCATGCTGAACCTCCAGGTCATCTGTGTATTGGCTAACCAGTTGGCCATTACCTAAGGGGATACAGGTCACAAAATACATGATTTGCTCTTAATACTAGCTAGGAAAACATATAAAATTAAACATGTATATAGAATATGCAGCAGCTTGGCCCAAAATGTCCTGAATCCTCATGAATAACCTATCAATGAATAGGCATCAGGAAACAATACAAATTGTGCATTTAGTGCTTCAGATTTCCAGAGCCATGGGGATTCGTTAGTCTATTTTTTCTAGTAGTACAATTAATGACACTAATTATTTGATTTTTATATGTGTTTGACATTTGCTTTGCCCTCTAAGTTCATATGAGATGTAAATGAAGCATATTTATTAGCAAAAAGGAAATCAAATTAAAATGTATCTGCAGTGAGCCATGTCTGATGAAATGAATGAAAACTGTCAATTAAATAATGAGCAACCGCACATCACTGGCTATCCTATGTCAAAATCCTGTATACAGTCTCAGCAATGCAATGCACAAATTATTGGAGCTGCTGTTGATTCATTTTGAACCAATCTAAAAATATGACATAAAAAACTGTATTACAATTCAATAGTTTCTAAATGAGTTGTTTCTAAACAAGAATTATTGTTTTGGGATCTGTTCATTTTGCACTGCATACTTTAGGCCAAGGCTTGGCCAAGACTCAACAAATGTTACTGTGCCCATACCATCACTGATTTTCTGCCTCTCCGTGACCTCTGTAGTCATGTCTGTCACATATCTGTAAACAGAGTTTGAGGTCTGAGACAGAGCGTCCACTTCTCTCTTCAGCTGGGCCACGGTTGGCTTAACGTTACGTTCCTGCTTCAGCAAAGTTGTTTTCAGTTCACAGCCTGTAGGACACAGCACACCCTATGGAGGAAGAAAAAGAAGTCAAACAAAAAAAAAGAGAGGTCTCCCAGAGATCTACCTTTTACACAGTCCGAATATACAATGTGCATGACACCTTCAGAAAACGCTGGTCAGCTGGATCTGGCATGTTAAACTAGGCTTTGAACTTAACTCGGCAAGAAGCCGGTTTCTAGGAGGTGGTTTGGTGAACTCTGATTTACCAGCCAGTCATTTTTAAAACCTTTAGAAATGTATTAAGTCTAATAGATGATCTGGGTTTAAGGTGTATTTCAGTATCAGCAAGTCAATGTAATTTTAGACTTTTAGACTACAAAATGTGTCATTTAGCAATGCAATTGTAAACTTAAAGATAGACTGTAATTAGTGGCCATGTTACACTTTGGTATAAACAAGCTTTAAGTTTAAGCCTCTAGAGAAAAGTGGGGCCATGAAATGGTGCTGTTATAAACAGAATGAACCTATGAATAAGTTGAGTAGTAGATGTGCTTTCCATTCGGGTTAGTGTTTATAAACTTTGTAGTTTGGCCGGTCCCTAGGTAAGCATTCATTTAATCAATATCACATGCATAAGATGTGCATGTGACAATTATTTCGATCTACTCCAATTTTAAAATCAAAGTTAAAGTAATGTACTTAATAAATGAACAAAAATTAATTCATATCCTTTGTACTTGCTCATAATCATTAGCAAGAAACGCTAACGATCGTACCATTGTCTCAGAAGCATGGATACATCCGCCATGGTCTGGCTGCTCTTCCTTCTCCTCCTGAGGTTGTCCTGTTGGTGCAGCTGTGGGTCGCGCTCTGTAACGGCCACGTCCACTAACTGGAGGTGGAGCAGCAACAGGTATGTAGGATTCCCCTCTACTAACAGGCCGATGGCCCCGAGGATCTATCGCTTCTTTGGGCTAAGGAAGAGAGAGAAAACAGTATTCAAGTGGTGAACTGAAAACCTGTTAACAAAACACATTGGCCCTGCTTTCCCTGAAGTGTGAACATGTTTTCCATTCTTCTAAATTATCCTCCTTTCTAATTATGTGGCATATAAGAGATCAGGTTGAAAAGTATAAAGTGGTACTTCCATTATACCAAAGAACCTGTTAAAAGTGCAGTTTAACTTTGAGTTATTCTGTTCTGTTCCACTGTAGCTTTAAAAAAACAGACTTACTGCTGGTGTAGGTTTTGCCTCCTGTGACAGAAAGAAAGGAAAAAAAGTTAGATTTATAGAATGCTGATGAAAAAAGTGACTATTTTAATTCTGACCCTAAAGAAAGGGATAAATAACCACAAAGAAAACTACCTACCGCATCGTAATCGTCATAATCTTCTTTACCCTGAGCCAGGGCTCCACCGACACATAGACAAAGTAACAGAAGAATCTTCATACTTGAAAGCAAGACACATAAACGGTGATTGTAGTCCTGCTGTTTAGTTGTACATCATTCCATGCTTCACTCCATGTATTTATATCTGGTATTCCCTGGCCAATCCCCCCAAAAAACCCTCCTCACCGTGATACAGCTATTGGAGGAACTGAAAGGATAATGGTTAATTGTTAACTCAAGAGAGCTCAGTATGAGCAATAAGGTTAGAGACTCATTTTTGGGAAATGTGGTGACATTTCTGTGGCGCAATGTGAATTCCGCATACGCATGTACATTGATTATTGTGTAAAACTGCTTAAATGTGTATCTAAAGGGAAAACATTTGTAAACTACTATGCTAAAGACATAAATTCATGCAAAACTCAAATCATTGGACTGTACAATTTGTGTGGGAAATGCTGCTCATTTGCATTTTAAAAACATGAAGGGTCCTAAATGGTTCTTGGCTTAGACTTGGACATACAGGCCTTGGGTCTAGGTAAATATCGTTGCTGTCCAAAAAAAAAAAAATGTCTCCATTTTTTTGCAATTTTTATTTTTCTGCAGAATATGGGCTCAGCAGCTGCCCTTTACATTGTGTGGTAATTTCATGATGATTGGACCAATAGAAATGCTCCTAAACTGCTTTGAATAAAATCTCTTTACATTAATTTACACTGAAGGTAAAGAACGTTTTTGCCTTTTCTTGTAAAGTTACTATTTGGGATATACTTGTTTTTCTTTGGCCAGCGATGATATGTAATTGGTATAGAACTTCCAATAAATGGAAGTTCTTTTTAAAGTTATTCACAATTGCACAATGTTGTTTTAAATATCATCAGCTGAAAGGTTCTTCAGTGGCATCAATCAATGGCATCAATCCAGGGCACCTTTATTTTTAATTGCAACACTGAAAGATGAAGTCTTTTGTGTTTACATATCTGCAAAAAATATACAATTGGTGAAAATAATTCAGCTGAATTGATGCACTTGCTAAAAGTGATCACGCATGCATGCTTCATTTGTGGTTACAAAGTGTGCACTTGTTTCTGTCCTTGACTTGTAGTCAGAGACGTGGGCGGTAAATGGAACAGATGAATATTTATCAGGCAAACATGCTGACCTAACAACAAACATTGATTCACCTACTGAATCATCAATCTGAACCCAGCTAACGAGTGAAGAGCCTCAATACCAGTAAAGACAACTATGAGACAGCAGGTAAAAGAACACAAGCACCTATTTTGGATAAACCGTACCAGTTCAGTTTTGGTTATTCATGACAATGAATGGCTTCTAAAACTCTGACTTGTATATTGTTCAATCATTTCATTCCACAGTTGAAAGCTTAGTTAGTGGTACATGTGTTGGGAGGGTTACAGATTCCTAATTACCTGTTTAAAAATGTCATTTGTAACCTGATCCACAAGATTACTACATTAAAGTAACGTAATCTAATTATTTCCCATTATTTTTGGATTACTTGTTATTTTAAAACATTATATATTTAAATGAATACCAGAGAAAATCCATTTCAGCAGGATGACCTCCTAACAGATAAACAGACATGCACAGAAACAATGTAGGTGATACATGATAGTCTGTGCTTAATGTGTGCTCTACGTCCATTTGGAAATGTCATTAAATATATTGCTGGAGTTAATCAGGGAGTCTAGCAAGTCATGTGTAGTTTAGAATCTGAAAATAAATACAGGAATATTGTGACCCCTGAATTTTACATTCCTATTCTGTCGTGTAAGGTGACCCACTCTTTAAGCTGTACTCACATGAATGATGTAATTTCCTCATTAATTTGTATACAATTCAGTCAATATGAGTTTATCAGATATGGCTGCATGTTACTGTTCTCAGTCTGGTTTATTTTCTGTATCGTGTGGAAAGCGAATCCCAACTTAATGTCTAATTCACACCTTTGCAAGACTGCAAACTCTGATCATCCCCAGTAATAATCTGACTACTGTCTTTTTTCTGTAACTGTAACAGAACATAGTTACCTTTTTTAATACCTGATTATGTAACGCTGTTTCGGTATTCGGTTACTACCCAGCCCTGTACACTGTTGCAGTTATATATTTTAAGTTGCATAGACTCCGTACACCCTGCCTTTACTCCTATGGAGTTAATTTTGTGTCAGAGGTTTTAGATAAAGTAATAAAATCCACAAGCAAAGAATTGAGCATCAAAATGTCCAAAATATGTTGCAAATACAAATAATGACATTTAAATCAAACTTACGTTTTCAAAAGATTACCACCAATTTTCATTTATTTTGATAAAAATTTTGCTAGTCTTTGCTTTAGTCCTTTTCTATATGCTGATTTTGCTAATATATTTTTTTTGCTTCTGGAATCACTCTTTGCTTCTGAAATATATTTAAAAATGTACAAATATTCACTATTTCCTTCAGAAAAGTTTAAAACTTTTAAAACTCATTTAAGGTACAAAATTCAACCTTACTGCATATTTTTGATGATAAACATACATTGTTTGTATTGGAGAACTAAAATTTCCCCAGACAACATCCTTTCCAACAGTGTATAATAAAGCAAAAAACATCTTTCAAAATTGTTGTATATTGTCAGACATACTACTCGATTTCTGAAACTAGCCTATTATAGTTATGTCTTGCATTATCAATGCTGATATTAATGTATAATTATGTATGGTCGACAAATCTTATATATGATGTCTGGTGCTTGACTTTGTTTAATTGTTTATTAAACTTCAAATATAACATCAACCCAGAGTGGGGACAAAATGAAAACTCATGAGCCACCTAGTGGCCTGCTAGGTAGCTGAACTGATGGCATTACAGCACACTAAGTGTTTATTAAATAGCAAATATCCTGCTTGACTTGACTGCATGCAGTGACCAACTCATTGCCATTGTAATAATATTGAGTGCTTAAAGGTACACTGTTTGATGTGGACACCTGGCCATCTTACCTATATGAGCTTAATGGACATCCCACTCTAAAAGCATTAATATGGAGTTGCCCCGCCTCTAAGGTTCTAACAGTCTCCACTCTTCTGGGAATTCTTTCCACAATATTTTGGAGTGTATCTGGGGAAATTTTTGCCCATTTAGTTAAAACAGCATTTGTGAGGTCAGACTCTGAAGTTGGCCTGGCTCACAATCAATGTTCCAATTCATCCCAAAGGTGTTCAGTAGGGTTGAGTTCAGGGCTTTGTGCAGGAGTTCCTCCACACCAAACTTGTCAAACCAGGAGTGGCACATCTCGAAAAGTGGTGGGGAAAAATAAAAAAAAAAAAATTAAAAAAAAAAGGCTGGCTGAGTAACAAAATGCAACTAGGCCACTGACAATCTAAAACTACCTTCCATGTCATTTTAATAATGTCTATAAACATACTGATAAGCGTTAATGTTTGTTTTAACTCTGCGCTTCATTGAGTTCACCCTCAGTCTCAATATCTCTGAAGAACGTCAGGCTTTATTTCTGTTAGGTCTGAAATTTTGCAGGGATGCACACGCTCTGTTACTCCTACATTTGCCCACATTAAAACAGAAATACAGAGATCCTTTTTGTCTGCGTGTTTCACACAAAAAGTAATAACAATAAACTTTACCAGAGGTTACCAATTTGACGTTAACTTGTTAAGCTGCTGATGCTCCAAAAATATGCTCCATGTGCCAAAATCAAAAGCATCACTTTGTTATTGTTTTATTGCTTCTCTGCCATTATTATCAACAGCTCATGCTGCAAGAATGATCTGAGCTTTTATTAAATGTTAAATGCACAGATTATGTGGAGAGTTCAGCTCCGATGCGCACTAAAAGCACACTCTGGCGCTGAAGTCTCTCCTTTGACTCGGACCAACTAAAAAATGCATTGCCACCAGCACTGAACTGAATCAGGCCTTGTGTCATGAACTAGGGTTTCATGTTTTTATGTAAGCGCCCTGAACTCATTCAGAAAGTAGTGGGTCTTTGACCCAGTACTTTGAGAAGTGGTGAGTCAAATGCCTATTCTCCCACGTGGCTCCGGCAACCCTGTGTTAAGCAATGTTTTTATAGACTAGCTTTGCGTACAGGGGCACATGCAGGACATGCTGGAATGGGAAAGGTCCCTCCCCAAACTGTTGCCACAAGCATAAAACTGTCTAAAATGTCTTTGTATGCTATAGGATTAGCACTACCTTTCATATATAGCGCTCCAGCCGATGCCTGGCATTGTGCATAGGCTTGTGTGTATCTGCTCCCCCATGGAACCCTATTTCATGAAGCTCCCAAGCCCCAGTTCTTGTGCTGTTGTTGGTTACAGATGTTTGGAACTCTGCAGTGAGTAATGCAACATAGGATAGACCACTTTTACACCCTACGCTCTTCAGCACACAGTGACTCCTCTCTGTAAGGTCTCTGCGTGGTCTACTGTTTGGTGACTGAGCTGCAGTGGCTCCTAGATGTGTCCACTTCAAAATAATAGCACAGGGCAGGTCTTCACAATGACTTGTGGAAATAATGGCATCCTATGGCAGTGCCATACTTAAAGTCACTGAGCTTTAGAGCTATGAAGATTGAGTGACTATGTGTTTGACTTTATATACCTGTAAGCAATGGGAGAGGTTAAAACATGGGCCTTCTGTTTATTGAAACACAGTGTTGAAAAGTGAAACCCAAGCTTTCAACTCATTATTTCATCTTTGTTTTGTTGACAAGTAAAAACCAGTGAAAGCTCCTCCTTCTGGACGTTTGCAGACATATTTAACTGTTTAACATGTTTAACTGTCTACACCGCTCTTCAAGTCCTAATAATCAAGAGTGTAAAAAAAACAAAAAAGCATTTATTGCTAGTTTATGCAGTGCTTAACACCATCCTTACACAGTACAGTGCAAAAGTCAGAAATCACCCTTTATGTAAATCCCAGTCAAAACTGCCATTAAGTAAAAAGTAATCATTTGTCAGGAAACATTTCAGAGATGGAAATTTCATCTAAAGAAATTGTGCTGCAGATATGTAACCTGCCCTCTAAGGGTTTGATGCAATTACCAAGTATGTATTGACAACAAAGGTGATATTATTAAAATCTCCTTAAAAATATTCCTAAAAACCAGAGAGTGGCCTGAATGGCTGTGACTAATGAAAGTAATTCTGTAAAATGTACTATGCAAATTACTGTAAACACTTTCCACATCAAAACACTGATACCATTATTTTATGTATGGTCTATTGCATGTATAATACATGCAACATACTGTTCACACTTATTATATGTACACTGGCAAAACTAAATGTCGGAGAAAAAGGGAAAGTAATAGAGACCCTTAACTAGCTATGTAAAAATGCATTGTGACACTGAGTGCGATTAAATGCACTTAATAATTTAATATGAAAATCAGATTTTGTCAGTAATCTGATCAACGCATTACATGCAGTTGAGTAATCAGATAATGGGAAACTCCGGGTCTACACAAGCCAGACAGTAATTAGATTTCTGCTTTGCAACCAGCCAATAAATGTACAGAGCTAAATGTGACATAAACATAACGTAAAACTCGAACTTCATGCCGCAGCGTTTGTTAAAAAACGTCGCGCCACTTTACCTGAAAATATGAATGTACATCATCTAGAAGATGAAAATTATTAAGTCTTTCATTTCGTCAAACATGTAATTGGTTTCAGCGTCGCTCCAAAATTGTTCTACTGTCATCTCGCAGCAGCGCTCCTTGCTTATGTCCGATACCGCGGTCTGTTTCCGCATATGCGCAGACTGAAAAATCCAAGATAAATCAGAGTAAGAAGCACTGAGAAATCCTAACTAGCTAGCTACAGTCTAGCTGTCTTAATTAGATTTTTTAATCAGATTTCTAGACCTCACTCCGATCCAAAAAATCAGAGCGTGTTGTTTACATGACCATTTGAATAATCAGATAACTGCAGAAATCAGATTATGATCAGATTATTGAGTGGACTGTGTGCACTGTTGAGGTGCGACAATGCATCTTGGTGACTGGACACTATTAATTATGACACTATATGCAATTGCATTGATTGCAAACAATCAGCACTAATCAAACTCACTCCAGCATGTTCACCACACAAGGCTGCCAAAACTGCAGGCATGAGCAGGCATTTGACCCTCCGCTTTTCACAGTGCTCGGGTGATGACCTACCCCTTTTTAACTGTGTTCAGGACACTTACATTGGAAAAATATCTTCCTATCTCCATAAACTACAGTGACCGCTGATCTGTAGGCACATACAGATAGACAAACTCAAGACCAAAAAAAATTCTATTCCAGATGGGGGATGTTTCCCAAAAAGCTTGGTGGTGATGTGTTTAGTGAGAGGATAGCTGCAGTTCACTAATCCGCTAAAAATGTTTTACCGCAAAACACGAACTGAAGCATGTGGTCGCAATTTCTGTTACCAGACTGTGAAATTTACTAAATAACAGTTTCAATATTTCTTACTTTTACCTTGCTAAATGGAGATTTGATGTTCTTCAGAAATCAAGCAGAATTTGCTATTTGAGGGGAACCAGAAATATTATAAAGGAAGTAATTTTCACTCACCATCTCCTTTCTATTTGAACTGAGAGAGACGAACAAACTCGAAACTGAAAGGCACCTCAGATAGCATGTGGATGTGAGCCACTTCTAGTAAGATATGGCACTGCTGGCTCATGGTTGGCACTGGCAAAACTGCATGAGAGCCAAAAGTAGCCCACATAGTAAAAATGCTAGTAAGGCCCACAAGTCTCAAAACAGATCTGGGCCACTTCTGGAAAAGATTGCCAGACATGAGGTACATGACAATCATTTATGTTTTAAACAGGGATTAACAGGATTGCGGGAGGAGCAGAGTTTACATTCAGATCTTAGCCATATATGTAGATTAAAAGTTTGTGTTAATTGAGCAACAAATAGTAAGTTTACACATTAACAAAACTGATTTGATGTTTGATGTTTGAAGTTTTATGTCAGGCACTTATTTTAAATTAATGCTTTATCACAGTGTAGCAAACATTTTGGACATGTAGGCTTATAAACAGGAGTACCTGAGTAGTGTAATGGGGTAAGCTTTTGCTCCATCATCAGGAGATCATGAGTTCAACTTACATCAATACCACAGCCATGTGCAGCTGGTAGACCAAGAGTGTAAAACACAACATCATGGCACTGTGCAACAGTGGAAGTCCCACCCAATGGTGCAGTTGTTGTAATAGCCTGGTTTTTGTAATGGCGGTTTTCAGAGGTGGGTCAGTTCTGGCAGTGGTGTTTGAAAGTGGCTGAGATGTGGCCCTCATATGGCAGTAAACAGGCTGAGTTCTGGCAACTGCATCCGGCCCACTCTGGTGTCTTCATTCCATGTGGTATCACATAAATGCTGGATGATCAAACATGCCATCTGGGACATTAACATTTCAAAAATCTATCTAAAATCACTTGTAAACTCTGGAAAGAACAGGCATAAATAATAGGGCTGCAACAACTAATGGGCATTGTCGATAACACTGATAATAAAAAATTGTTGGCAACGAATCATTATTTGTTGCGGTCCCCATTTACATCATGAGACTGGAAGTGGCAAACACAGATAGCAGAGACTGCAGTGCAAGTTATCAGAGATGCTTGTACACTTGCAGCCTTATATCCACCAGAAAACAGAACTCGTTCAGTATTTGAATGTTGACTGATATAAACATATATTTGACAAAGCTGACATTGTGCAAATGGTCATTGCTATCTTACATGTGATGACCAGGCATTAAGTCTCCAAATATGACACAGTTGATCACACTAGTATGCTATGGACCACGCAGAAGCTATTTAATTTTGTTTTGTCATTGGAGGAGAAATACAGGAAACCACCATACCTGTCAAATCTATTGCCTTGACAAAAGCCTTTTTAAAAAATATGAACAAGAACTTAGGTTAAGTATTTTATGCTGTTTTACATATATTAAAGAAGAATAATCCTTGCATTTTTAATTTGTTAAATGAAACATTACTGCCAGATTAATACAGACTAACAGTTTCGTGATAAATCGATTAATCAAAGTCATAACGAACTAATTTATTATGCAAAGAGTCATTTATTATTGCCCTAATAAATTGTATTGTAGTTTTTAGCTTAAATAACGTACAAAAAATATGATCTGTTGGGTTGTTCAGGTTATTGCAGATGCGCATATCCCCACAATCATCTAATTTATCCAATTCAACCCGTGAACCATTTCCTTCTCCTTTATAAGGCCTTTGGCAGAACTCATGTTCTAAACATACACCAATACTGTTTATGAATGGGTTTAGTGGGACATGGCATTATATTATAATCATTATAGAATGAAGGTTATACAGTGCTGTGAAAAAGTATTTGCCCCTCACCCAACTTCATCCATTTTTGCTAATTTGTCATATTGCTAATTTGTCACAACCTGATAACTGGTTGTGTCACCCTTGGCAGTAACAACTGCAATTAAACGTCTGTGATAACCTGCAATGAGTCTTTTACCTCTATGTGGAGGAATCCGGCCGACATTTTTTTTTGGGCATGAACCGCCCGTTTAAGGTCTTGCCACAGCATCTCAATGGGATTCAAGGGGGATTCTTGGGGTTTTTTGGCAAATGCTAGATGAGTCTTTGTGTTCTTTTTGGTCAGCAGTGGTTTGCGCCTTGTGACTCCCCCATAGATGCCATTTTTGCCCAGTGTCTTTCTTATTTTGGAATCATGTACACTGACCTTAAATGAGGCAAGTGAGGCCTGCAGTTCTTTCCGTCTGGGTTCTTCCGTTCATGCATGAGTCGTTGATGCACTCTTGGTGAAATGTTGGTCGACCGGCCACTCCTGAGAAGGTTCCCCACTGTTCCAAGCTTTCTCCATTTGGAGATAATGGCTCTCACTGTGGTTCGCTGGAGTCCCAGAGCCTTAGCAATGGCTCTGAAACCTTTTCCAGACTGGTAGATTCAGCATCTGTATTTGAATCTCTTCAGAATGTGGCTTCATGTGCTGCTTTATGAGACCTTCTAGCCTGCTTCACATTGCCTGACAGGTTCTATTTAAGTGATGTTCAGATTTAACAGGTCTGGCAGTATTCATGCCTGGGTGTGTCTAGTGAAATGAATTGAACCAAACAGTCAACTGAATTTGGTTAACTAGTTGATTTAGTAGCTAAGAGGGCAATTACTTTTTCACATAGGGACAGTTAGGGCTGAACAGCATTTTTCCTTCAATAAATGAAATCATCATTTAATAACAGCATTTTGTGTTTACTTGGACTTTGTCTAATATTTGTCCACTATTAAAAGTAGTTTGATGATCTGAAACATTCAAGTGTGACAGATATGCAAAATAGAAAAACTGGGAAGCCATGTAGTCAGCAAAGTACATGCCATGTAGTTCAAGAAACCACACATTTTGCCATTTTACTATACCGCTTTTGAAAGTGTAGCCTAATCCTTGCATTAGTACGCTGTACAACAACAGTCAGCTCTTTTCTACATTCAACTGTCAAAATAAACAAAATAAACATAAGTTGTGAACCTAGTTTTGACCTTACCCTTGACTCACAGATGTGTTTCAAAACAATGTCAAATCATGATGAAAATTTTCAACTGCTCACTATCAGCATATTGCCTGATAAAGCAGGTTCCTCCTTTGGTATGAAATGGCATGAATGTGCTTTGCTGTAAACTTATTAAGGATGTCACAACACCCTGTTGCTCTGCAGTTCTAACTGGTACATGAAAACAGAACCTTTGTGGTGTGCAGATCTGCTTCCAACCTCATCAATGCAAAATATATGTACAGAAACATTGTATACTGTTTATTCCATCACCTAGACACTGCAGTCTTCAAATCAAGTACTATTTGCCTAAATGTAGCCAGGCAGAATTTATTGCCGTTGTGGTTTGATAGCTCATGCACACACAGAATGCACCCATGCCCCAAATGTAGTCAGTCCGTCAAGAATGGTGTGGTGTCACTTTAAACATGTTTTGGTTGATCAATTACATTTGGGGAAAATTGTGTAAATGTGATTTCTGGCTGAACCATCACTTAAATTAGTGTACAGGGATCATGAAATTTTAGCTGATGATTTTCATATAAATAACTGTTCATGTTAATTATATGCAACTATTAAAATGCTAGCCTAAAGTGGCTAGACTGCATGGAGTGGCTGTATTGTATGAACCTGCCACATTGAAAAGCAATGACTACAGCGGACAAACATGACATGCAATGCACACGACATTGCTTTTCCACAGTGACATGCAGAATATGCAGTATACCCTGTATTACACTGTATTACACATGTTGCTTTACCTCTTTAGTAAAACAATGCATGAGGTTTTGCATTTTAAAAACGAAATGCTGAATTCAAGTCAGAATTAAATACAACTTTCTTTAAAATATAATGAGGGCCCGACTATATTGTTTTCCACTGTGCAGTGCTGTAAACGGATTTTTCTCACTGAAATGCAATCAGAACAGTGAAAACAGTGAAATACAATGCACACATCACATTACTTTTCCATAGGTGACATGCACAATATGTGCCAAAATGAACAGCAAAGCCTCTGTTAAGTTGTTTTTGCATTATCTGACCTTTTTTGTACTTCAAACGTATTTGCCTCACTGAAATGAAAATAGCAAAAAGCAATGCACACCAGATTGTATTTGAACACTAACGTGAAAAACATGCCCAAATGAAAAGGAAAATACCCATTAAATTGATTTGATGTTGGTGTAAGTACTGCACGGTGCAATATAGTTGCGCCTTTATTACATTTTAAGGTGGATTGTACTAAATTCTGGCAAGAATTCAGCATAAACTGCAAATCCTCAATGCATTTTTTTCAGTAAAGTGAAATGTAAAGTGATGTTAAAACAATGTATTAGAGGGTTTGTTTTTCATTTTGGCACATATTCTGCATGTCACTGGAAAAAGAATCTCACATGAGCATTGCATTTTATGTTTCACCTCTCTAGCGACTGCTTTCAATTTCAAATTCCTTTCCATAACATTGGCTGATGCTGGCTATGTTTCCTTAGTAGTTAACACTGCACTGCCGAATGTACACTGTGCCCACACTCACACAATTGCCTATGGTTACACCTGTAAGAGTTATATGTAAGTAAAGCTACATGTTCTTGATGGATCTACTAGCAAACATTTGTGTGCCTTCTAAACATGTTATGTGAAATGTGACCATCATTTATTTGGTCCCAAACTGGTGGGCCTGTCATTATTATTACATAATTGCCTAATCGCAATTATTTAAGATGATCGTAGTTATCTGATATAATCGCAATTACTCAAGCTGACTGCAAACATTTTCCACAATTGTTAGATTTCAGGCATATAACGCTGCATCAAGCACAATGTGAATTGGGGTTGTTGGGTTGACACAAACAATCGTAAATAAAAAGCAGTAAATGCATAAACTAAAAGTCAACAAGGGGCTTAGGAAAACAAAAAAGTTCTAATTTCTAACATGTTTATAAGACACACTGAGTAATGTTTGTTTATTTGTTAGCTGCATAGCCAATTCTAATGTTTTTAGCATGTATGCTAGCAGAATGACAGGTTTTTTTCCTTATATTTTCAATCTGGTGAAGAACATGTGGCTTTACTTAACTCTACATTTAACTCTGACTAACCATAGAGATTTGTGTGAGTGCATGCAGTGTTCATTTGGCTGACCACCAGCACTAGCCACTATGGAAACATAACTAGCATCAGCCAATCTTATGGAAAGGAATTTGTGCTAAATTGAAAAGCAATCACTACAGTGGAGCAAAGATTCGTTTTTCCTCATCTGAAGAAGATTAACATTACTTTAACATTGTTTTAAGTATTGCACTTTTATTTTTCTACATCATTTGAGCACAAAAGCTGCCTTTTACATTGTGTACATTCATGACAAATGGACCAAAAGAAATGCTGCACATAAAATATCTTACATATGCTAGTAGTGAGAATTGTTGAGTTCTCCAAGTTCTAGCTCAAATATTAAAGTATGTAGAGTGATGCTCTAGGAACTGGAGGTGTTTGTTTGTATGCTACTGTGCAGGTAAAAGCACCTACAACTATTCTAGAGCCTTTATGGTTAATATCTGGTTCAAACTCATTGAAATACATGCCCATTCATTTTTTACAGAGCATGGAGAGTATTTAGGTGCTGTGGGACAACGGGAGGTCAGGCATTTAGTACCACTAGTGCTGCTATTTGACAGGTACAAGCTCACTGATTCATTCTATTTTATTACTTTCTGGAGTCAGCTAGCACCGCTAAGGAGCTAACTGCATGTTTATTTGTATTACAGATTGAGCAGTACGACTGGTGATAATGGTCACTGTTCTTCCTCCTTAGTGCTCCCTCCTAGTTTGCTTTTCTTATTTTTTTCCTCTTTAACTTCCCACTCTAGTTTCATTTTCTGCAGTAGTTGTCCTCTCAAGTTTCACTTTTCCTTAGTTTCCTTTCTCTACTTGATTAGCGAGACTGCGGGTGCCCTAGACGGCTGTGTCTTCTTAATTAAGTTGGTGCTCTAGAAAAGGTGCTTACTAGAGCTTAAGTCTGGCTTTTAACTAAGTCACAGCTTAAACTGCATTCTAAGGGCCTATTACAAAGTATTTGTGCAATAGTTATTTGTCCTTTGGCCACATAAGACTTGTTGATGATATATACTACTGTATTGTATGTGTTTTGCACCAAAACAGTTGTTGACCATGTATTAAATATAAAATTATGGGTTTTAAATTGTCGATGGACTAATTAGTCTTGGCGCTAATTTTCTTGAATGATTGGGCTGATGCTGTCCACTGTATCAGCCCCATATCGTATTCTGGTGGCCTTATTGAGATGTGATTGAGTTTTGCTGTTGTAAAGTATTGCTCTGGGGTAGAATTTGGAGCCCACTAGCACATATGGGCAATTGATTACAGTGATAAGGCCACACATAACCCTAGAGTAAAAGGAAAGAACATTTTACCCCTCTCTTGTGAAGTCTACTGTGTATATTTGTTTTTCTTTTTGGACTTCTCATAACTTGTTTGCAGCCTTATATTGAAATGTACACAACGTGGATAGCAGCATTTCAGTCCTGGCATCTAGCAGAAAACTAACCCCACCCTACAGGGGTACATTAGGTAAGAACAAAGCTGAAACTCATGATGACAGCTGTGATTAGTAGACAAAAGAAAAGCGTTTACCTAATATGGAGAGGAAAGCTTATAAGACTGTTCGTATTGGTGCATTGCACTGCTATATATTTTGGAGTGAACTTTTGCTTATAAAAGTAGGTGGTAAGTTCTCGTTCGCAAACCTCTCCTTCACAAGAGCACTAATCTGCCTTGCTCCGCTGTGAACTGTGTCTACTCTGGTACGATTATGATTATTATTGTTATTATGTTACAGCTTTTTGGACTTATACATTAACATTTTTATTATATGTATTAAATGTACTATTTAGTTGATCAGCCAAATTCTTGCTAGATACATTACACTTGCAATTAGTCACTGTTAATTCTGTTCTGTACTCATACGTTGTTTTTGCCTTCTCAAAGAGTTCGACCACAATGCGGATTTTAATACTTCTTGTCGTCTTCATGATGACTCAGGATGTGTCTGCACAAGGATCTGCAGGTAAATTTATTTAAAACACTTCAATGCAGTCAAACTACGTTATAGAATAGAACAATTCATACATGCAATTGATGAGATCTTAGCTTGACTACTGGAAAAGATGGCCAGTATTCTAACCAGAAATGGATGATGAGCACCATGAGTTTTTAAGACTCAAAGAAGCGACAGTTGTTTTTAAATCATACCTCTTTTGCTGTGTATTTACTCACTGATTTACTTATTTATTTGCTTAAGATTGCTATATAAATTATCACTACCGTTTTTCTTTTATTTACAGTTGGCAGAAAATGTGAGAACGATTGGGCAAGATTTGGGAAAACCTGCTATAAACACATTGCTGAAAAAAAAACCTGGGCTGAGGCAGAGGTATTCACTGTTTCACTAATATCTAAACTCTCAATCTAGCTGTGAGGTTAAGATCACAGTCAAGAAGAACTTCATTGTTAGAAAAAAAATAAAATAAATAAAAACCCCACTAAGGACAGTTTTGGTTAAACCAAAATGATCGGTTTAATAATCTGGTCTGTTCTCTGTATTTTTTTCAGGAATACTGCATTTCCTTAGGAGGAAACCTTGCGGCTATCCACAGTGCTCAAACACAAGATTTTCTCAAGAAGTTAGGCAGAAGCAAAGATGGCACATACTTACGAACATGGATAGGCGCTCATGATGCCACTCAGGTAGGTCACCTTTAGACTTTTGCTCTTGACAAAGTATTTGAAATTTACACGTAATTGTCAATTGTTCAGGTTTATACAATAAAAAGGGGCACAATGCTCAACAGTAGAAAATTCCAGATTACTAACAAAGTAACATTGTGTGTTAATATATTAACTGAAAATAAGCACATTATTATGGTTAACACTGAGCACTATAAGTAATGTAATTGGTCTATAATATAATCAAAAAGATTTCCAGTCTTTTTCAGACTGATTTGACCTTTCTAGGTCTTTTTCCCCCACCAACAGCCAATATAAGACCAATAATATTCTCCGCTGTCTTTACTTTCTCCAGGATTTTACTTGGTTTTGGAGTGACGGGTCTAAATTTGATTACAAAGCGTGGCACTCTGGTGAGCCAAACAACAAAGAACGGGCTGAGAAATGTGCGGAAATGAACTTCGGAGGTAAACGCCCAAATACATGAGAAGCACCCCAAATACATGCCAGATATTCTACATAGAAGAATCACATTATCATAATCTATGTATATGTATATATGTATACCACCTGGCCACTTCATTAAGTACACCTACCACCTACTACATGCTTTGTCCATTTTATCAGGCCCTCTGATCATACAAGTGCACTTTGTAGTTCTACAAGTACAGACTGTAGTCCATCTGTTTCCCTGCATACCATGGCAGCCCCCTTTTACCCTGTTTTTCTATGGCCAGGACCTCCACAGAGCCACCACTCAGGTGGTGGATCAATCAAAGCACTGGTGGCATGTTAGTATGTGTCTCACTGCTCAGCGCTGTTGCTGGAGTTTTTAAACATGAATCTTGTTGGTCCACCTTGTAGATGTAAAGTCAGAGACAGTAGCTCATCTGTTGCTGCACAGTTTGTGTTGGTCATCCTCTAGTCATTCATCAGTGGTAACAGGACGCTAGCAATAGGACGCTGTTGGCTGGATATTTTTGGTTGGTGGGCTATTCTCAGTCCAGCAGTGACACTGAGGTGTTTAAAACTCCAGCAGCACTGCTGGACAGAGCAATGACTCAGACTAGCCCAACACACACTAACACACCACCACCACGTCAGTGTCACTGCAGTGCTGGGAATGATCCACCACCAAATAATACTTGCTCTCTGGTGGTCCTGAGGGGATGCTGACCATTTAAGAACAGGGTAATAGGGGCCTAATAAAGTATGCAGAGAAGCAGACGGACTACAGTCTGTAATTGTAGAACTACAATTACAATGCGCAGCTATATGCGGAGCTGACGAAACAGACAACAAGAAGGCGTACTGCATGAAGTGGCTGGTCATATATATGTCATGTGTGACTAATATATATCTCTGTAATTCTGCAGCTGAAGTCCTCTGGAATGATGCCCGCTGTAGTACCAAGCTAAACTTCGTGTGTCAAACAGGAGCAAAGCTTAGTTTTTCCTCATCTGAAGATTAACATGGTTCTGTCATTGCTCTGTCAGCAACACCATGATCTCAATATATTGATACTGTTTGCTCTGGTTTTCAGCTGTAACCAGTGAATGCACTAAAAAAGTGTTTCCATGAGTTGGATTTGTGATGATTTTTTGGAATTGTTCATTAAACCTAAAACAGTGTTGATTGAAAATAAACTCCAGCCATGATAAACTATCTTTGCTGTTGTCTAACACTTACACATCTGGATAAACCCTCAGCAGCCACACTGAGTTATAAGAATTATGAATAAAGAAAGTGTTTAGATTAACTAGGAAAACAAAGCTAATAAGGCAACTGCTCTGTCTTTAGCTTAGCTGTGGTTTAGAGTTTAACCCAAGTTTAAACCTGAATTAGTCACATGGGTTCTTCCATTCATTTGTGTCCTTGGAAGCTGTAGTTTAAAACACACCTGCTGTTTAAACTAAACCCAATAGCTGTCATTTAAAAAAATCACAGATCTGCCACTAGATGTTGCTGTTTTTCTTCACCTTGGTTTTGCTAGGCTTTAAGGCGAGATTACTGTAAGTGAAGCACATTTTAATCTAATCATTTAAAAAATCCACCATGGATACTTGACACTTGTTTTAAATTAAAAGTAATTAAAAGACTGAACTGTACACAGTTAGGCCCAGTGACATGAGGATTTGCATAATTTCTGTTGCTGTTTTAGCTTAGGCCTGAAATAAAATTACTGTAAGTATAAATGAGCTGTAGGAAGACTGTTTTAAGTCTTGATCCTTGTAAAGAAATGCATTTTTTTATTTAAATGTATAGGATAATTTTTAGTAGAATTAAAACTTGTGTTAAAATGACAATGAAATACACAGAGACAATTCTGAAAGCTTTTAAATAACAAAATGATGACCATGTTTGTTTTGTGGGGCTGATTAAGACATGATTTGACAGTTGGTTTGCAGGAAGTTTAGCGCCGTATCAGGTAGACTCACGCTTGTTTTGACTGAGGAATCAGATTAAATTTAATACAGAGCTACAAGGGGAATTCCACGAATTTTTGTGAATTCCTCCACTGGTCAACTGCTAAGATGCAAGCAAAATCATTCAGAGTCGTTTGATGTGAAATGCTCAGTCCTAAAGAAACTTACCAAGTAAGAACTGTTCACAGTGGTGGTGATTAAAAAGTTTAATGCTGCTAAGTGCAACTACCCCAATGACTGATGTTAGAAGGCTATCAGACACACGTGTAATTTCCAGGTGGGATGGGGAGGCAGCAGCACCTCCAATCATTATAACTCAGCCAATGAATGAATGCTACCATAAAAATGTCACTTTTACTAATACTTAGCTTAACCGTTCTCCCGATTTCCTGAAGTTCCTCCATATTAAGCTAGAGAGTTGCTACAAGTAATAATCTGCCTTTTAATGTGTTTATCACAGGTTTTGACATGTTAATGTGTGCTTCTAAAGGCTCCCTCACTGAGGGATATGCTGCCTGATGTTTGAGATGTTGTTTTATGATCAGTCTGAGATAAGGTTTTGACCTTAAACAATTTTAAAAGCCTTTCATGATGGATGGGTACATACAAGATGTTATAAGGCAAAGTAGTCCACAAAGAACTTATTTTTTCAGATTTGCCTGTATTGGGCCATTATTATCATTACATATAAAAACACGGAACACTGTAGTTTCACTGATGCTTTTGCAAATAAAACAGCTATTTTTGAAGACATCATGACCCCTGGTTCCTAGCAATACCACTGTAAAGAAATCAGGGTAGGTATGTTTCTCTACAATGCACTGTGATGATGCTAGCTGGTCTAGCATATCACCAACAGCCATGGATCAAGACTGAAAGAGACAAAGATATGACTGAGCCTTTTATTTTAAATAATATAAAGAGAAAGTTACTTACCTGTTTCCTGGAGAGAGTGACGGCGGGGGTCATTTGGTCCTGATGTGGGTCTGCAGGCCTGGAAGGGACACAGGGACAGGGGGTACACAGGTCGGCCTGGAAAAAGAAAAACAAAAATGATCTAATTGCTAATATTGAACATTTGCCATGAATGAAATCTGTAGAAAGATATACTTGAACTAAATGCTGAATATGCTTGTATTTTTAACTGGAATATGATTATTTTGCCTTAAGAATGCCTAAATGTAATTTTGGTTTAGTCCACTGGGAGGGGCTATAGGTATTTAAGGAGAAGCCTAGGGAAGCGAGGGAGGCCCTGTCCATGTATTGAACTGTCTAACTGCTGCAAGTAAGACGGCTAGTCTCACTAGTCTCTCCCGACATGCACCCTGAGGTAGAGAAGGAAAACAAGTCAACAAGGGAAAACAAGAATAGTCTAGGAAGGGTAACAAAATGCCTCTCATGTATTTAGAGTGGTTTGTTTTGACATGAGCCATTTTTGAGAAAATTACAGAGTCAGAATTGTTCAGTGTTGGTGGAATCAGACATATGAAGGGTCCGATACCTTATAAGTTAAGGTTTGGCCTAAAATATATATATTCATGGTAAAGATGTACATGCAGAGTGTAGTAACAAAAACAGAACCAAGAGAAAACTTTTTCCCCAGATTTTCCACTATTGTACTATTATTAACATCACATAAAAACTCAGAATAAATGGATATGTTTGCTGGCCTTTTTGGATAGTAAATAATATATCTATATTTGTGCTCTAGACTTTGAGAACCCTGGTTCCTATTACCACTGAAAAGAAATTTAGATTTAGATTTTCTACCAATTAAGATTTCTTTACAATAAACATTTCACATCAAACCACAATCAAATCAAATTTCCTTGTAGGCAATCCCCAACTGACTTCTTTATTTGGTTCTGACACTGTATGATATCTATAAAAGTGGACAACATCGCTAACTTGTGGTCATAAGTTTCCATTACTTCACCAAACTATCAAATATGGAAGGGCACAGTTTCCTAAAGCAATCATGTACTGACCCCTGTTCTTTTCTTTTCACATGCAGTAACTGTTCACAGCAGTTCTGACTGTGACATAGCACAATTCTGCACTTGCTGTTTTCATTTGGCCAGTGAGTGTGTCCTTTGTGCATTGTCCTGTAGTTGTGATGGACAGAGACAGTGGTCAGTGATGGTACCAGGCTGCCCCACACACAGCAGGCTTACTTTCCATGAGGTTCTAAATGGGACAGCGGCCAAAAGAGCCAAACTAGTCTTTGTTTTGCCTCTTTCGACATGATTTCATCATTCTTTCCGACAGACGTCAAATCTTCAGAATTTCCCAATTTTTGGAAAAGAAACAACACAATTAGTCAGTCAAACAGATGTAAAAGACAGCATTCTTGCTGTTATGTTCACAGCCAGTCACAAACAGTCCTGACTGGTCCTGTGTGAGAAGAAAAAGTCTGCAATTGCATTCAATCTTCTAATTCATTTTCCTTATATATTAAGTTGGAGTACACTTATATGGGAATTATGGGCGGGTATCTGGTATTTTTCATGTACATATCTGCTGATGCTTACGCCAAAACATAAATATTTATATAAATTTACAATTTGAGACTATATCCACCTAGAATAGCCTTACGGAGAAATATGACATCTATTTGTGAAGGATAACGAATACAATAAAATGAACAAAATGCATTTTTAGTACAGTAGCTTAGAGACACATTTATGTCCAAGACTGCTTTAAATATTGGTCAGATATAAAACAATTACAAGTACTGGTATGATAATGCATTCGTAATATTTAGGTTGGTAACGTATATGAAGTACAAAGTAAACTGTGTGCACCTCATAAATTAATTCAGTGCTTCTCCCAACAAAAATCCATGTGTGACATGAGTCTGGAGAAGTATGATAACAGTTATCATATGTAATAAATAACACTCCAGTTTTCACAAAGCATAAGACTGGAGATGAAAAGAGAGTTGAAAAGCCTGAGACAAGAAGGAGGGAAGGAAAGAGGGCGAGAAAGCAAGGTAGACGGAGAGCACAAACACTGGCGATGAACGACTCGTGAATGAATCGCTCTTCTGAACCAGTTGTGAACCGATTCAAGCTCAAATGCATCTAACTGTTCATAGTATCTAAATGATGTCCACACCGGTGGCGTACACTGAAGCCTTCAGATAAAATTAAAATCATAATCTTTCGTAATTCAAGCTCAACATAAACAACACGCTGTAACATATGAAGAACAATCTCTCCTAGTAGACTGTAGCTGGTTTCACGTTTGTGCCTTGAGTCTCGGTCCTGACTGAATACAAGTAAATAGGCTAGCGGAGTTCAGAGTCGTTGGTGTATCAGAGGTGGAAAATAACACAACAGTACTTCCTCGAGGACAGTGAGATCATAGTAATTTAATTCTGGTTTACTAGGTTATATTTTTAGTATTCAACCTTTAAGTTGTAACAGTTAGGCCTACAAGTAGTTAGAAATCTTTCAACTTCCGACCTGAGGAGCAGTTAGCTAGCTGAGCTAAACATGTGCTGTGTTGTTTTACGGTTGTCTTTAACGTTTTGTCGCTTTAACATGGCAAGCAGAAGCACTTTCCAACACAAAATGTTAAGTTTTAGAGTGTTTCTTAGCTAACGCTAGCTAATTCAGCTAATGTAGGCTAACATTAAAGGGTTAGCAGGCTTATCTCTGTAAGGTGAATACTAACTTAAAGTAACTTAGCTAGTCCACTCGTCTAGTTGCTAACGTTACTCTCCTCAGTAGTTTTCTTTGGTATATTTTCAAGTGAAGTATCACTAAAGAACTCTCACTTGAGATAGAGGGGTAGGGTGGAGTGTTAGGGCTACATGGCCCTCCAGACAGAGGCGTTTTGGAGCCACGCTCCAAACAGTGTTATGGGGAAAAAACCGCAAGATGGCTGGGCAGGCGACCAAAAAAACCCACAAATGTAAGTATTTTCTCCGTTAAAAATCACCCGATCACCCTTGTATTGTCCTAGTTTAATGTCATTTCAATTTATTATACATTTTTCATTGCAAGCATAAACATCGCTAGTATGCTAATTTCTCGGTAGCTAGATAAGCTAGCTAAATTTCCCGTTCCACCTTAAACAGCCCAGCAGTACTGACGCCTGAAGCGCCAGAACGTAACTGCTGCACCATTTAAGGTGGAGCGGGAAAATTCCAAATAGAAGCTGGCGAATAGCTGACTTCAGCTTTTTATCACTGAAGAATTGGGGGTGGGCGATAATAAGTAATTTACGCATCTCTAATCTTTGAAAGCATATAATGCCCTAAAGTTAACTAAAGACCAGCAGCGAGGTTGCTGAACTTTACCGCTCCTCTGCTGTCACTGCAGACTGGCAGTAAGTAGCCTGTTAATGAAGTGATGTTCTGTTTTATTTGAGGATTGTCCCATTTCGTAGGGGAAGATTTCAACCACTAACCCTTGTATCTCAGTTCCAAGGGGCAATGTGACACTCGAAAACAGTGTGTGGGTTTAAAAGTTAGAAATGGGATTGGGCCTAAATAATCGAGCTAATCAACGTTTACGAAAATGAATCACTGACTCGGACGTTGGATGCACTGAAACGTATAGTTCGAAAGAATCGGTTCGGTAAACTGAATCGAACGTCCCATCGCTGCCCGACATAAGCTCAAACGCAACCGATGAGTCTGCACTCTGAGCGCTCTGATTGGTCGCTCTCGCTGTAGCCCGGAGGAAAGCTCCTCCCCCCACCGGCATGCTGGTGTCGCTGGCTTGTGCTTGTGGTGTCTGCTTCTGTCGCTGTAGTGCATGAAGAGGAGGAGGAGGAGGAGGAGGGGGAAGAAGGGAGAGAGCTAGAAACGCGAAAGTGCGAAAACAGGCCTCCACCCCTCCTCTCAGGGAAATGGGACTTGGTGTGAGGATTAAGGCAGCGAGCCTCTGCATCATCTGCACCTTTGATCCGAAGAAGCTATGGAGAAAAGGTAAGGCTGTCCCATTTATTTCTCTCTCTCTCTCTCTCTTTCTCTCTCTCTCTCTTTCTCTTTGATGCACATATGGAGAGGAAGGGGAAGAAAAGAGATCACTGGTACTGCGCAAGCAGGGAGCAGCAGCATCTGTGCTCCACCAACGCACCATGTTGCCCTGGGAAGCATGCATGGGGGCGGGTAGGGATGGATGGATGGATGAATGGATGCATAGAGGAGTAGGAGAAGGAGATGGATGCTCATGTACGTACTCTACATACAGGGATTAGAGCTGAATTCTCATGTAACGCAAAAGTCTTTTATTACCCCCATGCTGCTGTTTACTATCAGTGCCTCTTTTATGGCTACCATAACCAACTGACAGTATTAGGTATTTAATAGCTTGGTGGGCGCCTTCATCCTCCTCTTCTACATCAGCTCCAAATACATCCATTAAACATATGTGTTACTTTCCCAGTTCTGCATCTGAAATGCTGAATTTTGCTAGTGCAATACTGTGCATTGACATTTCAGGCATAGAAAAATGGTCTGATGTCTTTGGCCTAAATTCAAGTACAAAATCCTTCACAGTAAAGCAAAGAATCTTAGAATACAGTGATATTGTGATGTTACAATCGTATAGAAAAAACTGACACATTTCCTGTGACATCAGCTAATGAAGTAGAAAGCCTGGATTAACCCCCCCCCCCTTACAGTTATTGCCTGCTTGTTGATTTGTAGTTTGTGCCATTAGCCTGATTGTGAACCTTGAATAGGAGCTGCTTCGAAGCACTTCTGCTGATTAAAATTGGCCTCTTCCTGATTTAGTCCAATTCTTTTCTCCCAAACAATTAGAAGAGCTGCTATTTCAATTGATACCCAACCTTAAAAAT
This sequence comes from Colossoma macropomum, assembly GCF_904425465.1. NCBI lineage: Eukaryota > Metazoa > Chordata > Actinopteri > Characiformes > Serrasalmidae > Colossoma > Colossoma macropomum. The sequence goes on from NW_023494808.1 coordinate 12,904,249, forward strand.
AAAAAAAAATCAATATAGCCTATATACTGTTGATCTGCGACTGGCCTGCTCTCCCGATTACGTAGCATTTCTGTTCATGCTTGTCCTACTGCCGCTAGCCTGTAGGCCGAAGTGAAAGCTAACAGACTGCTCTGAAGTGCTCATGTGAAGTGATCATGTGCATGGGTGGTTTCACCCTCAGGGGGGGATTCAGCTTCAGTAAGTCCTAATAGTCCACCTCACTTGCTGCACAGAATTAGGTCTTTCTTTACTAGTCTCTTTTAGTCTTCCTCAGGCCTCTGCTATCTTTGAAATGGAAATGGGAAACCAAAAACTGGACATTCCTAAGGGAACATGACACTGGGGAGTGCAACACAAGACATTCTCAACTGTTTGTGGGTTTTAGGCTTTAAGAGAAATCTCACAAAAAGCTTATAACCTTGCACTTTGTTTAGGGCGAAGTAGTCCACCAGGCCTTCCCAAAACAGTCAGCAAAAATGGTGAATATTTAATGGTAAAGAAAACATTGAACATAATCCTTCCTCACCCATATAAATGAAGCAGTGCACCAGCATTTTGGAAAACTAAGCCTTAGCATAGCTCCTCTAGACATTACATTTGGGTTTGTACTTATTGATCCTGAGATATTGACCTGGTTTCTCTTTCATTTTACTCCCTTAGCTGCTACGCTAATTGCAACGTCACTCAGTATTCACTGTAGACTTACAGATGTCTGGTTGGATGTTGCACTAAATGGACCACTAATAAGCCCCAGTGTACTGGGAACAAACCTGTTACTCCCTACATGTGGTAGTATGTCTATGGGTTGGTTTGCCAGATGTGGATTAAGCCTAGTCCTGGACTGCATTTTTGATTCAGAGGAGAAATTTCATTCAGAATGCTCAGTGGACTAGGCCTAAACTGACCCTATATTGACATAATACTAATTGCAAGATAATTATAACACTTTGGTATTTTACAGATGACTATTCGTGATCCAGTTTGTCCAGTATTTAACAAGTTACGTAAACTATAAGCCATCTGCACACACATCCACATTTCTGCCGTGTCAGTGTTCTGTGTTCAAACAGTATATTTATAACAACAGTTGTTATGTGTAAGTCACACAAAAGTACTACTGAGTATATAAAAAGTGTTGACTAACCTCAGACCCAAAGGAGAGCCTTATCTCACTCTTTGATTACCTGTCATCACTACATGAAAGCTGCTAACCTCTTATAAATAGAGATGCGCCAATATGGGAATAGTGGGCTGTTGCCGGTATCAAATACTTTACTGGGCAAACTCTGAGAAAACTCTTCATTTATTGAATTTCCAGCCAAAACAACCATTAAATATTTTCAACATCAGGGAAAGAAATAGAAAATTACAAAGAAGCCTCAACAACCAAATGTAATATCAGCATTTTCAATATTTATGTGTCCACTCTTTGCCTTGATTACAGCTTCCACTATTTTCAGGAGACCTGCTTTCATGTAAAAGGAGTGATGTTTTTCCACATGTCCAAAGTTCAGTCTTAGAAGTTGGTTGCATTTTCTGCTTCTTATTATCCAGGTAATCCCAATCACATGCAGTGATGCTGGACTCTGGGGTGGTCAGTTCATTGTTCTGAGAACACCGGCAGCTTAATTGTTTGATTTGCAAATTTTCTTCTTTTTTTGCACAAAACAAAAACAGTAATGGCCTCTTGTTGTCCTCTCACAGTGGATGGACAGAAACACTTGTGGATTTTGGTGGTCTACTAGGTCTTGCACAGTTTGGGGTCCCATTTTCTCTGTATCTTTTAGTAGTTTTGTTTAGGAAAATCCTTTTTGTTCACTCAGCTTTGTTTGACTTTCCCTGTTCTTATGCAAGTGGAGTATCTTATATCTAAACCCCTCAGAAATGTCTTTTTCTTTTTAGAAATGAATAGCTTGTACTTAAAAGCTGATTTGACTGGACGTTATATAAATGAAAGGTGGTTTCTGACGTTTATGAAATGTAGAAATTGTGACTATATCTGCTTGAATTTTTGCCTTATGGAGAAATATACATGTCTGTAGGGTTATAAATGCAGTAAAACAAACAAAATCAAGTGCAGATGTTTTAGAGCAATAGCTCAGCGTGGCCTAATAAATACATCGTCAAATATCTTTGAAATATTGGTCAAATCTAAACATCTGTATGATGCTGATATATTCTTAAACAAGTATCTGACAGTATAGATTTGACATCATTTTGCATCTCGACATATACTATAAATATAAATGTATCCATGTCTGACAATACAGTATAAGGAAATAGTAGTAATTATAGTTTTATAGCATTAACAAGGATTTCTTGGTAAAATATGCACCATTCTATGATCTCTGTGGACATGCTCATGTTCTCATTCTCTCTCTCTCTCTCTCTCTCTCTCTCACTCTCTCTCTCTCTCTCACTCTCTCTCTCTCACTCTCTCTCTCTCTCTCACTCTCTCTCTCTCTCACTCTCTCTCTCTCACTCTCTCTCTCCCCCTCCTGCTCTCTCTCTCTCTCTCCCTACCCCCCCTGGCATATGCATCTGGGTGTCTGTGCACGCCTGTAAGTGTGTGTGTATGTGTGGCAGTACATTCAGCCCCATATGGGAGCTACATCTGGGTCAGACATGTCATGGTTGAGTCTAAATTATTGATGAAATTCATGAGTCACTATCTGGCTGTATAGTCGTATTTCAGCATATTTGAGAATGTGTTTATACATGTTACATATATTATAGATGTATTTTATACACATATTACATATATTATAAAAGTATTTTGCTACTTATTTATTTATATTCATCTACCAGTAGATATTAATGATGCATGTTAAAATTGGAATCATATCAGCATCGGCAGATGATGGCTTTAAAAATTTATTAACATCAAACAGTTGTTTGTATTTGACTAATATTACATATTGATATTTGTTGACATTTATTGCACTCCAGAAGAGCAGAATGTGTAAAAGACACTGGGGGCTTCGGTGCTAAAACAGCTTCTTTTTGTTTTTATGTGTAAATGACAAGTATTGATATCGGTATCAGCCCAGTGGGTATAAATATAGATATACAGTGGGGTCCAAAAGTCTGGAATGACATTGAAATTTTTTTTTCATTCAAACAGCAGCTTTAGAATTTTGAAAAATGTGAAACAAAGAAAAGTTTTGACAAGTAAAATGAAGAGGAAATATTGTCAGTTCTGCACTGTTTTAGGCCACTATTCAAATTTAATCAAATTTGATCAGATTGTGCTTTTCTTAGTCTTATCTCTTCTCTCAAAGCTCGTGTTCAGACGAGGCTTTTGCACAAACTTGTGGAGTCCATGCCAGCTGGCATTCACGTTCTAATTAAAGCAAAAGCGGAACATGAAATACTAAGAATACTAAGAAATTCATGTAAATATTTCAGTGTCTACTTTTAACTCAGATTGTTATGCTGGGAATACAATTTGTAATGAAAAAACTGTAGTAAATTAGAAAGGAATGCAAAATGTAAGTATTTAGACTAGTGATCTCAGATTTATGGATATGAATGGATTTGTATAATGATAAAGAAAAAACTTGAGGGTTTGCTTTAAATGTAAGATTTTTGGACTTAAGGTAAATACATACAAGTTGGTTCCTTTTTCAGCGTATATAAGGCAAATCGAAAGAACACATCGATCTCTGAGATGTTACTGTGGGTGTGGGTGTGTGTGTGTGTGTGTGTGTGTGTGTGTGTGTGAGAGAGAGAGAGAGAGAGATAGAGAGAAAGTGAGAGAGAGAGAGAGAGAGAGAGAGACTGATTATGTACCACATCAGCAGAATGCTGTTCTGTGAGGAGGAAAACAACACAGTAGCTATTCCGTCACTGCCTGTAACATCACAGCACATTTGTATGGTCAGGCTTATCTGTGTTTAGGTACCTGTTTCAAAAGTCATCATTGTTTTGATTCCCAAACTGTTTTAAAGATCCATTTTCAAAGTTCTTTAACCCGTTCCACAGTTTGGTAGATAATGTAAGAGAAAATATCAAAAATATAATGTAATAGGACCAGAAATTTCAAGAAGGTAAAAACAGTTTCATAAATTAAAGCCTTCTCATTCGCATCCAATTGTGTTTTTAAATATCTTTTAAAATTTGAAAGTGATTGTTTATGATTCAAGTTTGAGAAAATTTGATTGATATTTGAATAAATGCATATAAATGTAGTGCTTTTATGCATGTTATGCATTCACCTAACGAATTTCCAAACCTCTCCTTGTGGCCGCCCAGTATTCTTTGCATCATCTATTCTCTAGTTTGGCTATCAGTTCTTCAGAAAATTCAGTCATGTGTGCTGCTGATGCGTTTGAGAACACCTCTGCACATAGTAACGCACATAGTAACGCACAATTACTGTTTATTTGCTGAATTTAACACATTGGCCTGTGCAAAAGTTATAGCACATTTCATATTTTATGGTTTTCCAACGTTAAACTGAGCAAATAAACAGTAATTGTGCACTACAGTTTGAGTTTGTTCAATGTAGACAGTGTGTCAACTTATTTTCACTTAGAAAATCAAGAAAACATGTAATCTGACCTTAGGTGCTCATACTTTCAACTGTATCCGCATTCTGCAGTGATTTGAATCTTTTACTTCTGATTATGCTTTGGAACGTGTTAACATAATATTTTCCCCTGGTCTTCTCCACAGGGCCCAGTGTAAGATGAGGGGAGATTCTACTTGGCCGCTGCAGCTCTGTGTCTCTGGTGGATTAGATACACGTTCATATCCTGGTACACCTGAACTGCCAAAGCTTGCGCAAACACACACTCTGAGCTTCGTATCTTAAAGGTGAGAGAAATCCATGTTGCATAGCTCCGCTTCTCAGCATCATTTGACACCTTTGCACTTTCATTTACTTTTAATTTCGATTGCTGCAGCCGAAATTCTTCACTGGTAGTGCAGTTGTGCTGCAGCCTGAGCAAAGGGGGCTAAACTGACCAGGCCCTGCAGTATCCTCAATGGACTCCTTATGTCAATGCTTTTTCCATTTTGACTTGAGTATCTGTGACGACTTAATAATTTGCCTTGCTTAAGACATAGTAATAACGAGCAAACACCTTTTTTTTTTTATTTACTGAGGCAATTTTCATAATGAGAGCCCCATTTTTTTATGGGGCATGTAAGATTCTAGTTACACATTTCCAGATGTGCCATTTCACTGTTCTGCATTAATTAAACATTTTTGTTTTTATTGCTATCAGTACACTAGAAAATCTTTATTCAAAAATCTTTATTTATAGGTGTATCTGATACACAGTTGATAATCTTTTTGATGCTGATTGACAGCAGAGAATAGTCATTTTGTCCTTTTAACAAAAAACAATCCACTTTAAGAGCCACAACATTTTATATCCATTTTACTATCTTGGCTGTAAATATGTTTCAGTATGTGCAAATGTCCTACTATAGGAAAAAATATAAAAAAATATATAATCAAAAATACATACTTCTCTGCTTTAAGCTTTAGCTCAGCTGTAGCTGCTTTTCTCATCTCCGACAGGAAACTTTTTCCTCAAAAATGGAACGGTTTCCCGTAAAATGTCTCTCCACATTCAACTTTTTACAAGGCTGAAGTCAACTTCTCATTCACCAGCTTTTTGTTCAGATTTTCCCGTTTCCCGTGCAGTGTAAATGCACTCTGCAAGGTGGAACGGGAAAATTCAAACGAGAAGCCGACTTCAGCTTCACGACTTTTTAGTGTTTTGAAAGTTTCTCGTTGCAGATTAAACATATCAGGAAACCAGCTGGAGTGATTATAAATGCAAATCCATTTGTTTCCAAATTATCGTTGTATGTCTTACCTTTTCGTTAGTTACTAGCTAGATGAGATTATTGTCTGTGTTGCTATGGTGATCAGCAGTCTGCGTGCCAGTCTTCAGTGTTAAAGGGTGAATTAGCAGTTATCCAGTAAAACCCCAGTGCTTAAGACCATTTATGTTTAAACTGTGTTAGAATGATCAGCAGAGCTTTATTTTACTGCAAAGGAAGATTATTTTTATTTTCACCAAAAAATCAAATTCTGCTGTGGAGCCACAACAGGGCAGTAAAAGAGCCGCATGTTGCCGACCCCTGTGCTAGAACATTTATATTGCCAGAATTTCTACTGTGTAGCTCATGCTCTGCTCTCTGTTTCAGATCTGTGTTTTCTGTCTGCGCTAGCTGTGGTAGTCTGTGCACATCCCTCCTCCAACCACATGGAGGCGCAGCAAGGTTCTCCTGACACCAGCAGTGAGGAATGTACTGTACTAGAGGCTCTGCCTGGCAAGGGATCAGGACTAATTTGCTCTCAACACAAAGGAAAAGTAGGAGCAGACACTGACACATGCACAAACAGTCTTGTAGTACTATGCTTACAAGGACTTGTAAGGTCTCTGTACTGTATGTGTTGTCTTGTGAGGACTCAAGTTGTAGTGCTGTACTTGTGAGGACTTCACACATTGGCCTAAATATAATTATGACCTTCATCTGACCTTGACCAAGAACGTTAAGCCGTTTTTTTTTTTTACTGTAATTGAACCAAAACATAGCTAAAACTGTAACAGCACACCTCATTTTCAGGCCTCAATGCATAAGCAAAGTAAGAACAGACAATAACATGTGCATTACACTTACAAGGCCTTGTAAGGACCCAGGTCCTAGTACTGTAGTTGCAAGTACTTAAATCTTAGTGCTATATTTGTGAGGACTCAAGTCTTAGCACTATATTTTGAGGACCCACGTTTTAGTGCTGTACTTGTAAGGACTCAGATTCCTCTAATCCTAGGATTAAGTCTAATATGACCTTCATTTGACCTTAGTACTATGCTTACAAGGACTTGTAGGGTCTTGGTACTATATGTGTTGGAACTCAAGTCTTGTGAGGACACGCATTGGCCTAAATCTAATTATGACCTTCATCTGACTTTGACCAAAAGCTTTAAGCATCCTTCACTGTAACTGAACTGAAACATAATCAGAATTCTAACTGTGCACATATTTTCAGGGCTAAATTCAACCAGTGGGGAACAAGTGATTTTTTTAACAACTTCAGTTGTAAAAATAAAATAGTAGTTTGAGTCTGGCCCGAATAATTAAAATGCATTGTTTATGTTGACATTTGAAATCTTTGTCTTTGCGTAAGCCAGAACATTGTAGCCTGAAATTCCACCAGCAAAAGCCATTAGAAAGAACAGTTTGTTAAAATATGAAAAACAATAGAAAATTATAGTTGCCTTGGTTGAATGCATCATAAATTCTTGCCAGGCATCCTTGTCACTTTGCCTTAAAGTTCTACAAACTGCACTGCTTTCCATGTGGCTATTAAAGCTAAGACAGCAAAGATGCCCTGGAAAGAAATCACATGCTGGAACACTTTAAATTATTAGAGTATAAGAGAAATGCTCAGTCCAAAATTTGCAAGAAGAGGTTGGTATCCATTACATGTAACATATATTCAAGCTCATGGCGTTTTAAGCTTCAAACTGGTTCCTATCACCACCACTGCAAGCAGTTCTGACTTGATAGGATTCTCTAGAATGGAGCATTTCACACCAAACCACTTTGAATGACTTTGTTTACATTTTAACCATTTAATTGTGCAGAAAAAACTTTGAGAAGACTGTTTTTACTCGTCTACTTTTTATAATAAAAGCTGCTGTTTTGTGTAAAAGCATTTTTTCTCACAGGGAACAATAACTCCACAAAAGCAAAACTAATCCTTAGGGCATTAGATCCTATAAAGAGCTAAACACACTCACACACACACCCAGATTCGGAATATAACACAGATGGGTAAAATGTCTTTCAGACTACCTCTCCCATGCGTATAATCTTTCTGTCCTAGAAAAACAAATTAGACAAAGTGTACCCAGAACTCAGCTGGGCCTCTATTCAAGTAGAGAATCAGTGTCCCTGAATGTATGAGAACATACTGTGACCATCGCTGACTACGCACATGACTGTGACACATCCGTATCTGATTGTGTTTTTTAATATTTTGTGAAGGCAAGATCTTTAGTAAAAGGTGAGTTAAAGCTGCACTACGTAAGATGGTTTGTAGCAGTAAGAAAAGAAACCAAAGGTTGGATTTCATGGGACCACATCATACGTTTTTATGTATTAATGTCACACAGGCTCAAAAAGAAGATCTGGCTCGAAGTTTAGTTCTCAAATGGAAAATCAACATTTATACTGATGAGGATATGATGACAATAGTAGTTCCTTTACTCACATCCTCAGAAGACACGAATGTCACCAGGTTTTTAAGGGTTCTTTCAACTTTTTCAGTGCACTCACAATGATCAGATTCATCCACTCGGGAAAGGGGCCCGAAGCACAGCCGATGTTACAGAATGCTCTCCGCGTGTTGCATGCAATTACACATTTCCACCAGAGAGGTCTCCAAATTCTCAGAACTTACATAGCGCAGCTTTAAGTAAAAAGTTAATTAATTCTGATGTTTTACACTTTAAGTATACTTTTTTCAGCAAAATTAAATTGCATCAATTCAGTACTAATGGGTTTTTACAGCCCACATTCTTTAAATATGGCTTTAGTACAAGAGTGTGATTAATGCATTTGTTGAACCTACACAGATTTGTGTGTAGTAATATAAACCTCTGCACTGTGTTCACTGTGCTATTTATAGGTTCCAGCATTGTATTGTTTGCCGTGTGAGAGTGCCGTGTGTGAGGACTGTATTGTGGAGCAGCATGTGGACCACCCCACTGATTCATTGACGAAAATTGTGGATCAACAGCGCACGGCTTTGCAGGAAAGATTGGATGCAGCTAAGAACAGGTCTGATGACATATCCAGTTCATTATTAACATTTTTCAACCTATTTTGCTTGATTTTTGCTTTTTGCTAAGTAACTGCTTATAATTATTTGATTAAAATGTAGTACTGTTTTTTGTGTAGTATTGTAGACACATAAGCATTAGAATGACAAATCTGTTCATCTGTTATGTATCTATACATAGGGGTGGACATTATGACAATATTTATTTATGTTGTGATGAATTACGTCACCTTATGTCACAGTATGTTTTTCGGAGAATATTAAGGATATCGGCAGTAAACTGACCAACTGCATGTTTTCATTTTTTTTATATTAGGTGTTTCATTCAAATGAAATACTTAATAAAAAATGAACGAAACATACTTTATTTTTTTTAATGTGGTGCTGCTGGTTCTTTTTTTTTTTTTATCTGTTCCAACTCCTCACAAACCTCACAAAAATGATGGGCATCGGGATGTTATATTTTTGCCATATCGCCCACCCCTCAGTGTTCATCATGATAGCTTAAAGTTTGATACAGTGTTAAACAGCAGCACTATCCAAGATGTAGGTACAGATGTATGAAAGACCACTGTAAACAGGTGAATATGGCAGGCATGACCTTGGGTGGACCTGAAAGGCCAGATTCCAGTTTACTAAAAAGTACATAAAAAGCTTGTAGAGCTGTGGGACAAAGTCTTGTGGACAGATGAGGTAAAGATTAACCTTTAACAGTGTAAAGGAATTCGGAAACTATGGAGAAAAAGAACTCCAAAGTGATTAAATTCAAGAAGACCATCCTTCATCCTTCCAGTCAAAATGGCAATTAAGTACATGTTATTTATCTTTTAGGATATATTCCTGAATATTAGATATAAGATAAGTTTCCAAAACTGGAGTTAAAAATTTAGGGATGTGCCGATACTACTTTTTCCTTTCTCATATCAACACTGATAACTGATCGTCAAGTATCTGACGATACCAAGCACTGACACGGATACAAGCTATATCTGACTTAACTGCTTGATAGGGTCCCTAAAATCATGATCTTTATACAATTGTGCTTTTTAATTTTTCTTTTTTGGTTAAAGCCAGTGTTCTGTGTTACAGATAAAACAAAAAAGCTTTTTTTTTTTATTTATTTTTGTTCTTTTCTTTTTCAATTAAATCACGTTGGATGTTTAAGAAAACAGTGTACGTTAATAGTGTCCTATTATTCTGGAATGTCCCTTCATTTTTAATAAGAAACATTTACATTTAATAATAAATTTAAATTATTTTGTAATATAGTAAAAACAATCCTGAACGATATATAGATAAACCTCTGGTACATACAGATAAGCATTCAGCAGCTCAGCAAAACAACACACACACACACACACACACACACACACACACACACACACACATCTTCTAAGCCGCTTATCCTACTGGGTCGCGGGGGAAGCTGGAGTCCATCCCAGCAATCATTGGGTGGAAGGCAGGATACACCCTGAACAGGTCAATAGTCCATCGCAGGGCTCAGCAAAAACAGTGCTTATTATTGTTTTAACGTCCTGTACACTCATGCTTACATCTACGAGTGTCAGACTTTGCTTGAATTTGGAAAATATCAGTGATTACAGGCTACTGAGCCGTTGGTTTTCAGCTTGATGCTAGTCCAGGCCCCAGACCATTTTTATCTGCGTTTATCTGGCATGGCACAACAGTATCACCCACTGCTGCTGCCTCCCCTCAAAATACTGGCGTTACAGATTTTGCTGAAGCATTTTTACTACTGCTTCTCACCCCACACTGCCCTTGTTGCTTGCTTCAGTTACGATCCATCTACTTGCTCGAATCTATTTCATCGTATTGAGATCCTGATGTTTTGGTATATATTTAGCTTACTATCTCAGTTTAGGTCAATATCTAAGGACTGAATACTTGATTGTTTATTTAAATAGCTTTTGCTGTGGGTCCTCAGTTTGAAGAAGGTCCATATATACTGTGGATCTTTGGATATGTATAGGCATAAGAGATGTACAATTGTATGCAAAAGTTTGAACACCCTTAATGAAATTACATGTTTTGTTGATTATTTTGTGAAAATAATGCTACAGCAGTCCCAAATATGGCACGTGTCTGCAAAACGTGGTGCACAGTTTCTGTTTATTTGTTTAACATATTGGGGAAAAAGTAAAAAATAAAATATGCCACAATTTTTGCACAGGCCACATTTTACATTACATTTTTTCCAATATTTTAAATTCAGCAAATAAACATCAAAGTGTGCAGATGTGTGTTCTCTGAAGATGATGTGTTAACTTGCTTAGAAAATCAACAAAACATGTCATTTGATCAGGAAGACCCAAACTAGCGCACGATTGTATGGTGTGTGGTTGATTAGTTGATTGATCGACTGAATTGATTTACTACTAATTAATAAAACAGGCTGCCCCAAATTAGAGGTGCGGCACAGGGGCTGAGGGACATCCAACAGCAGCTGAGCTCTCAGAAGAACTCAATAGAGGAAGACATCCACTCTTCCTTTAGTGAGCTACATAAGACCCTGGACACACGTAAGAGTGTCCTGCTCATGGAGTTAGAGGTCACCTATGGATTGAAACAGAAGGTGAGACCCTATTAATTTTACTTATTTATTTATTTATCATTGGCTGGTAATAATTGGTGGGTCTGCATTTGGTCACCTAATTTGTCTCTGCATACCTTCTTTAGGTTCTACAGGCTCAGTTAGACACTCTGCTTAAAGAGGAGGCGGCCATTAACAGTAACTGCAGCGTATCAGGAGAGGCCCTGGAAGAAGCAAGTGAGGCTGTTGTTTTGCAGACCCATAAAGACTTTGGAGAGAGACTGAGTGAGCTGGCCAGTCAGGGTCTTCCCCTTCAGCCTGAGGAGAATGACCAGCTGGAGCTCATGATGGAGGTTGAAGGCCTCCGTAAGTCCATCCACAACCTGGGGGCCATCATCACCACTAATGCTGTGGCCAGCCAGACTGAGGCTTGTGGTGAAGGCTTGGAGCAAAGTGTAGTGGGCCAGCCCACATCCGTCATCATAACCACCAGGGACAAGTCGGGGGGCCTATGCAAGACGGGCAATGCCGTCATCTCGGCAGAAATCTTCACCCCGGAGGGCAGCGTCACAGACGGAGAGCTCCTGGACCACAAGAACGGAACCTACGAGTTCCTGTACACGTTGCACAAGGAGGGGGACTTTAGTTTGGCGCTGAGACTGTATGACCAGCACATCAAAGGAAGCCCCTTCAGATTAAAGGTGACCAGTTCTCCCGATGACTCTCCCCCAACCACCTCAGGAGCCAATGCTGCCTCCACAGGTTCTAGCGAAGGAGGAGCGAGAAGACGCAGTGCCAAATCCCCGGGTAGCAGGAGCCGGCAGAAAGGGGTGCGGAGAGGAGGAAGCTTGTTCAGCACCCCAAAGAAGAAGGTCAATCCTATTGAGGATGACCTCATCTTTAGAATCGGTAAGAATGAGCATTGGAAGTGTTGGCTTCTTTTCCTTGTAGCTTTCACACAGGATATTGCTCTGAGCAGCATTGGGGTGGGCAGTAGGACAGTATGTTAGTGTTATTGTGATAAATTATGTCATAGTTTTTTTTAATGTAGCACTTCTGTTTTGCTGGTGCATTTTGTGTTCTCAATCCTCAAGAAAGCTAAACATCATGACACATACTGGCCCTTGTACATTAATTGCATACAGTCAGATCTGACCATAAAATGAGCATGTGCAAATTTCACAGACAGTTTTGTTTTTCAGTTTCATTTTTAGCGCATCTGTATGATTAAGCTCACGTCTGGTCAGCATGCATGTAATTTTGTGCGCAGTAGTTTAACAGCCTGTAAAAAATACTTGATTTGTGATCATCCAGATAAAACTATTAGCAAAAACATCTGTATTACCAATAATAAGATTAAATATTAATAATAGTAGTAATACTAAGTAGTAAACCTAAAACTTTGCACATGCCAATTAAGTACAATTTTGTGTAAGCAAATGCTGCATGTTCCATTTAAAGACATATTACACTGTTTTTGTTTTATATTACTGACACCACCCAAAACATAAACAATACAAAGTTAATCTCAGTAATCACATCATTGTACGGTTTAAAAAATCAATTCATTTATTTCACATTTTACCCTTTCCTGTAATTTTAACACTATAAAGTTTGGTCAATAGAGGGAGCACTGCATTCACTGCTCTACCTCAAACAGCCATTGGCTCATGAGCTGCTGAATGCTGTCATTTTTTTTGGCTCCCTACCGAAGTATCTGCATGAGCTAGGGCGTGCTTCACGTAAAAGAGCTGCTGGTAGGCTGGTGCTTGATTTCACGCACTGAAGCTGATTCATCATTTTCTCTCAAATCTCTGCTGTTTTCCACATCATACAAAAGTTCCATGAATCAAACGCAGTGTAGTTCACACATCATTAAAGTCAGTTAAATCTGCACTCTTTTGTACTTAACTTTGATGAATAAGGGCCATTGTGTATCTTGAAAATGTGTTGTCATGTAATGTGATGTCATGGTTTTTGCCCACCTGTTGCCCATCCTTAAGCAAAAATGTCAAGTGTATGTGAAAGGCAGCTACTGAACTTCTTAGTTTACAATGTAAAGCTCATGTTTGACTTGAGAAAATGTACAGTGGGACCAAAAGTCTGAAGCAATGAAAATCTAGGATTTAAACAGAAATTAAACAACAGAAAGTTGTTTTAATAATTTTAAAAAAAGAAAAGTTATGACGAGTAAAATGAAGAAGAAATATTCAAGACTGTGTGCTCTTTTTCAGGTCACTATCCAAATTTAAAGGGCCCAGAATTTCCTTTGCTTTTTTTGAATGAAAGGAGTATGTAAACATTGTTAAAGTTTCAAAACACACCATTAACTTCCGGGTCCATACAGTATGTATATGAAAACTAAGCAGCCCATTTTGAATTGATTGTTTCTATTATGTCATAAGAGCCAGCTCATTTACATATATACACCTATTCAGCATGCAGCAGTTTAGCAGAACTGAAGTTCTAAGCAGCATTTAGCCTCTAAATGAGGCACAATACAAGGCAGCCAATCAGAACAATGATCATTTGCCATATAACAGTCTTAAAGGCACAGCATCAAAAACAGCTTGTTGAAATGTAAGGGATAAAGAGATGTTGGAAAATGGTCATGTAAAAATGAATTATGAGGAATTACAAAAAAATTTGTAGGATATATATATATATATATATATATATATATATATATTACATTTCTGTGTTTTCAGACTTTTGGAATCTTTTTTTAGTTTCATATTTGTGATTATTTGTACCACAGGAACAAAAGGAAGGAATAAAGGAGAGTTCACCAATCTGCAAGGGGTAGCAGCCTCATCAGACAGTATCCTGATTGCAGACAGTAATAATCAATGTGTGCAGGTGATTAGAACATTTATTTTTTTCATTTCTCAAAATGCTTGATGTCTTGAAAAACTAGTATACTTTGTGAAGTTACTATCTCATCACCAAAATGTTAACAGCAACATAAATGTTGGGCTAAAGTGTAAGAGCACATCCCACCCCAACCTAGCAGACAGTCTTTTAAACTCATTTCATCATCCATTTTACCCTTTTATTTTCAAAGGTTTGAATTGTTGAACACTCCTTCCATAAGTTGCAGAGTAAGTCACTATTCATTGATGTACTGTGTGTATAGAAAGTCTACCCCATCCCCCAAAACATTTACCTTTTATTGCCTTCATACCTGGAATTTGAAAGCATTGCAAGTGTCTTACCCTCTTTCTCGCTACTTTAGAGTGCACTCAAGTCTAGAAATTCTGATTTTTTTTTTAGGAATGGCTTTGTAAGTTTCATATTTCATTGGTTATTGAAGAAAAAAATACATCTGGATTTTCAGATCTTCTCTAACCAGGGAGAGTTTCTGAGCCGATTCGGTGTACGGGGCCGGTCACCAGGGCAGCTGCAGCGGCCTACTGGTGTAGCTGTGCATCCAAATGGTGACATCATCATTGCTGACTATGACAACAAGTGGGTTAGCATCTTCACCAGTGATGGCAAATACAAGGTGTGTTCATATGTATTTACTAAGGACATCACTGTGCTGCTAGCATAGACAGGGGCTGTACACCACATGAGATACTCATACTCGTTTTGTCAGGTCACTTACCATATAGGTGCATTTTGTAAGTGCTGGATTTAAGCTCAGTAATTACATTTCTCAGTTCATGTATACCAGGGGTGCAAAACTCGGGTCCTGGAGGGCCAGTAACCAGCACAGTTAGCTAATTCTCCTACAAAGACACACCCACTAAACAGATAATTCAAGTGTATTTGAGTGGGCATTCCAAGCGCGCATGTGCTGCCAACAGGGAAGTTGCAGAGTGCCCTCTAATGGACAAACTACGCAACAACAACATTCATAGCATGGTTGAAGCATCTCTCTTCTGTCTCTCCATTTCTTTTTTAATTGTCATTTATCGGCCATTATAAATGCCGATACCAATTAGTCTGCAACTAGCACAAATCGGCTGATAATATCGACACGCTCATTTATCGGTCTGGCTCTAAAAGTGAATTCGCTTTTAGAAGCATTTAATGCTTCAGACGTCTGGTTCCTAATCGCCACCATTAAACACAATTCTGATTTACGATTCTCCAGAATGCTGCATTTCATGGCCAGCCACTCTAAATAACTGTTTACATCTTAACGTTCTGTTGATTCCTACACCATTTAATAACTGCTTTTGTTACATTGGGTACATTGGTCAACAAATTGCAGGATGAAAAAAAAAAAAGTGCCAAATTATACTGTTTGTCAGAGAACTGTTTAGATTATTTAGGTACAGTATTAATGTTGATTTTTTTAAAAATATACAGACCCTCTGAGCTGATGGTACAATTGAGTAGCTGTCTTATAAGTGCCTTATATACTACCTTATATAGTACAACCCCAGTTACAAGCAGTTGTACCCCTTTAGGTAGTTTATTCTGTTTCTCTGAGGGTATTGTTGTGTGCATAAAGGTCTAAAGGTAGAAGGTACACTGGTTTTGAGACAAACAATACATTTTTCCAGTAAATATTTTTTTTAAAATGTTGTTTCATACTATTCCGTAGGCCAAGCTGGGCTCCGGGAGGCTGATGGGTCCAAAGGGCGTGTCTGTGGATCAGAACGGTCACGTTATTGTAGTGGACAACAAAGCTTGCATGGTGTTCATCTTCCAGCCCAGTGGAAAACTAGTAACAAAGTTCGGCAGCAGAGGCAATGGTGACAGGCAGTTTGCAGGTAAAGTGAGGTCCACACAAAGAGTCAAGAAAGATCCAAGGAGCACTACTACACAGTAGTACTTGGCAACAAATACAGCAAAAACTTTATTTTGTTGTCTTTCCAGGTCCCCACTTTGCAGCAGTGAACAACAATAATGAAATAATCGTCACAGACTTTCATAATCACTCAGTAAAGGTAAGCTGCACTATCGAATGTTTAAGTACTGTTTTTAATGCTTAATGCAGTTGTCATAATTGGCCATGTTGGCCAATTGTGCTCAAGTTTGAAAACGGAAACTGAATTTTGCTTTTAGAACCTTTTGTTTATCTACATGTGTCTTTGATTTTGTTATATTTATTTAGATTCTGCAGAGTCTGTATGACATCAACTAACTTTGCATGACCTCCTAATTTGGTCTCTGATTTCTCTGACTGGTCATCTGTGTCCTTTCCTACAGGTGTTCAGTGCAGAAGGTGAGTTCCTGCTGAAGTTTGGCTCTAATGGCGAGGGGAACGGTCAGTTCAATGCTCCGACAGGCGTTGCAGTGGACGTTAATGGGAACATCATCGTAGCGGACTGGGGAAATAGCCGCATACAGGTATGACCCCTGAGAAATCCCAACTTATGAAAGTGAGGAATGTTGACGAACTTGACAACATGGAAAGCAAGTAAACAAATTAATTTACATCAACTAAGAGCCTGCTTACACTTGCATTTCACATAATGTCCAGATTAATTCACGTTCACTTTCGACTTCAGACTTTCGAAATCCGTCTTTTTCCCCGCAAATATCTATTTTACAGAATTGGGTTCGTAGTTATATAATTATATAGTTTTTTATATATATATATATATATATATATATATATATATATATATATATATATATAATTCATTTATTTTTTCAGTCTCAGGGGATCATCCACCATTTGCCTTTATTACAGCTTTCATTCTTTTTGGGAGACTCGCTTTAAGTTTTTTCAAAAGCGAAATAATTTCATGTAAAATGTCTCTCAACGTTCAACTTTTTACAGAGGCTGAAGTAAGTTTCTCATTCGCCACCTGTTTGAATTTTCCCGTTCCACCTTAAATGGTGCCTGACGCAGTAGAATGTAACTGCTGTGCCAGTTAAGGTGGAACAGGAAAATTAGAACGAGAAGCAGCAGAATGAGAAACTGACTTCAGCTTTGCGACTTAGTGTTTGACAGTTTCTCGTTGCAGATAACGTTTTAGGAAACCAGCTGGAGTGATTATAAATGCAAATAAGTCTGTTCGTCTCCAAATTATCGATGTTTGTCTTAAATCTCTCTGTTTGGCGTTTTGTTTGCTACGAGCTAGGCAAGATTGTTAATCTTAAAATTTGCAGTTATGCGTTAACTCCAGCGTTTAAGACCGTTTGTGAAAACTGTGCTAGAACTGTGTGTTATAACGATCAGCAGAGCTTTAGTTTACAGCAAAGGGGGATTATGTTCATTTATCTTAAAATTTAATTCTGCTGTGAAGCTGTAAAAGGGCAGTAAAAGAGCCGTGTCATGGCGAACGCTGGCTTATCTAAAGCGGAAAAAACATTTTCGTAATAGACTATTACTAATCGCACTGCGGAGAGCCAGGGTCACTAATGAGAATTGTGAGGCTAAAGTGTTGCTGAAGTTAAACAAAGAAATCCGAATGTCATGTCTGTAAATATCTTGCTGGAATGTTTCAATTGGAGCAGTTTTATTTCAACAGTTGAAAAACCTGGAATGATTGACTTTTCCTTTACTTAGTCTACATTTTTTTTGGATATCTCACCTTTGGTTGTGTAAGTTTGATTGTTATGCTTAAACTACTTTTTGATGATCTTTTTGTATATTTGCAGCTTTTCAATTGTATGTTTCTTTCTGGCACATGACTAAATGCAGTGTCTTGTTCACACTTTCAGTTGGGCTTGTTTGGTGTGTCAGGTGGAGATTCACAAACATTCTGACAATTGCGAAAGTAGCTAAAAAGTAATGCACTACTTTTCAAAAAGTAGCTAAAAATTCTGGAAAAGTAGCTAAATTGTTGCTTGCTACAAATTTTGGGAAAGTAGCTAAATTGTAGCTAGCTACTAATTTTTCAGTAGCTATCCCAACCCTGGCATCTTGACACCTACACATCCTTACAGATCATAGTGTTGAGCTGTCCTCTCACAGTGGAAGGATGGACAGAAATACCTGTGGATTTTTTCAGATCTGAAGCAAGAGTGGAGCTTAATTTTCTCCTCCCTTTCAAAGATGAAAGTTTAGTGGTTTTACGTCTTGCACATTGTTAGGTGGCAATTTTCTTTAGATCTTTTACTTTATTTTTTTACTCTAGATTTGGAACTCTATTTTTTAATTTTACTTTGACTTTCCCCTTCGTTATGCCCCTGGACTGTCTTCTATCCAGTCACCTCAGATATATATCTGAAAGAAACTGGCATACGCTTACAGCATAAAAGGCTACATGAGATGTTGTATGCAGCTGTTTTTTGGCCATAATTAGTTTTTACTAACATCGTAGTTCCATTTGGGAGGAGTAAAGATTACGTGGCTTGAAGAAACAGATCCAGTTAAAATTGGCTTAGTTACATCTCCAATGCATAGACATCTCATACCACCACTTTAAGTGTCTGAGTAATGAGATTCTTTCCAGCGCACCTTGGTGTACACTCGCTTTTTCCACAAAATGACAAGACATAGTGTAACCATACTGTTTTTGTACACATCTCTTCAGGTATTTGATGGCAGCGGCTCGTTTCTCTCCTACATCAACACGGCGGCGGATCCACTTTACGGGCCGCAAGGTCTCGCCCTGACGTCTGATGGCCATGTTGTGGTGGCCGACTCTGGGAATCATTGTTTCAAAGTGTACCGTTACCTTCAGTGATCCGGGAGGCGCGCTGCTTGTAACAGGGCAATGCTTCATGGACACCACAGACATGCCATGTGAGCTCTTGCACTTAATTTGCAGATGTATATCACCCTTTCTCCCTATGTTAACTGCTTCCTCCTTGCTGGAATGGGCTCTCGTGGCTTGGATACAGTACCTTTCTTTGTTGTCACTGCTGTCTGATGAATATTTAGGAGGGCTATGCCTTGCGAAGTTAATTAGCAGAATCTGGATGCCTTTGCCAAATACCTGCTGTAATGTGGTAGAGTTTTGCGCGGCATATGGTAGGTACATTGGTGAGTTGCGCATGTTCTACTACTACACCTGCTAAGTCTGAATTATGCTCAATACTTATGATCAACGTAAACACAGCTTTCAGTGACAGACTCTTCTAACACTTTCCACAATCATCGTTCTCAAGAAGCGATTAGCTCAAGACCACTTGGCTAGACAATATCTGAATAGGTTTCTAGGTTCTTTGACTATTCCATTAATTCACCAATGCATACCACCAAAGTTTACTCCACGCTGTCAGTTAAGCATAAACCTAGTTCTGGTGTCCTGCAGTGAATTCTGTACAATAGAATAGAACAGAAATGTTCTGTGCACATTCCACCTCTAGACAGTTCTTAATCCTGATTACAGAATCTTGCTAATACAGTGCAACAAGTGAGGCTTCAGATGTAAAACTTTGAGAATTTGTAGTTCTTGGACATGAAAATAAAATTTGTTTCATGTCAACACGCTATGACCGTGTACGAGCCTAAACGTTGACCCATGCTACACCTTTAGGACTACGCTAGCTCTTTAATCAACAAATATTAGGCCTCTATTTTTATTTAAAGACTATTTAAAAGGGAAAAAAAAACTCTATATTTATGTATTTATCTTGAATAATATTTCAAAGTAAAGTGGAAAAAAGTGGTCAGTTTTCACTGGTTTGGTTTCCTGCAGTATGTCTGTTAACTTTTTTTTCCTTTTTGGCCAGTAGTTAATGTACTTAAGCTTCTCCATTCTGTATCAGGTTTGATATTGCTAGGCCATTCAATGTTTGACAAACCATTCTGGTGTATATGGTAGATTTTCTTAGAGGCATGTTTTACGCACTAGTAATGCTAGAATAATAGAGACAGGTTCATCCACTCATGATGCATTTCTATGGCAATAGTATTTCCATGACTTTGTCAACGTAAGGGTACCATACTGGTCATTCCATTCTTTCTCTCACATTAAAATATCATGTTGCTTTCTGATTTTGTTGAAGTTGATTGTTTACTATTGTAAAGATTGTTTCTTTTGCACTGAAGAAAAAAACAGTGGATGAATGTTATGTTTATTGGTTAAATTAAGATTTCACTCGAATGTTCATGTTCTGTACAAAAACGCCTTAACATTTGTCATTTTTTTTTGTTTATCGATGGAAATGCCAGACACTAAATTACTCATTTCATTTTTGTTGTTGAAATATGCTTGTTTACAGTTTAAAGTCAGCCAAATGCCTGCTTGGATTTCTAATGTTGGTATCACCCTATCAATAATATCATCATGATGCCGAATAACATTAAAATATTGACTGCAGAAAATGTTGTGCTTCTTTTCTAGGAAAATACTCATTAGTTCTATGAGTCCTATACATTTTTCATTAAAGCAAAAGATGAGTCAGAGTCTTGGAGTCTTCAAATAGGCATGAAAGTGTGCAAAATCAAAAAGTAGATTTTTGGTATGCGAACAAGCTTCTCTCTAAAATTTTACTAATTTCTCAATTTTTTATTTAGTCCAAAGAAGGAAGACTAGAAAGACTACTGCTGCTGGTTGAAGGTTCTTTTCGCCAGAGGAGAAGCCCCATGCTGCACTGCCAGAGGGTCTTTGGCTCTGGGAAGCCCATCTTTACTTAAAGCAGCAGACACTGATTTAATGAGACCTGTGGTAACGCACAACCTTAATCCATAATTCCCCTTCAAAAAGTTAGTTTCTTTCTCTGTAATATTTCTAATAACCTATAAATGTGACAATAAGATGTTAGGCTTTTTCCTTTATTGACAATTTTATTTTAAATTACAGTACCAGGCAGATGAACCCCTGAAAACCAAGATAAATAAGCAGAACAAATTGCACAAAACACATTAATACCAAATAACAGTTCAATAATGTGCATGTATTTTAAAACACTGACATAAATAGACAAACATATGGCACTTTTTTTTGGAACAAATAAAATTCAAAATCGTTTGAGTATCCCTTAAATAGTTTAAAATGAACTGCTGACATCTAACTTAAAGTGCAAACCTATGACTGTAAACATACACATACTTTCCTATTACTTAAATATGAATCACCTCTGTTTACCAAAATTAATTTCCATTTCACACCAGAAATAATAACACTTGTACAAGCCAACATCAGCAACAGCCAAGCAAAGCTGTCTAGAATTGTGCAAATTTAATAGTCTGTTTTTTCACACATTGTCAGTTATTCTGCAATTGCAGGCTTCCTCTCTCTCACAGTTTATTAACGGAAAATAGCCATTCACCTACTGTAAAACCTAATTTAACACAAACTATTATGCTCAGAGTTCAGAACCATTAAAACAACCCTAATCTCACATCCTTCTACATCTGTGGACCTCGTGCACAGTGTTTAATGCAGTGTCCGACAAGATCCAACAAATTGCAAAATGAAAAACGAGCTTCAAGCGCAGAAAACACTTTCATCAAAATGACAACATATGCGCTGCATTTAACAAATACTCTGAAAAATAATAAAATGCACTGCAAATTTGTAGATACTCTGAGAAAGCACCTTCATCAAAATGGCTCCACCACTGCTACATCTTACAAATGCACTGCAAATACAGAAAACGCATGCGACTTCAGAAACGCTACAAAATCAGTCCCAACTCATTTCCAGAACACACTCAAAACAGTGGAGTCAAAGAGAATGGAGCGTTTGTAAAGTGTAGCTGAGGTTATTTTGATAATATTTTCTGAATTATGTTGGGTCTTGCCGGCAATCATATTTTTACAAGCCAAAACATGATCTTCTTCCCAAGATGTAGATAATATTTCAATCTATTATAAGAAGACTATGCACCACACTGCGTTAATTCAAATGAAGTATTTCAAATTATGACTAACTACAAGAAAATAACCAGGAATAGAGACTATAGAAACTTTCACAACTGTAAACTGCCAAAATCCAGTTACTTATCAGTAACTGGCCATAACTACATTGTGTAGACTCACAGGACCAGGTGTGACCTCGTAATAAGAGTACATGGAAGGTCCTCACAACTCTCATTGTTGCCCCTTCAATTATCTCTCCTACCTCCTCTAGCCCTGCAGAATTGTTTAAAGAAGTCTACCATATTTAAAAACATCAGTTACTTAAAAGCGCGTGGAGGAATCAAGGATAGAGGAGTGTTAATGGGACGATACTGCAAAACTTGGCAAACTAAGCATTTCTGTATGATAAGTCAGCTGATAAGATATTAGTGTAGTATTACTGTTGGCCATGGGTACCCAAATCCTGGTCCTGGAGACCTACCACCCTGCAGAGTTCAGCTCCACACCTGATGCAGGTGATGAAGGCCTTCAGGATCTGAACTCTCCAGGGTGGTAGATCTCCAGGATCAGGACTGGGCAACCCTGTCACTGGAAGATTCATTAAGCCCAGTAACAAGGGATAAATCAAGGACATCTCATTTTGGCATCTCTTCCTTGTGTCCGAAACGAAAACTCGAGAAAAATGATACTTGGAAAGGAAATCTGGCCACATAATTAGAGATATGAGGTGTGCCCCATGTCTGGAGACAACTTGTTAAAATTCCATCTTAAACCGTCATTAACATCTGTATAATATCTGCACTGACAAGCCACTTCATTAAGTACACCTCCTTGTTTCTACACTCACTGTCCATTTTATCAGCTCCACTTACCACATTGGTTGAATTCATAGTTCTACAATTACAGACTGTCCATCTATTTTTCTGCTTACTTTGTTTGACTCCTTTTACCCTATTCTTTAATATTCAAGACCCCCACAGGACCACCACAGAGAGGGTATTATTTAGGTGGTGGGTCATTCCCAACACTGCAGTGATACTGACAGGGTGGTGACGTGTTAGTGTGTGTTGCACTAGTAGAAGTTTTTAAACACCTCAGTGTCACTGCTGGACTGAGAATAGTCCACCAACCAAAAATATCTGGCCAACAGCAGCAGAAACTGACCACAAATAAAAGACCAGAGGAAGACTAACACAAACTGTATAGCATCTAATTGAGTGGACAGTGAGTGTTTAAAAACTCCAGCGGCACTGCAGTGCTGAGAATGATCCACCACCCAAATAACACTTGCTCTGTGGTGGTCCTGACCACTGATGAAAGGGCAAAGGGGGCTAACAAATGATGCAGAGAAACAGATGGATGACAGTCTGTGATTGTAGAACTATAAAGTGCACCTATATGGTAAGTGTATCTGATAGTGCAGATGTGTTTAATGAAAAGGCTATTTAATGTATACTTTTTTAAAAAGCGTGTTATTGTTGGATAGTGTTGCCAAGTTGCTAAGTACAGCAGAGCAATTTGCTATTTCAATTGGCTCCCCTAATTCCAGGCATCCATGTTTGAGCGAGCATCTTTTATGGCTGTCTCCAGATGTGTACTCTCATTACAAGACCACATCTGGCCCCACCAGACTGGTCAAATCTAGACTTTCATAATAGCAGTGCTGCATCCTTACACAACCTGAATAAAACAGCCTACAGGACAACAGGGTCCATACTCCCTCAAAAATGACAAAATATACTACGTAATGACAGACTTTTAACAGTGGTTATCATCAGAAATCAACTGACACTATCTACTGTATGTAATGGCACTGAGAGTTACAGTCACAAAGGAAAAAGATGGCTTCATGAGGCAAAACTCTGATAGGTGTGATAAGAACCACTCAGAAAAAACTACAGTAACAAAGTTTTGATGTGCAAGAGATATGTCTTCATATGAGTCACTGTAACTCATTTTTCAGAGTGCTGAGAACAGCTGAGGCCATTAATGTGGCTGTCATTGTGTGTATCAAATAAATTATAATGTATAAAAGCCATGGTCTATTTCATAAAGCTTCTAAATTACAAAGAAATATTCCAGTAGTAAACACTCCAACGTATTCCAACTTTACTCAAGGCCGAGTGAGAAATTTATCCCATGCACAACGCCGATTATGATTGGCTGCCAAGCAACCAGGTACCTCAGCCAATCCAACAGCTGTCCGTACAAAACGTGTGTTCTCTCCCAGCTGGAATTCAGACTTAAGGAAGCTGACAGAACCTAAGACACGATTATGGTTTAAAATACAGCAGCACATAAAAACCACAACAATGAGCATTAGCCACAATCAATAGCACCTGCTGGGCACTGTTCTTTTGAGGTTGACAGACAACCGAGCGCATGCCTAGCTTTACTAGCTATACTACTTAAAATAACAATTAATTACTCAGCTCAATTGTTATGATCTATTTAAAGGCATGAATTTAGGTAGTAATAAGCTAAACATAAACAAAGTCATTATTTATAGGGCACTTTCTACTGGGAGATGTCTGTCCCAAACCCTAACCCATAAAATTCGACTTACTGAAAATAACACTTTTTGTATTTTTTCTACTTTGTTTAGACCTTTTTAATTTCTTATGATGTGAAATTAAAAGATCGAGTTTTTTTTTTTTTGCCTTTTTCTCCATTTTCTCCCCAATTTAGTCATCTTCAATTCCACCCACTAGTTAGGACTCCCCCAATCACATGATACCACCAGCGCTAGGAGGGTGAAGTCTAGCACAGGCGCCACCACATCTTTTTCAAGCTGACGCTCACACAACGTCATTGGACAGCTGAACGTGCTCGAAGGAAAGCGCCAACCGCCAGATCTGTTACGACAGCTAACAGACGCTTGCGCTGACTAGCATTGCGTTCAGTGATGGGGGGGGGTTCATCCTACCCACCCAGAGAGTGAGGCCAATTGTGCTCTCTTGGACTTCCGGCCATGGATGACTGTACCATCACTCCTGATCTCCTGATGATAGGGCGAACGCTTAGGGCGACAGTTGCATCACTCGGGGGCCCTTGAGTTTATTTTTTAATGTCATTAACAAAACACGAAAAGTTTTAGTCCTCAAGTAGAGCCTTATTTTAGCCACTTTAAAGCAGGAAGTGAGACTGTGTCCCCACATGCCACTAGTGAAACACAAATTTTCTGCAATTAAGTAAACTTATTTGTGTTTTAATTAAAATATTATGATTTTGTGTGTGTCTAGCTATGCCCTAGCTGACGTTTTTCAGTCATGCTTAAAATTAGCTAAAATTGTCACTATCGAAACAGTCACTCCTGAAACATTTGGTAAAGGTTTGGTAGTGTTATGATTGTTTTGGTAGTGACAAAATGGAAAGTTCAATTATTTACGTCAATAAAATATAAAAAATAGTCAAAAATGGGCTTTCAACTCTTCATCCTAATATGCCTAAGACAAAACACGTAGCCTTTAGAACTTGTTGAATAACCACAGAGTGCGACAGGGTCGAATGTAGAAAATGCCATTGATTTTTGCAATAGACAAAAGCAGCGTACACCCAGGGATGATATGGATACCACAAAATCTACAGCAAAATCCTCACTGTAATATAACAGACAGTAATCCTACAAGAAAATGGTCATGAACAAAAGAAAACCTGGTATTTGGAGAGTGATATAAATTCAAAGGATACGGGTTGTTCATCATTCTCTTGAGGTCAACCTTCTCGTTGCAGTATGGACAAGTCTGCTTCTTTCCCACAATGCACCAGCCACGAATACAGAATTCATGAAATCTGTTGACCAACAGGAAACAGCAGTTTATATGCTTTGTCAGTTTAATCATACCTATTTTAGAGATATTACAAGGAACTATCCAGATAACAACTGAGAATCTTAACTGCATGCAAGGCATTTGATTAACAAAGGAATCACTGTTAAGTGGTAATATATCAATGTGTTGCTAAAATATTATAATGCTTTTTTTAACAAAGATCAGTTGACAGTTTGATGATAATGAGGTGAGTGGAAAAAAAATCAATACAACACATATATGAAAGCACAAGTATCAACTTTTTTTTACTTAAATGTTCATGTATGAAGTCCACTGTTAATGATCAGACCATCAGCTAAAATATATTATATTTGAATGTTGTATTAAATATCCAGCAAGTAAATATAATAAAACTCTCAGCTTGAAAAAACACTGATCAGAGCTGAGAACTGTCTGGACGTGGTCATAATATTCTAATGTGCAAATCCTTATCATCCCTCAGTCCAACATTCCCAGCAACTTAAGCAGATGTAAACACAATGCATGAGAGGAGAAAAAATAGTAAAACAAGCTATCAAATAGCTTGATAGCTCTATTATGCTTCCTAGGTTAGCTTTTGTTTGGTTATTAGCTTTTGGACACAAAGTTTATGTGATTTATTTGTCATTTGTTTGACAGTCGAACATTAATCATAGAACACACTTTGTACTTGTATATTGTTTGTTCACAATAGCAATATTAATATGATTAGGAAGTAAACACAGGTTTGGGGTTTTAAATTGTAATGATAAACCCTGTTTTGAATGTTCATTTTCTACTTCACAGATAAATATCTGCATCTGCTGAATATGTAAGTAAAGCTAAAGTTTGTTGAATGTTGATTTGTGTGCTTTGCCATAATAAAAGAAGATCTAGAACTGAGAGGAACAAAGTTAGAACTACATGAGCTTCACTGGATAAAGTTTTGGAGGAATAATTTGCAGTCAAAAACTAAATCACAATATACCACACTGCAATACTTAGCATTTCACCAATCTTTAAATATCGCGATATATCATGGCTCAAGTATCATGTTACGACTCTAACCCCTAAATAGCATATTTTACATTTTCCTACTGGTCTCTCTTACAGTACGGTACAAAGCCGGATGAACACACCCAGTTGTTAATATATAAATGAAATCTATTGATTACTTGATCATTAATTAAAATCAACAGTGACAGCCCTAATGAATAAATTAATAAATTACATTTACTTTTGGCATGCAAAGCTATTACAGTCATGCCAGGCCAATTCATGTTCTAACTCTGCACTTTCAAGAGTCTAATTAGGTATAGCAGAGCAGAGGACACATTAAACTGCACAATGCCAGTGAGTTTAGAGCCCATACACATGATTGCAGGAGAGCTGGTAGGTGTCCTCAATGATGCCCTCTTCATCCACGTCGACAATCGTCTTCTGTCCACACACAGCGCATATATCATGACTCAGGTTCCGAGATGGCATCCCACCCATGTTATAGTACTGCAACAGACAAAGAGGACAACACAGAAGACATGCTGTATACTTGAAAGTAACTTCATCTCCGTTCTAATATGGAGCAGTAATTAATATTTGCGTGTTTATTACTGAAATTTCCAGTCAGTGGGCTCAGTTTCAAATGTCCAATGTAATTTAGCATGTTAGTTAAAGCAACTCGAATATCAGGCAGCATAATGACTGATACTCAGCTAGGCAGCCTGTTAATGTCAGCTATTCATTACAAACCAGGCATCTAAATATAAATCCATCTAATGTAAAAGTAACTGGACAGTCTAGATCACATGATGAAAGAAGTACTTTAATATTTATGACGCAGTAGTGGTTATTTTGACGATTTGCTGTGTAGTCTATGCCTTGTATGGATTCCTGCATGTCATGTCACAAGTTATCGGTGGTTTCAATGAAAGTGCCATTATCCTTTCGCATGTGGGGTTTTTTTTTTAATGGTGCTGTTAAACGTCTATCCATTTTAGCTTATGAACAAGTTCAGTGGCATTTTTAATTCAAAGGGCTCATAATATTCTGTTTTCCAGACTGTCCTAAATAAATGTTCTTGTTTGCCATAGAAATGGTAGCATCTGTATTTAAGAAAAATAAAGTTTAAGGAGGTGTAAGTTTCAAATAAACTGTTTTGTATAGGGCAGTTTCCAGTGTTTAATCAAAAACTTGTTTAGAAGGTCTGTAATGAAAATGCCTCAGCTGGATAGAGACCTAGATTAATTTGCAACAATCAGTCAAAAGTACTGTTGTTGGCAACATGCACAATTTGAGTATTCTCTCAGTCTGAAATACTGAATAAAAACCATTGTACTCATAGATTTGTACAGTTTTAAATGTGGCACTGCTGTTGTATACTGTCTGGTCTATTTTTTTTTTTAACTCTGTGATTGTGAAACAGAATTTTTGCCATATCACTCAACGCTACTGTAAAGTGCATATATATGGTAGATGTATCTGATAAAATGGCCAATAGGTTTAAGGAGGTGGGTAAGTGTCCCCATGAACTGGCAACTCAGTTTACTAAACCATGAAAACTAATGAAAATGAAAGTGACTTAACAGGAAAAACAATAAGCTAGTCTAACATGATCAAATAGTCCACCTTTTTGACTTACAATACAAGACCCTTACTATGAATAACACCTAAATAAGCTGTGAACAAATGCACAATGCCAGAAATATGCATATGTTTATTTTAGTAAATTAGAAAGTATGCGTACCCCAATAGTAGATGCCATATAGTCTGAGCAGATTTCAGCAAAGTCTCGTCCCATCACTCCATAGTACAGCCCATAGAACAGCATGATGACGCCTACGTCCATGGAGTCCTCTGCTTTGATCCTACCCAAATCAACAAGCTGGTTAGTCCATATTCGTTTTCAGAAAATCCTACTTGCTAATCACAAAAGGAATGAGCTACATTATAACGTGGCAGCATGTACTGTTTTCAATCAATCAACTAATCTAAATATTCCTGCTTTAGTGAGAAATACATTTAAGTTACTGCAAAAGAGATCACTAAAAATTAATCATACTTACCAGACTAAATATTTTTTTAAACAGATGTTTAGAAAATGTGACATCCAACTGAATGAAAATTTCAGTTCTTTGAAGTCTAATACTGAACAAAAGTTCACATACCTAAAGAAAACATTGAATCCAAACATAGTAAACATGATGGCAAGGTAACCGAGCACACCTACAGCATAGCTCAGCTTGTAAATGAGGAGAAACCACTTATACACCATCCTGTAAAAGAGATACACATTTGCTTAGATTATAGAGAAAATCTTCTGTGATAAGCAATAATAATTAAACTTATTATGAAGTCTTAGAAAATATGCTCATAAATGCTCATTCACAATAGCCGAGGACATGTCCATTTAATGTTACCTGGGTGTTCTACCAGAAAGAGGTTTCCTTGTTGCTCTGAATATGACGTAGCTGGTGATGACAGAGAACATGCCCCATGTTGACAAAAACCGCCACCAGTAAAGCTTTATGGTGAAGTACAGAGGCACCACCCACATCTGCAGCAGCGTCACTAACTGTAAATGCATGTACCCATTAAGAAACAGATCTATGAAAACCAGTGACTACTGTTAAAAGCTTAACACAGTGATGATGAGAAACAGATCAATAGAAACATTCCAGGGAATTGAACTTTGGAGCATTTAGTTTTCGCTAACAGTGTGGCACTCACATTGTATGATCTGCAGTGTCTCTGTTTCCACTGGACAAGCACGATTTGAGCGACCACAAGCGTAGCGATGAGGATCAGAACCATCTCGGCATGCATGGCCTCATGACCTCGGTGCTTCACATGCAGCTTCTCATGCTGCACTCTAGAGAAAGACAAACATGTGGTCAAACAGAAACATACACAAAAAGGCACTTCAGTCACAACTCGCATAAATACACAAAACTATAATTATAGCAAAAGGGAATTTCAGTGATTTTTCAAAAATCTAAAATTTACATCAGTTATTGCAGGAAATGGTTACAAACTTGCTGCTTGATGTGCTTTGTTTTACAACAGTTCTGAGACAAGCATTTGGTTTAAAACATACATTTTTATATACATTTAAGGCAGAGAGGTACATGCAGGGTGCTGATATAAAAAAAGAAGGAAGGTGTAGGTTCACTGGTTCACCACCACTGTAAAGAAATCAATTAAGTAAGATTCTCTACAATGAGCCATTTTAAAACAAAGTAAATGTTTTCACAGAACAGAGCCCACTATCAAAAAGCATTTTACCTCAAAGCACATTAAGCCCAATGCTCTTAAAGGAACGCCTGCCTGAAAAATCTACCCAGTGTCCTCAAATGTAGTCAATCGGCCAAGGACGTTTTACACTATGAACTACAAGGCTAAGGCAGCTAAAAAGCAATGGAACTACATAATGCAAATGTAACATACAATACATTAGTAAAACATTAGCCTCATAGCTCCAGTGCAAAACTAAAGAAGCAGACTTTGGATAACAACTATTGACTAGATGGACGGTAGGAAACTGTATAAATTGATTTTTTTAGAGTATTATTCCATTTTTGACAAACACTGACTTTGAGCGCACTAAATAATCGCTGTGGAATTCGCAAGAAACATACAAAATCCAAAATTCTTATACTTGTCATGTCAAACCAAGACTGACCAGGAATTTAGGCACCAAATTTACCTTGAAAATGAGTTTTTGAATAAAAAAAATATACTCACTTCCAGTTTTCTCTGTAAGACATTTTCAACGGATCCTCCTATATGGAAAACACATGTTAATCACAGGCAAAACTGATCTGAGTTATGCATTACCTCCAACTATAGCTCTGTGAAGCATTCTCCATCTTCTGATTCTAAGGAAAAACAGCATTTAACAGCTAACATAACACACCCAATGCTTGTTTTTTACTATGAATCGTCCCACACTGGGTTAGCTGGCAGACTGAATTAGCCTGTCACATCACTATAAGACTAGCTATAAATTTTATAATGTATTATTATATGGTGTAAACATTTTATTGATAGTAGGAATGCTGGTTAATTTCTCTTAAAGCAGAATTCCACAGATTTCTTTAAAATTGTGTGAAATGCTCCCTTCTCCAGACAGAACTGTTAATAGTGGTGGTGATGGCAGCCAGAAGGCTCAAGCGTTTAATGCCTTTATGCTACATCAAAGAAACATATGACATGAAATGGTTATAAGTACAACACCTAATGCCTGAGATGTTGTTTTATAATAGTTCTGAGATAATATTCTGGCAATGAATACTTCATATATATCCATGGTAGAAAGGTACGTGCAGGCATTGTAAAGCAAAACAGTACCCAAAACTTATTTTTGAGACCCAAAGTTACTTCAATTTGATTTTCATGCATCAGCAATAGTTAAATATATTTAATTTTATGATTCTTGTTATTATAAGGGGATACTGACTGAGGTCAATAAAATGGTCCATCTCTACTAACAAGCAACTGTCTGAACCGTTGTGTCTCACTTCAGTCTCTCTGAACAAGCAATAACTAGATTTGGTCTATTGGGTACTCAATTATTCAGAATCCTTATCCACCCACATCATCTCCGTCACTCCGAAAGAATTCTCTATAGTTATGGATGCCATACCTCAAGGTGTGGCTGTGCTATTGAAAGATACTAGCAGATCAACCACCCATGAATATTTTTCAGACCTGCTTAGCATTATTGTAGAGAAATTTAGCTCTTTTTCTAACCCCTCAATTAAAAAAAAAACAAAAAAAAACCCAACCCCCTTATAACCATTCAGAGTGTATTATTTTACTGGCAGAAAAACCTTTTGTGCAAAGATTTAAGAATGCCTTTATAACCCCTGAGGTGACTTTGTGTTTAATGTTTAATAACAAGTGGTCACAAATTAATATATTGAGACCATGAGTCATAAAAAAAAATAATGTGCGCTCAATATACACTGCTCAAAAAAATAAAGGGAACTCAAATAACACATCCTAGATCTGAATGAATGAAATTCTCATTGAATACTTTGTTCTGTACAAAGTTGAATGTGCTGACAACAAAATCACACAAAAATCATCAATGGAAATCAAATTTATCAACCAATGGAGGCCTGGATTTGGAGTCACACACAAAATTAAAGTGGAAAAACACACTACAGGCTGATCCAACTTTGATGTAATGTCCTTAAAACAAGTCAAAATGAGGCTCAGTATTGTGTGTGGCCTCCACATGCCTGTATGACCTCCCTACAACGCCTGGGCATGCTCCTGATGAGGAGGGATCTCCTCCCAGACCTGGACTAAAGCATCCGCCAACTCCTGGACAGTCTGTGGTGCAACGTGACGTTGGTGGATGGAGCGAGACATGATGTCCCAGATGTGCTCAATCGGATTCAGGCCTGGGGAACGGGCGGGCCAGTCCATAGTTTCAATGCCTTCATCTTGCAGGAACTGCTGACACACTCCAGCCACATGAGGTCTAGCATTGTCCTGCATTAGGAGGAACCCAGGGCCAACCGCACCAGCATATGGTCTCACAAGGGGTCTGAGGATCTCATCTCGGTACCTAATGGCAGTCAGGCTACCTCTGGCGAGCACATGGAGGGCTGTGCGGCCCTCCAAAGAAATGCCACCCCACACCATTACTGACCCACTGCCAAACCGGTCATGCTGAAGGATGTTGCAGGCAGCAGATCGCTCTCCACGGCGTCTCCAGACTCTGTCACGTCTGTCACATGTGCTCAGTGTGAACCTGCTTTCATCTGTGAAGAGCACAGGGCACCAGTGGCGAATTTGCCAATCCTGGTGTTCTCTGGCAAATGCCAAGCGTCCTGCACGGTGTTGGGCTGTGAGCACAACCCCCATCTGTGGACGTCGGGCCCTCATACCATCCTCATGGAGTCGGTTTCTAACCGTTTGTGCAGACACATGCACATTTGTGGCCTGATGGAGATCATTTTGCAGGGCTCTGGCAGTGCTCCTCCTGTTCCTCCTTGCACAAAGGCGGAGGTAGCGGTCCTGCTGCTGGGTTGTTGCCCTCCTACGGCCTCCTCCACGTCTCCTGGTGTACTGGCCTGTCTCCTGGTAGCGCCTCCAGGCTCTGGACACTACGCTGACAGACACAGCAAACCTTCTTGCCACAGCTTGCATTGATGTGCCATCCTGGATGAGCTGCACTACCTGAGCCACTTGTGTGGGTTGTAGAGTCCATCTCATGCTACCACGAGTGTGAAAGCACCACCAACATTCAAAAGTGACCAAAACATCAGCCAGAAAGCATAGGTACTGAGAAGTGGTCTGTGGTCCCCACCTGCAGAACCACTCCTTTATTGAGTGTGTCTTGCTAATCGCCAATGATTTCCACAACAGCATGTAGTGTTGCTTCCTAAGTGGACAGTTTGATTTCACAGAAGTTTGATTTACTTGGAGTTATATTGTGTTGTTTAAGTGTTCCCTTTATTTTTTTGAGCAGTGTATTAATTCGTGCCCACGCTTTATTGAAAAATAATCACCATGTCACCTTAGGGGCGCCTTATATTAGAAATGGCAGGTTAATTTACTCAGGAGTATCAACCCACACTTCATTTAGGTTTGCGGGTAGTTAATTCTGATACTGTTCAGCATCTCACTGTAAAATGTGGGGGAAACACGTCGATAGTAGTTGTCATGACGTTATTATGAGGCTATATTTGCCTTAGCTCTGCTATCCAGACGAGCCAACTTGGCCATTTAGCCCACCTAGTAGGCTAATTTGCACTTTAAAGAGTCCTAACACGACAATAATTCAACCAAAACTGAGTCATGAAATATTACAAGCCTAATAATTACACTGACAGAATGTGCTCCAAACAATAACATGCTTGCTCTGTTACTGCCACGTATGCAGATAAACACAGTCAGTTTAGCCAGCTAGCTAGCTAAGCTAAACTAAGCTAAGCTAAATAAAACACAGCCAGAATACGAGTTTGTGGTTCCAGGAACAGAAATTCAGATACTTGCTGAAGTGTATCATGCATTAAAATACAGTAATAAGTCAATGTAATCGGGTCCTTAGCTATTTCGGCTCAGCTCCAGGCTACCTGAGGTTGCAGCCCAGCCATAGTTGATCAGCTGCTGACGAAACACATTAAGGTCCCTCCTTCTGAAAAAGGACCGGCGGACTGCACTAGTCACACACACTGCCCCCTATCAAAAGTCCAGTAGGGAAACTTACATTAAAGGGCAACTCCACCGAATTTTCAACAAAATTCTTCATATTTGAACGGTTAAGATGTAAACGATGCCATTCAAGGGTTTGGGGGTGAAATGCTGCATTCTGGAAAAACTGAGTCAGAATTGTTTACAGTGGTGGTGATAGGAACCAGACGTCTAACTCTAAAAGCCGCCTCACATAAAGTTATTAGATGAAATGGTTATAAATACGCTGCCCGATGAGTGAGACGTTGTTTTATGATGGTTTCGAAATAAAGTTTTGGCTTAAAATGGACTTGGATTTATTTTGCTCATGGCGGAGGGGTACACGCAGGGTGTTGCAAGGCAAAATAGTCCCCAAAGAAAAATGTTGAATGGTTGAATTGAGATAGATTGTGGTGCAGATTGTAAAGCTTTAAAAACAAATATAATAACCTTAAAATCTACTCTGAATTTTACAAGAAACCAGTGACACAATGCAACAACCAGAGAGGTGTGCTCTCTTCTTACTGCTGCATTTTGCACAAGCTTTAAATGCGATAAATTCGATTGGCAGAGTCAGAACTGCTCACAGTGGTAGGGATAGGGAGCCACAG
This sequence comes from Colossoma macropomum, assembly GCF_904425465.1. Classification (NCBI taxonomy): domain Eukaryota; kingdom Metazoa; phylum Chordata; class Actinopteri; order Characiformes; family Serrasalmidae; genus Colossoma; species Colossoma macropomum. Next base: position 12,938,852 of record NW_023494808.1, read on the forward strand.
CGGTTGAAGCTTGAACAGATAAATGCATGCAGGACTGTCTTCAGATTACAAAATGAGAGAACTGGTTTTACTGGTTTAATGCATGCTTTTGTCAAGGCCTATTTTCTGTATGGGGAATTACTTTTCTTCTGGCCAGGGAGCCTTCTGTTTTCTTGGTGACACTGTTAGAAAAGGTCTTGATGACTTCCTGTTTACCATTGTGGTCTATTGTTTTTGTAGTAGGTACCATACAGTACATGTTCTCCTAATAGTTTATCCTAGCATGACCCATATGTAGCCGTGCAATCGAGCTCGTTTCTGCCCCACCTGCTCTATAATGACCCGCAAAGGCGGTAGATATGGAACCCCTAAGATGAATTCATGACAAGGCCACAAATTAATATATTGTGACCACAAGTTAAGTTGGTAACGGCAACGTACCGCAGCAGTCAGAGGAAAGTTCATTTTTCCCAACTTTTGCTGACGGCTGCAAGGGTAGAATAAATCAGATATTGATATTTTTTAGCCAAAAGTCCAGGCACACCTAATATTAATTAACAAAAAATAAATGAGTATATATAAAAAATAAATGAGTATCTTAAATAATTAATTGACACTGCTAAAGCTCTGGATCTCTGACTCATCCATGGCAACATTTTCAGTGTGCCCTTGTTTTCTTCCTGTCATCAGGACATGGTTGCTGAATAGCAAGCAGAGTTACCTAACAAATTTACATGTTATGTATAGTTTTGAAACTTAATTAGCATTTAGTAAATCGAACCTGACTCAGTCATGCTGGTTCCTCCTCTACAACATCCAGAGGATTCGACCCTTTCGCTCTAGGGAGTCCACCCAGGTGCTTGTTTAGTCTCTTGTCATCTCAAGGCTTGAATACCGTAACTCATTCCTGGCTGGTCTTCCTATGTGGGCCATCAGGCCTTTGCAACTGATTCAGAATACCGAGGCACAGCTTGTATTCAATCTTCCTAAGTTCACTCATGTCACTCCACTGCTGCGCTTCCTTCAGCTGCCCACATCAGGTTTAAAACCCTGATGCTTGCTTATAAACCCAAAATGGACAAAGCCTTCTCTTCCTTATGGCAATAGTTAAAACTTTGTCCATACCTTGAGCCCTTCGAGCTTCATGTACAGTTCAAGTTTAAGTTTTTGGCTTGACCCATAATCCTTTAAGAAGCGTGGAAGACAAGTGTCAAGACTCTTCTTTGTCCTGGCACCCAGGTGGTGGAATGAACTTCCACTGGCTGTCCGAACAGCAGAGTCCTTTGTTTTCTCCAAACACAAACTGAAATACCATCTCTTTGTGAAGCCCTTAAATGAGCACTGATCTTGCAGTTATTGAAATGCATTGCACTGCATTGATGCAGTGTCTTAATTCTGTATATGTCTTTCTGTCTATGTATCAGCACTGTCTTTTGTTTCTGTCAGTGTCTTAGCTCAAGGGTGGTTTGGGATACAAGCTATTTGTACCAGCTAGGATGCATTCTGGGATGCAGTGGACAACAGAGCCTTTTTGGAAGTAAATCTGAATATGAGTTATACTGTTGTAAATCAATAATATATTTTAAATACATATTAAAGCTGCACTGTATTTGTGATTTATATGATATTTTTTGTGATTTGGAGATTCTTTGGTGTAAATGTGTATTAGTACAACAATGTAACATCTGTCGTACTTCGGACCTTCTCCCCAAGCTGATGAATCTGATGTCGTCATATCTTATATGATATAATGTTTAATTTGTTGAATATAATGTTGAATTTGCATTTGAGACCAAAACATCAAGGCCTTCAGTAATGCTACTTCATTCAATTTTAATTATACATTTTCCCCAAAAGACAGCTGTCTGGTCTTCATGTTGGTTTAAAATCAAATGCAGTCTTCACAGGCAAAACCCAGGGCTCAAACCAAGAGTAGACATTCAGCTATTAATTGTTTCAACAATAAATCTAACAGGGCACAGCTGGGCAACAAGTAACACCTGTCATTCACATGTTCCAATATTTTTGCTCACTTGAAAAATAGGTTTGTTCAAACAAAGGTTGTTTAGCACATCTAAATGTAAATCTCAGCAAATAAAAGCTGAGTTTCTGATCTATTGTTTCATATTCATTTTCATATTTCATATTCAATTCTTTAGTGTATAGCAATAACAAAAGGACTTGCCTTGCTGTTCCAGTACTCTTGGAGGACACTGTGTACTTTTGGTGACAGTAAGCTGTCCTGGATCGCAAACAGAAATAGACAATTGACGCAGATGCTGCACCAAGCTTTTCGAAAGTACAGGCCAACCACAAAAACCACAGAGGCAGTTTCTAAAAATGTTTTTCGAGCATGTGAGTTGTGTAAATTCTAGGGCTGCACAAGAGATCACACTATTAGCCTTTGCAGTACTGATATTGCAGACGAGCATTCTAAGAAATCACAGAAGTTTCTGCATACTGTTAACCACTATCTGATTGTGTGGCTCTTAAGTAGTTGGTTAACTTGATTAACTTGTTGCTCTCATGTTGAATAGTGCTGGGCAGTGGTTATCCCTTGCTGTCCATTCGATAAAAGAGCATTTGCCCACATGCACAATGTTTCCCTCTGGTTCTTTCTTGCCTAAATGCTAAAATACTTATTTTAATCCTATTAAAGGCAGACTAGTTGTAAAGTAGTGTAATATAGAATGTATGCATTTGAATTCTTTCCTGTAAACTACAGATAATTCTGATTATCTGTCTTCTTTAGAGTTTTAAGTTGCTCGAAAATACTGTTTAGTGACTTGTTGTACTTGTTGTTCTCTTAGAACTTCCAGCGGACAGTCTTGTAAAGTTTGTCCCTCCACCATGTGACATGCCTGATTTTGTTTATTGATCCTACTAAAAGTATGAATATTCTTTACTCCAACATAATTAAACTCAGACACAAGTTTGTTGGACTTAATATGCTAGACATAGTTTAAAAGTGGTCCGTGGTCAGTTTAGAATCACACTCCACAGCAGAGAATATGGTAGCAACGATGTTGGGCAGTTACCAAAATATAGGATATAAGCACACATGCCCATATAAATAGTGTTTCTCCAGAATATCCTGTCTCCTGTTTGGGTCTTGAGGCTTCTTAATGGCTTGTTAATGAGTCCTCATCATTGCCTTTTCCAATAATTTGGTTCTTCTTTATAAAATGTCCCAAATAAGACAGCTTCGCTTGGGTATCTGGGCTTTCAGTGAGAGTTGAAGCTTGATTTACTCAAGGATTCTTTTTCTTTCACATCGATGAAGAAGAACCACAAGTAAGACCATAGCCTGGACAAACCTGATCTTTGTTTGGAAAGACACATCATTACATTTGAAGATCATTTTAAGCTCTGTAATCTTTGTTCTGCCGACTATATTTCTCTACTGTTTTATTGTAAATAAAAAAACAAGTCAAAACAAGGTATTTTCACCATCAATAGTCAGGTTAGCAGTATTTCCCTTTGTCGTAACCTATGTTTTCTTCATGTTTAGCTGAACTCCCTTCTTTTCACTCTGTTCTCTAACTTTCTTTATAAGAGCCTTCAGGGCTTTCTAACTTTTCACTATGAGTGTCTTCTACATATCAATGGTTATCGATGTTCATCATTGTCCTCCAGTCCTGCTTCTTTTATATGTTCAGCATACAGGTTAAACAAATATGGTGATAGTGGGCAGCCTTGCTTTACTCACTTGCAGATATGAAACAATCTATTTGTTCACTTTCTGTCATGACAGTGGTGTGTTGATCAGTTTAGAGGCTTCTCATCAGAAGAGTGAGATGCTATGATCTGCCCATTTTCCTGAGAACATTCCACAATTTTATGTGGTTTATTATTTTTAATTATGCAATATATATAAGCAGTGATATCCCCAATATTATCTTAGTGTTGTATTTATATCCAGTTAATATTTTGGCTTTGTTCATTCAATTGATAAGATATTAAACTCAATATTTAAGATATGACTTATAGCCTGATGAATTATTCACCATGGCCTGCCTTCCTTTGTGTGAATCTTTCTTGGGTTATACTTATAACGCTCTTTTTAAACCTTAATAAGCCATTAGCTCCTAATTAAAAGGTTGTCTTTTGCTACTTAATGAAGGAATAACTAGGGTGAGTTAAGAAACATAGCTCTTTAGTTTGTGTATTTCACATCATAGTCTTGTGCATAACCTTTATCTGAGTATTGAGGCTACATAGAATTATTATTAATGGACTCTATTGTCAAATAATTAATTGGTTACATTGTGTTCCATCTGAATTGTTTATTTTTTCTGTTTGAAGCATGAGTTTAATGTTTCTTTTATCAGTATCTCAATAGTAAATCACCTCTATTTAGAAACCAACCCCCTATTCTAAAGTGAAACCTTAGATTTGTAATTATTTCACCTAATCCACCCTATTTAATGGTTAATAAAGTAGTAATAGGTGGCAAATTAATTAGCTGTTATTGGCTTGATAAGACTTAATAAAGTTAAATTAATTTTATGCAGGAAATTATGATACATGAATAAAAATGCTCAATTCATCTTAGTTATTACTGAGTAAAGTTGTAATTATCAGGCAATGAACTACCAGGTACTGGATTGTTAAGGTTTACTGAGGGCATTATAATGTCACCATATACTAAAGTCTTACCAGCCACTGTGGGATGACTTTCAGTTTGTAGGTTAACTTATCGCTGTCTAACTGAATGTCTGTTGGAACCACATTAAGGGCCAGCTCTGGCCTTTTGGGGGCCCTTCAGAGAATTTTTTGAGAGCCACCCATTTTGCTAGCCAATGTACTGTAAAAGTAGAGGCTAACTAATACTAATGACTACCACGAGCTGTCTAAATTATACAAATCATCACATTGATCACATTTATATAGTGCCTTTCTCGTGCTCAAGGATGCTTTACAGTTCTAACAAAATACATAATGAACAAAAAATAAAACAAGAGTGGAGATTCCACTGACCGTGGTATAGAGTATGCAGCTGAACACTACTAGTCTAGGCAGCTCACAGCTGCAGTGCAGCATCATCCAATCAACCAGCCCAGGCAGCCCAGGCAGCCCCGTAGCTGCGATGTTGCGTCGAACAGATCTCGGTCAAGGCAACCTCGTAACTGCGATGTAGCTCACCTGAATGGCCAGTTAGTCCGTTTTAAATGTGTGTACTGGCTGCTTGTTTGGGGTTCTCATAAATAACAGTCTAAATTACAGGTAACCTAATCACAGCCTGAATATTTAAACCTGAATTAACAGAGAAAGCTGTTAATAAGTGTTGCAAAACGGGCTGTGTTCGTTTGGTTTTGTGAAAAGGAAATTTAGTCAGAAAGCCTGTTCACGTTTGTAAAATGACAATTTGCCTGCAATGACCATGACTAAACACCCTGAAACATTTAATTTAGTTGCCATGTCATTTACCCTAACCACCTGTCTTAGTGCATTCATATAAGACAACATCTAAAGCATTGACATTAGCTTTTTCTGTAATTTTTACATATTTTAATGTTTTGAGTTGTACATTTGTGATGGGACAATACAAAACCACTTGGTTAACCACAGAGAACACAAGTAAAACCAAATGCCTCAATACTAAGATATTACGGCAGTTTTACCATCACGTCGATTCGTGTGGGATTAATATAATCTGGATTTACTTCCACTGCATTCTTTACAGTAGGTAAAATGCACCTGACACAGGAGTGCGGAGTTTGTAAAAATGACTTCCGTGGCTCGTTCAGAAGGGACGGAAAGAAAAATCACTGACAAACGGCAGTAAAAGTTAAATTACCCAAACTTAGTAATCCTGTCCAAATAAGGCTTTAGACACCATGATGGTAAAGTAATATCCCAGAAGTAATTCAGCTGCACATGTCACTTATTAGGTAGAGCCAGCATTGACTGTGTTCACTGTTGAGTAAGCTCAGCGCAAACTGTTTTGTTGACTTAATTGAGACTAGACTATTCAAAAATGTGATTAAAAAGTTATGCAGAAGGTTTTAAATGTTTAATTTATTTTAATTAAATTATTTTTTTCTCTAGAATAAATAATCTTGCATCTTGTTCACAGCAGGAGGATAACAACGTAGACATGGCTAAATCGCGTTTCTTTTCTAGAGCTGACTCTCCTCCCCACTCATTGCCAGGTAAGCTGCTTTACGCTTTATACTCTCACCACACCAAAATTTTGAAAACACAATATTTAGCTGAACTTTGGGTGGATGTTTTTTTTTTCTTTACATTGATTCATGTTGGTGTTTTTTTATTGCTTTTTGCTGAAAATGTTGTATGTACATAACTTAAACACTGAAACCACTGTAATTTTCACAGAATTTGACACCGAGTGGAGGCCAGTGACATGGAGGTATGACCAATTACCATAGCCAAACATTACATAAACAAACCAACACACAAAGAAACACCACCATCACCTCCACCACCACCAACAACAACAACATTACATAAAAAAACAACAAACTCTGATAGCCTACATGTACCGTAGATCAGTCGCCAACCGTGACTATTAGAGCTATATCTTCAATTTGGGCAATAAAGGTCATGAATGAAACTCAGGTGAGGCTGACCTCTGGTGTTGAGGGCAGATATTACACCTGACAATGAGCTCTATATACCCCACAGGGTGGGGACTTTTACGTTGTACACAGTAAATTTGCACTCAGTAAATTTATACGCAGTAGCTTTTTATATGACGAATACTAATCAGTTTTACAAGATCTATTTCTGAAATTCAAATTCACTGTTTTTCACAGGTTTTTGTTTCATAATTATAGAAGAACATGAGTGGGGACGTTGGACTGTATGTAAATTGTATATTGCAGGGTATGTTTGTACAGTTGTTGCTGATCACTGTTTGGGTCATTTGTTTAAGGCATACAAAGTTTGTGGTTGAAGAGCTAGCATAGATATCATCATAACAAGCCATTTGTAGTGAATGAAAAGTAAAAGTAACTAGAGCATCCTGTTGCATATCTGAAAGTTAAGAAACGTATATATGTGTAGTCTACTTAAACATTTTTATGATCATAAGGAGTGAAATCCTGAACTTTCTGATTAGTTATTAGTTACAAACAGTCATAAAAGTTTACTTTTCTTTCATGAAACCCTTCTGCAGACAGTGCCAGACCTGGTCTGTCGCAGAAAAAGGTTGCCATTGTCACGCTGCTCTGCTCTTGCAAAGGACTCGATCTTCCAGAACTCTCTGGGAGATCAGGTGACTGGCACACCTCTCTCCTCTGTGGACTCAATCTCCTGGGACTGCCCGGGAGACCACCAGCGTCCAGGCTTTTAGCTTAATTCTTTGTGAGGTATTGCGTCTTTCTACTGAGTGTCATTTCTGAGTGTATTGTTCTACTCGTATACCGATCCTGTTTCCTGTATTTTTCAACTTTGCCTTTTTGTCTTTGCCTGCTGGATTGATTAATTTGATTTTTACTGTAATGTTCTGTTGGATTTTTCTGGTTTTAGCCTTGGCCTGTTTTTCGACTTGGTCTCTCTTGAACCCCAGTGAAGTCTATTTTAACCACACGTGTCTGACCAGTCTGGTTGCTTTACAGAATACCTCGCCAAACATGCAGATGGTGGATTCAGAGGCTTTTCAAAAGGCCATTGTGAATCAGGGACATGCTAGGTCAACATCAACAAGTGCTCTTGAATCTTTAACACGTCACCAAAGGGACCAACAGACTCAGTTTGTTCAAATAGTGAACAGTGTTAAAGATTTGACCACTCAACTGCAAGCTCTTGGTCTAGTCACACAGACCAATCCACCCGTTAACTCCGCCACAGCAGCAGAAGTCCCTACAACACTTTTTTTTTTCCATAAGTGAGCCTGATAAATTCGATGGGGGTCCTGAGAAGTGTTGTGTCTTCTTGTTGCAATGCCAGTACTGACCAAGCCAAAATTTCATTTTTGATCTCTCATTTCTATGGCAGAGCATTGGATTGGTCAAGTGCAGTTTGGCCAAAGGTGCAAAATTCATCTTATTACCAGTTTTTGAAAGAATTTTGCCTGCTTTTTCCATCATGAGGGAAAGGTTAGTAGAGAATTATTGACCAAAATCCAGCAAGGTAACCACTCTGTTTCTGATTATGCATTGGACTTTCGCACTGTCACAGCCAGCAGTGGCTGAAATGAACCTGCTTTGCTGGTTATGTTTCATAGAGGACTCAATTCTGAAATAGTTACCGAACTAGCTTAGAGAGACGATGACCTGTCCTTAGAGCATTTTGTTTCGTTAGCTATCCAACTGGATCACCTTTTTAATGAAAGAAAAGACTGGTAGGCGAAACTCTATCAGCTATCGTACGAACTGCCATCTCTAGCCCATGTGAAACTATGGTCCCCAGCAAGACGGAGTACAGTTAAGAGCCCATGCAGTGTGTTTCAACCCGCCTGACACCAGAGGAGAGGCTTCATTGTGTTAGAGGGGTTTGTGCATGTACTGTGGCGGTGCTGGTCACATCTTTCATGACTGTCTGGCCCATCCACACAAACCTCAGGCGCCGACCCCTGGAAAGTGCATGGAGGCTACTCCACATGGTAATGTGGTGAGTAATCCCACAGTGCAGTTGGTTTTGAAATCTTTCCACTTACCAGTTACTCTGTACTTTCAGCAAAATCTCTCTGTTGTTTCAGCTTTAATTGACTCCAGAGTTGAGGGAAACTTGATAAACGCCCGACTCATAGAGAAGCTACAGATTCCTGTGGAGCCCTTAAAAAACACTGTTAAGAGTTGCTGCGTTAGACGGGGGTCCAGTTGGAGTGGGATCAATAATTCACAAGGTGGGGGGCACCATACCATGCTGTACTGTCTGGTGTCCTTCATGTGCTTGTTTTGAACAGAAACCTTAAAATGCTAATGCACATCTTCATATTTGGCAGAGTGAACCAATTTGCACATCTGCTTACAAAAGGGACAACTGCTAAAATACTACAGTATTCAGTAGATCAGTCTACTTACCTCTCAGTTTAGAACAGAAAACACAGTTATCTTCTACAGGAGCATGTTAGCCAGTGTTGTTTCTTATGAACAGTAGTTATCCTTTAAAGTCCTTTCGAGGGCAGGGCCGGTTGAAGAGAGGGCTCACAGAAATATATGGTTGTGTATGTGTTTTACCTTCAAATTCACTTGGTTCTAAATATTACCAAGTGATTATGTAATTACTATCAGTCAGATAATACATGAGGTGATGCTGTCCTTCATTATGAGTTAAAGATCTTCAGGAACAACATTATAAAGCGAAGCACATTGTATCTCATTATTACTAATGGACATATTAATGTCATTGGACAAATGCTAATCAACTTGTCATTTCAGGATTAGACACACAGTTAGTAAACACTGTGTCTAGTCCTTTGCAAATACATTTAATTTATACTTTAATTATATACTAAATGGCCTTATAGGTAAGCTAACAGTAACAGTAGGCTAAATGTTCACTAATAACGAGGGTCGCAACTAGGATGTTAGTGAGGTGTATTTTGCAGAAAAAGTACTTGATTAACCACACGTTGAATATGTGCACTATATAATTTTCCATCCCTCCATTCTGCTATAAACTGTCACTGTTATTATGTTACATAATACTACACCACCGATATAATAGTCAACAGTGAATTTTATAAGTGGGTAACATAATACAACAGCTTCAAATTACCATGAAGTTCTCATTAGCTCATTGGATTGTTTGTCTAAGCCATTACAGAGCTTGTAGCCTAAATTACTGATAGACTATAGCACTTTGAATTCTCTTTGGTTTTCAGTAAAACTAAGGTTGCAGCCTTCCCCCCTCACAGAGATATAAACTGTGTCATTGACTTGTGGTACAATGCCCCCCAGGAGTTGAATCTATCCCCTGTCTGTTCCAGAGACTGAAGCCATGGAAGAATATGTATCTTATATTAGTGCTTTTAAATTAGGCTACATATGCCCTTCTACCTCTCCTGTCTCAACAGGTTTCTTTGTAGAAAAAGGATAGAGGATTAAGGCCTTGTATAGACTATGGAGGGCTCAGTGCAATAACAGGAAAATACCGCTATCCATTACCTTTAGTTCTGTCTGTCATTGAACAGCTCAGAAAGGCCCCCGTGTTCACCAAGTTGGACCTCCATAGCACTTACAATTTGAAGCATATAAAGCCAGGTGATGAACGGAAAACAGTTTTTAGCACAGCAACTGGCCATTATGAGTACGAGGTGGTCCCGTACGGTCTGGCAAATGCCCTGGCCATATTCCAATCTTTCATCAGTGATGTGTTCCGAGACATGCTCAACAAGTGGGTAATAGTCTACGTCAATGATATTCTTGTTCACTCTCCCTCACTCTCTGAACACCTCCAACTTTGTCAAGTCATGTTCTAGTTGTGCTCAAGTAAAACACCTTGCCAATGCCCTTCCGGGCACCTTATGTCCCTTCCTGTCCCACATCGTCCCTGGTTGCACATAGCTGTGGATTTCCTGACAGATCTACACCCCTCTAATGGGAACACAGCCATACTGGTAGTCATAGATCAATGTCTATATGTCAAATTGGAAAAGTGTGAATTTCATAAGCCTGTGGTCTCATTTCTGGGGTACGTCATCAGCGCACAAGGAGTAAAAATGGATGATTCGAACCTGAAAGCAGTGACTCAATGGCCTCGACCCAAATCTATTAAAGAACTGTAACGCCTCTTAGGCTTCGCAAATTTTTACAGATGATTCATAAAATGCTTTGGCATGATTGCTGCCCCTCTCACTTCTCTATTGCGATGCTAATAAATTAAACTGGTCACCTGAAGCTGAATCAGCCTTTGACTCACTCAAACAAAGCTTCACAACTGTTCCGATTCTTTGCCACCCTGACCCCTCCCTTACTTTTCTGGTGGAAGCTTCCGAGACAGGAATCAGATCTATTCTCTCCCAAAGACATGGTAACCCTGCTAAACTCTACCCCTGTGCATTCTATTCCAGAAAACTTAATCCTGCCGAGCGCAAGTCTGACATAGGCACTTGTGACTTGTTGGCTGTCAAAGTGGTTTTGGAGGAATGGAGACACTGGCTCGAGGGCCCACTCCTTTACCATTCTAACAGATCATCAAAACTTGGAATACATTAAATGGACTAAATGTGTGAATCTTCACCAGGCCCGATTGGCATTATTTTTCACGCGCTTCCATTTTACTTTAACATACAGACCTGGGTCTAAGAATGATAAGGCAAAAGCACTCTCACTCTCCACCAACATGATGTTGAGGAAAAACCCACCAGTGCAGACCCCATACTACCCCTTTTGTGTGTTGTTGCTCTGGTCTCTTGGGATTGTATGGAAGAAATTAGAAGAGCACAAATTCATGATTCAATGGGTGCACTCATCCTTGAGCTCTGGTCAACCTGGTATTACCTGAACTGTACCCCTGGTTCAGAACACTTTCTGGTGGCCCTCCCTATCCACTGACGCGACCAACTTGGTCAAGTCGTGTTCTGTTTGTGCTCAAAGTAAAACCAATGCCCTTCCAGGTGCCTTATGCCCCTTCCTGTCCCACATTGTGTGACGCTGTGACAGAATCCAGACGCGCGCGGATAAAAAGGGCAAAGCAGGTTTTATTATAGTTCAGCAAAATCGTGTCCAAAAAGCAAGCATGGGTCGGATCCAAAAGACAACACAGAATCACGATAGTGATCCTAACACTAAGCATACAAAGCCAAAGGGAGGAGCAAAAGTCATAGTCAGATAATCGGGCAAAAAGGGTCAAAAACACAGGTTCAAAAACAATCCGGCAAAGGTACAAAAGGGAGCAGCAAAAGACAAGGTCAGGTAATCGAAACAAGGGTCATAACAGGCAGCAATAACACAGTATAGAAAACGCTCAGTAAGTTCGGGATGAAACAATACCTTGCACTGACTAGTACTAAAGCCCGGGCTTAAATACTGAAGTAAAGGGATCATATGACGCTATACACAGGTGCATACACTCAACATTCATGGGATTGCGAACGCTGATAGGTGCGTGAGTCATGTGATCTCCTGAGGGATTGTGGTTATTGGAGTTCATTCTGAACTGTGAAAGTCCGCAACCAGAGCCGGGTCCAAAACATCTCTCACAGATACCCAGCACTCTTCCTCCGGACCGTACCCCTCCCAGTCAACCAGGTATTGTAGCTGCCCTCCACATCTCCTGGAGTCCAGCAACCTATGAACAGCATACATTGGATCCTCATCTATCACCTGTAATGACAGGTTTCAAAAGAGAGACATGGAAAGATCGAGATACTCGAAAGCGAGGGGGTAAATCTAATCTATAAGTAACTTCATTAATGCGTTTTACTACCTTAAATGGCTCAATATATTTGGGTAACAGTTTTTTGCAACTTCCCTCAGGCTGTTGGAAGTCCTTCATGGCCAACCACACTCTATCCCCGGGTTGATACACTGGAGTTGGACCTCGATGTCAATCCGCTTGCTCCTTGTGTTTTCACAGCACCTCTTCGATGCGTTGGTGAGCATCTTCCCAGACTTGTTCACTTCGAGTCATCCATTCATCCACCGCTGGAACATCTGTCTGTACCCCAGTCCACGGGGCTAATGGTGGTTGATACCCTAGGAAACACTGGAAAGGTGTCATGCCTGTAACAGAACTTGTCAAAGAATTTTGGGCCATCTCCGCCCATATCAAATATTTTGCCCAATCAGAGGGATTTTTGTGCGAGAATACTCTTAGGAATTTCCCCAGTTCTTGATTTACCCTCTCGCATTATCCGTTCGCTTGCGAGTGGTACCCAGAAGTGAGGCTGACAGAGACCCCCAAGTGTTCAAAGAACGCTGCCCACACTTGTGACGTGAACTGGGGTCCTCTGTCAGACACAATGTCTTCTGGTATGCCAAAATAACGAAAGACCTGCTGGAACAGTGTTTTGGCTGTTTGGAATGCACTAGGGAGATTTGTAAATGGAACAAAACGTACTCCTCTCGAGAAGCAGTCCACCACCGTGAGAACCGTAGTGAAGCCTTGAGATGGGGGCAAATCAGTCACAAAATCTATAGCTATATGAGACCAGGAGCGAAGTGGCACTGGTAATGGCATTAGTTTTCCAGCTGGAAGCGTTTTAGGTGTTTTACACTGCGAACACACGGAACACGAAGAAACCAAAGATTGAATGTCCTTTGTCATGGACTACCACCAATAACTTTGCGCCAAGAGTCGCAAAGTGCGTGTGAGTGCGTGTTTCTCCATGGTGTCCTGATGTAAGGGAAGAATGGGCCCACGTGATGAGCTGTGTGTGAAAGTCTATTGGAACATACAGTTTCTCTGGTGGACATTGAACTGGTACCTCAATTTGCTCGTTCTATCTTTTTGTCGATTTCCCATTGAATCGAAGCAATTGTTACTTCAGGGGGCAGGATGCGTTCAGGTTCTTTGGGTTTTGGAAGATTCTGGTCAGGAGGATGCTGACGAGATAGAGCATCAGCTTTAGTATTACGGGAGCCAGGCCTGTAGGTAATACTGAAGCAGAATTCGGCGAAAAAAAATGACCACCTGGCTAGTCGTGAATTCAACCTTTTAGCATTACGTAGATACTCTAAATTTTTTATGACCTGTTATCACAGAAAAGGGGTGAGTCGCTCCTTCGAGCCAGTGCTTCCATTCCTCTAATGCTAACTTGACTGCGAGTAATTCTCTATCCCCTATACCATAGTTCTTTTCGGCTGGGGATAATTTATGAAAATAAAACGCTATGGGGTGCAGTTTCAGGGGAGATCCAGTTCGTTATGACAGTATGGCCCCTACCCCCGTTTCGGAGGCGTCTACCTCCACTACAAAGGGTTGTTCCGGATCTGGATGTTTTAGAATGGGAGCCGAAGTGAACGCATCCTTGAGGTTCTGGAATGCCCTTTCTGCCTGTGGGTTCCATTCAATTCTCTTGGGGTTCCCTTTTAACAGTGACGTGAGGGGGCATGCAATTGTGCTGAAGTTACGAATAAATCGGTGATAGAAGTTAGCGAAACCCAAAAACCTTTGTAGGTCCTTTACTGTCTTAGGAGCTGGCCACTGAATCACTGCGTCTACCTTTTTATCATCCATTACAACCCCCTGTTGGCTGATGATATAACCCAAAAAGGACACTGACTGCAAGTGAAACTCGCATTTTTCTGCTTTTAAAAAGAGACTGTTTTGTAAAAGTCTCTGTAATACTGCTCTGACGTGTTGCACATGGCTTTGGTAATCAGATGAATACACAAGAATGTCGTCTAGGTAAGCTATGATGTATTGCCCCAACATGTCCCTGAGAACGTCAGTAATGAAGGCCTGAAACACCGAGGGGGCGATAGAGAGCCTGAATGGCATCACCCTGTATTCGTAGTGCCCCCTGGTGGTCAAAAATGCAGTTTTCCACTCATCTCCCTCTTTCACTCGGATAAGATTGTAGGCACTATGCATTAGTAAAGTATTTAGCCCCTTGGAGTTGTTCTAGAGCCACAGGAACTAGCAGGAGTGGATACGGGTAAGACTTGGAAACCTGGTTGAGTGCCCTATAATCTATACAGGGATGTAAGCCCCCGTCTTTTTTCTTAATAAAGAAAAAACTAGAGGCTATGGGAGATGTGGATGGTCGAATGAATTCCCTGAGAGAGCGCTTCCTCAATATAAATATCAAGAGCCTTTTGCTCTTCTTGGGTCAGGGGGTAAACTCGGGCTTTGGGTAAAACTGGATTCTCTATCAATTCTATCGCACAGTCATAGGGTCTATGAGGTGGCAACTTAGTGGCATTTTGTTTGTTGAAGACCTCTTTTAGGTCAAGATATTCAAAGGGAATCTCGCACAGAATTTCTGCATTGGGGCTTTCCACTGAGGTCGAACCAATGATTAAAGTGGGAGTACGGAGACAGGAGTGCATACAAAAGTCTGACCACTTAATTATGGTGTGCTCCGACCAGGATATGGTGGGATTGTGTTTTTCTAGCCATGGAAGTCCTAAGATAAGTTCAAATTCTGAATGTTCCAGAACTAAAAAGGACATATTCTCCGTGTGTAGGGCACTAGTCTGTACTGTTAATGGGGCGGTGACTTGTGAAATTGTGCCGATTCCCACTGGTCCTCCATCCAGCATTGCGACCTTCAGCTTTGGTTGTAGATCCTTCAGAGGAGCTTGTATTTGTTCCACCATCTTAGCGTTGATGAAGTTTCCCTCGGCACCGGAATCGATCAGGGCTGAAATGACAACAGATCGAGGATGACAGTATATAATAACTGGCAACATAACCGAATTAGACACCAACCCCTTTGTGGGCACACTCACCACATTAGCAGTCCAGGGGTCGGCGCCTTGCTTTTCTGTGGTCTGGCTTGACACTCCTGTACCCGGTATCCAGCTTTACCACAGTATAAACAGAGCCGCTGATCCAATCTCCTCTGACGTTCCTCTCGCGACAACCGGGAGGAGTCACACTGCATGGGTTCCGGAGCTTCAGTGGTTTCTAATCCAAACCTCATTCTAGTTGGCGCGTTTCTTTGGCTTTTCCCCCCCCGGCCTTGTTTCGATGGTTGAGGAGATGATCCAGCTTGATCGCCAGAGTTATTAGCTGATCTAGCGTTAATTCATCATCCTTACAGGCTAGTTCACTTAAAATATCTGTGTTTAGTCCTTGGCGAAACATAACCAAAAGGGCTGCTTCGTTCCATCCACTGCTTGCGGCTAAGGTTCTGAATTCCAACAAATAATCCACTATGGAATGATTTCCCTGACGTAATTTGCTCAATAGTTCCCCGCTAACCTTTCCCTGGTAAGGATGATCAAACATTGTCTTGAAGTCTTTGAGGAATTGTGAATATGAAAGGCGGTGTAACTGAGCCCAACCAGCAGTAGCCCATTCTAATGCCTTCCCCGTTAATCTAGAAACTGTGAAAGAGATCTTTGCTAGATCGGAACTAGCTGGGGAAGTATCAAAGTACGCTGAGCATTGGAGTAAGAACCCCCTACATTTATCAGGATCCCCATCAAACTTATCTGATTTGCTGACGGGAAACACTACATGGGAGGGCTCCACTTTCGGGGTGGAACTCCCCGAACTAGCTGCAAGGTCCGTGAGGCTCATACTTTGCAGTTGACCAGTCAGTCCTCTCACACTGACCACCAGTTGGGCCAACTGAGCCTGCTGTTCTGCCTGTTGCTGCGAGATGGATTCGAGCAAGTTAGTCACTCCGGTCAGAACATGTTGGTGCAGGTTCAAAAACAATCCGGCAAAGGTACAAAAGGGAGTAGCAAAAGACAAGGTCAGGTAATCGAAACAAGGGTCATAACAGGCAGCAATAACACAGTATAGAAAACGCTCAGTAAGTTCAGGATGAAACAATACCTCTCACTGACTAGTACTAAAGCCCAGGCTTAAATACTGAAGTAAAGGCATCATATGACGCTATACACAGGTGCATACACTCAATATTCAGGGGATTGCGAACGCTGATAGGTGCGTGAGTGATTGTCCACAGTCATGTGATCTCCTGAGGGATTGTGGTTATTGGAGTTCATTCTGAACTCCGAGCCTGTAGGACGCTGCCCAGACACATGATTTCCCAACGCATTCTGGGAAATGCAGTCCAAATCAGCCTGAGGCGTGACACCTTGTCCCTGGTCGCATAGCTGTGGCTCTCCTGACAGATCTACACTGGGGTTCCCTCTAATGGAAACCCAGCCATACTAGTAGTCATAAATTTTCCAAAGCCTGCAGGCTGATTCCCCTTATAAAGCTTCCAAACTGGATTCTCTATCAATTCTATTGCACAGTCATAGGGTCTATGAGGTGGCAACTTAGTGGCATTTTGTTTGTTGAAGACCTCTTTTAGGTCAAGATATTCAAAGGGAATCTCGCACAGAATTTCTGCATTGGGGCTTTCCACTGAGGTCGAACCAATGATTAAAGTGGGAGTACGGAGACAGGAGTGCATACAAAAGTCTGACCACTTAATTATGGTGTGCTCCGACCAGGATATGGTGGGATTGTGTTTTCCATCCCTTGGAAACAGTGGAGAGGCTCTTTCATGAGGTGTTTCGTTTTTACAGGTTGCCTGAGGACATTGTCTCTGAATGGGGGTACAAATTACTTCACATGTGTGGAAAGAATTTTGCAGATTACTAAATATCGATGTCAGTTTCCGGCTTCCGGCTACCACCCTCAGTCCAATGCTTAAATTTTATTTCATTTATTATTATTATTATTATTATTATTATTATATTTTTTACTTAGTTTTATTTTTGCTTAATTGGTGAGCCTATTAGCAGGGACACTGTGCAGACACTATGTACAGAAATCTCAATAATCGGCCTACCAACCTAAGTGCTCAGAATACGTACATGTAAGACTTTCTGCATGATGACATCCAATTGGGTCATAAGGTAGCCTATTGTGAAGACTGTATTTCCCGAAGCACTTTCTTTTATGTCACTAGTCTATGCAGAATGAAGTGGAAGCAAAGCATCTTTAACTGGAGCATCTGTTCTCTCTCATTTTGTGGAACTGTGTTGATCTAGTCTCACTTCAGCCAACTGAAAATCTCACTCCTTTCTCACTCCAGCCATATGAAACTCAGTGCAGTCTCACTCCAACCTCCTGAAAATCTCACTACAACCACCGAAATCTCACCCCAGTCTCACTCCACCTATCTGAAAATCTCACCCCAGTCTCACTCTAACCACCTGAAGATTTCACTCCACCCATGTGAAAATCTCACCAGTTTCACTCTAGTCACCTTAAATCTCATTCCACTCTCACTCCAGCCACCTGAAAATCTGACCCCTGTCTCACTCCAGACACCTGGAAATCTCACTGAGATTAGCTAATGTTAGTATCTGTGTCAGGTCCCTTAAAACAGCACTATTCCAGTAATACCACAATTTTCTTGCAACATGAACATACATACATACATCATCTAAACCGCTTATCCTTCTGGGTCGCGGTGGGGTGCTGGAGCCTATCCCAGCTGTCATTGGGCAGAAGGCAGGATACACCCTGGACAGGTCACCAGTCCATCGCAGGACAGACAGACAGACAGACAGACATACACATTCACACCTAGGGGCAATTTAGCACGGAGGAAACCGACGCAGACACGGGGAGAACAGGCAAACTCCACACAGAAATGACCCTGGTCGCCCAGCCGGAAATCGAACCCAGGGCATTCTTGCTGTGAGGCGACAGCACTACCCACTGCGCCACCGTGCCACCCGCAACATGAACATTCTGGTTAAATATTAAGATGACTGACAGAATGTGATATGCCTGTGTAAATGTATCAGTGTGAAACTTACAGAATACATGCACAGGTCTAGTGGGAAATCTTAATATAGTGTCTAACAAAATTGATCATAACACCAGAGGATGTTAAACCTCAACCACAATAGGCATTGAGTTCCTTAAGAAAGAAGCATATGAAAATGAATTAATACATGTTTTTATTAAAATATTATATATTGTGTCATAAAAATACAATATGTATATATATATATATATATATATACAGACCAATAAAACAATATACAAGATTATCATAATTCTAAACATTTGGTATATATGTATAATACAATTCCAAATTTATGGTTAACCTGCCTCAGCCAATCAGAATTATTTGTAAATGTTCCTTCCTCTGCCCAATAAAAGAAAAACTCCTCAAAATAATCCTGAAGTGAGAATGGCGGTGGCGGTAAAATAGTCAGATTGAACAGGACTGTACAGCGCCCACCTTTGCGAAAAACATTGAATATAAAGGTAAACATTAATGCACTCATACACATGCCATCATTTGTACATTAAACCCTGCATGTACAACGGCAGCCATTCTTTGTCTCTCAATGGCCAAATTGGTAGTTGCTGATTGTTTTGGGCTTTTCTGAACTCAAGCTGACCACTGGTTGCCATGGTTTCACTGATGCCAACGACAATTAAGATGGGTATTGCTAAAAATAAAAATCCTGACAAGAAATCGTAGTGCATCACGGTCTGCGCAGTCAGCGTGTGTACAAAACATTGTTTGGCTCTATCGGGATTGTCATTCCATAGCAGACGTAGGAACTGGTATATTATATCACAGTGGTGGAAATAAAGCATGTAACACCCTGCTTAATTCCCATTGGTAACTGCCACATCGCTTTCAGGTTTCAAACAGGTATGTCTACCCTGAACATGCTCTAATCGCAGTTTCAAAGGTACTCCATTGTGTGCTTCAAAAATCTGCTTTGTGCTACTGAACTTTTTAGTCTATTAGCACAAGTGTCATGGCTGCTATAAGGCAGCCTGAGCTCAGAGTTTGATGAACATAGCAAAAATAATGAGGAGAGGTGGGACTTTCTCTAAAGTTTGCATACAGTCAATTGTAAAGATTTCTCAAGGCTCAGTATACTATAAAGAATGGAAAACAGCAAGAATCAGCTTTCATATCATCACTGTCTGAACAAAACCTCCTAAAATCTCCAAAATGGTAGTTCTTAACATCTAACATCTCTCTGACTTGGCCCATTGTAGCATTAGCTCATCTGAAGTGGCAGCTTCCTTCACTAAAACCTCCTCCTTATTAGACACCAGAATATGCCACTTTAAGGCCACTGTGTGTGCTTCTGGAGTTCCCTTTATACTGCTGAACTTCTTAGTCTTGTAGCACAAGTGTTATGGATGCTACAAGGTGATCTGCGCTAAAAGTTTGATGGACATACCAACAACTAGGGAAGGTGGGACTTTCTCTAAATTCTGCAAACAGTCAATTGGGGAGACAACCTCAGGAAAAGATCTCCAACATTCAGCTTTCGTATTATCACTGTCGTAACAGAACCTTGCATCTCCAAAGTGGTGAATTCACAGGAGAACAAAAAAAAACATTATTTACTTGTAATGTAAGTTAATGTAACAGAATTTTAAAAAGTCATTTTGCACAATTTCTATCTTTCCATTCATTATAAAATGTAAACACAATTCACAGGATAATTGGAGGATTCAAATTTTGCAAAAAAAAAAAAAAGACAAAAATAGTGATACAGTGTACAGTATGTCAATAGTAATATGCACCATATGGCTAAAAGTATGTAGACACCCCTTTTATTCACTGAGTGCAAGTGTTTCAGCCACACTCATTGCTAACAGGTGTATAAAATCAAGCACATAGCCATGCAATCTCCATAGACAAACACTGGCAGTACAGTTAATTGTACTGAAGAGCTCAGTGACTTTAAACATGGCACTGTCATACAATACCACCTTTACCATAAGTCGGTTTGTGAAATTTATGCCCTACTAGATCTGTCACAAAGCAACAGACCACACAAATTCACAGACTGGGGCCGCTGACTGCTCTAGCTCATTAAATTCGCCTATCCTCTGTTGCATCTCTCACTACAGAGCTCCAAACTGCCTCTGAAAGCAGCATCAGCACAAGACCTGTGCTTACGGAAATACCTACGCCTTCAAAAAATAGCTTTATCGGGCCGAGTAGCTACATGCAGGCCTAAGATCACCATGCCCAATGCCAAGCATCGTCTAGAGAAGTATAAATCATGCTGCCACTGGACTCTGGAGGAGTGGAAACGTATTCTCTGGAGTGAAGAATCACGCTTGACTATTTGGGTCTAATGCCTGATGGACTAATCTGGGATTGGCGGATGCCCAGACAGCACTACCTATCTAAATACATAGTGCAAGAAGTAAAGTTTAGTGGAGGAGGGATAATGGTCTAAGGGCTGTTTTTCAACATTTGGACTAGGTCCCTTAGTTCCAATGAAGGCTAATGTTAGTGCTACAGCATTAGCAAGGACATTTTAGACAATTACATGCTTCTAACTTTGTGGCAACAGGAATTGAGGACCAGCTGAACACCTTTGCTATGAATTGGAATGTTGATTGTGAGCCAGGTCTTCTAAACCAACATCAGTGCTTGACCTCACAAATTCTCTTTTGACTGAATGGGCACAAATTTACACAGACACACTCCAAAACCATATGGAAAGCCTTCCCAGTCCAACAATCTCATATCTTATATATATGTAGTGATGCTGTAGAGGTGTTCACATACTTTTGGCCTTTTGCGTTGTTATGTAGGTGCTTCTGACAACATGTCTGCAGCTGATCAGTTTATCAGGTAGCATTTCTGGGGTTTATAGCACAGAAGCTTCACAGCTATGTTCATATTCAGCAAATTGTCTGCACATGTCTACCTATGTATGCTTTGCATTGTGGACAGGAATGTTGAACATCTTTGAATGTCTTAACACAAAATGGGATAAGACAACATCCACAGACAAGCCTGAAACAAAAAAAGAAGGAGACTATCAGGATGATCATCATTATTTAACATCAGAGTTCAAACATGAGAAAGTTACAAACATTTAATAAAGATATAAAATCAGAGAGTTTGCCTCTCTTCATTATATGTACAACTGGGACAAAGACCATTTCACAGGCTTTGGATATAGTTGATATTTACAAACGAGTACTCAGCTTGGTGTACTTTGAGGTGAGATGGATGTCTAGTATGAATTTATGATGCATTAAACAGAAATGTATTGATATAAAAACGTTACATACGTTAACAATAACTGTTCGACCTAATAGGCTTTAATTATTGTGCATTAAAAAAATGACAGTACTTTCGATACTAAACAGAGAAACATAACGACCAAATACTCACGTATTTAAAGTAATCAGGCCAGTCCTAATTATTAGTTGCAAAAACGTCCCCTAGTTATTAAGTGTTATAGATATCATACATAGATATGTGTAATTTGTAATATGTGTGAAATATGGATAAAGTCCATCTGAATAGACAAATGCCAGAGAAGAGCTTGGAGCAAGACGTTTGCGCCGACCTTTAAAGCTTGACCTGTTAGACTGCAAGGCTTGGTTCCTTGAAATCCTAAGTCAAATCAATAACAGGACATTTTTTGGACATAAAGGGAACTAACCTTTGACAGACCATGATCTATAGCAAACATTCCCAGTCCTGGTCCTGGGATACTCCCGGTCCTGCACAATTTGGTGTTTTACTGCTCTTGAAGTCAGTGAGCTGGTAATGGGCTGATTAGTTGAATCGTATGTACTAGGAGCAGAGAAAATAATATAATGTGCAGGAACAAGGTAGGAAACCACTGATCTATAGACTAGTGCTGAGAATGTTAGAACGCCCAGTATGCTGGTTGTCCTTGTACTTTCAGCAGTGGTGGACCCTCAGGACCTTCTAGACCTTTACAGCCTAATGATTTCTGTGAATAGATATTCTTGTATGTGTTGTGTTAAATGATATGTGTTAAATTCTGAAAACCTCCAGTAGAAAATTGCACAATCAGATTTTTTTGCCATGATATTGAGCTAGCTTGCCCATTGGTCAGGTCATCAGGCACTCGACAGAAGGCCTTACAAATTAGATTAACAATCAACATTAGAAAGTGACAGTGTAGTTTATCAATCGCATTTTAATTTACAACGTGTGCGACCAATTTGTGGGAGAAAAAAAAAACTTCTGGAAGTCCTAGATGTGTCACTGCAAGTACAAATAATAGCCTTACCAATGTGTTTTAGTCAGTTATTAGAAATGAAAAACAACTGCAGTGCTACGCCTCTTTACTGACAGAGTCACTGAAATACTGCTAAAAGTAAGATATATGTGCTAATATGTCTGATGAAAGCTTCAGATGTCCATGTTCAATCGAAAGCGGCCAACAAATTGAACTCAAACTGAACAGCCTGAACTGAAGAATGTACAGATCATGCGTGCGTGTTTCGTGTAGCGTGTTACTTTCAGCTCATTGTGCCATCAAGAACCTGAGCATTTTTTCTCAGGTTCTCAATTTGTTTAAATTGCCTGCCATCCTCAGAGGTGCTAATTTGATTCTTATGCCTTACCCAAAAAAACTGAAGAAGCAGCACCAATACAATGCTGCCAACCCGATTTCGTGTTTTACATCGGTGGTAACATTGTTATGGCAGAACTGGCATTTAACCAGAAAGGGATATTTGGGCACATCCTGCTGTGAATCCACGACCTCTTGGGGAGGCACAGAGTGTACTGTCAGTTGCTCAAACACTGAGAGACAGAGAAAAAGAAAGATAGAAAGAGAGTGAGAAAATAATAGTATATATTTTTTTTATATTAGTAATAATAGTATAAATAGTATATAATAGTACATACTGTGGAGATTATGCTGGAATAATTTGACATGACAAAAACAGACCACTATCATTTTTCTAAGCTCCACTGCTCTAAGTTTAAAAGTTACTATTTTCCATCTTTTATTTAAATGTATATGTTTGTTGAGTTCAACACCGACAACTTCAGCCCTTGACTGAAACCTCTTGATATCAAAACGCCTCCAAATGCTGTGCCTTCATGAAAAACAGCATCCAAAAGGCCCCCCCTGGAGTTTATTTCCACATATGGGTACAGCGTGATCGATCAACAGGCAATCAGCAATATCAGGAGCCTAGTCTTATTCATGTGCATGCAGACAATCATGCATGGGCACAGCTTGGTTATCACCAGTGTGTCACCTGTCCTGTCTGGTCACCGGTCTAGTCTGGTCACCAGTCTAGTCTGGTCACCAGTCTAGTCTAGTCCAGTGTGGTCAGCAGTCCAGTCTAACAAGAATATTTTGGAAGGACCTTATATACATTGAAAACTGTGGAGGAGGAAGGAGGAGGGAAAGGAGTTTGAGGAGGGATGAGGAGGGGAAGAAGGAGAGAAATGAGATGCAGGGGATAGAGATAAGGGGGGTAATTGTTATCACCTTCAGGTTATGAGACAAAGGGTCATTTCTGTACAAACAAAGGAGTGAGTTGACAAGGTTAGAGTGTTATCACCTTTCACCTCATCCCTTTCTGCAAAGGGCAGGTGACAAGTATTACTTTTCTACAACAAAAGGCCATTTGCTAAAACTCTACAGTAAACATGGTTACGACCCTTAAGAAAACAACATATAAGGGAAAACAACATATATTGAGAATATTTTCTCTCACCAGGATCCAGGTGATGAAGGCCTACCACTGATGTGGGAGAAGATATTAGACAAGATTTTGGGAAACATTAACAAGAAGTCCTCGCGCAGAGTCCTTTTAGCCCTTGTAAACAACATTACTGGTACTCACAGAAAGGATGGGGGCTGTGTAGGGACAGTTACATATATATATATATATATATATATATATATATATATATAGGTCAAAGAATAAAAATAAATATATACAACCCCATTTCCAAAAATGTTGGGACGCTGTGAAAAATGTAAATAAAAACAAAATGCAATGATGTGCAAATCATTTAAACCCTATATTTCATTGAAAATGCTTCAAAGACAACATATCAAATGTTGAAACTGAGAAATTTGATTGTTTTTTGAAAAATATTTGCCCATTTTGAATTTGATGCCAGCAACACGTTCCAAAAATTGGGGACGGGGGCAACAAAAGGCTGGTAAAGTTGTAAAATGCTTAAAAAAAACACCTGGTGGTTAACAGGTCAGTAACATGATTGGGTATAAAATGAGCATCTCAGAGAGGCTGAGTCTTTCAGAAGTAAACATGAGGAGGGGTTCACCACTGCACGATCAAATACTGCAACAATTCAAGAATAATATTTCTCAACATAAAATAGCAAAGCACTTCTGCTTTTCATCATTAATGGTACATAATAACATTAAAAGATTCCGAGAATCTGGAGAAATCTCTGTATGCAAGGGATACAAGGCCAAAGGCCAAAAACCCAGTATTTGCTTGCCTTGATCTTTGGGCCTTCAGACGGCACTGCATTAAAAACAGACATGATTCTCTAGTGGAGATCACTGCATGGGCTCAGGAACACTTCTGAAAAACATAGTCTGTGAAAACAATTTGGCGCTGCATCCACAAATGCTAATTAAAACTCTTAAACGCGAAGAAGAAACCACTTATAAACAGGATCCAAGAATGCTGCCACCTCCTCTGGGCCCCAGCACATTTAAAATGGACTGAGGGGAAGTGGAAAAGTGTCCTGTGGTCTGACAAATCATTATGTGAATTTCTTTTTGGAAATCATGGACACTGTGTTCTCCGGGCTAAAGACCACTCAGCTTGTTATCAGTGCACAGTTCAAAAGCCAGCATCCGAGATGGTGTAGGGGTGCGTTAGCACACATGGCATGGGTGACATGCACATCTGTGAAGGGACCATTAATTAAATATATATGTGTTTTGTCAACATATGCTGCCATCCAGACAACGTCTTTTTCAGGGAAGGTCTTGCTTATTTCAGCAAAACAACGTCAAACCACATTCTGCATGTATTACCACAGCATTGCTCTGTATTAAAAGAGTCCGGGTGCTAAGCTGGCCTGCCTGGCCTGTCCAGACCTGTCATCACTGAAAACTTTTGGCACATTATAAAATGATAAATATGACAAAGGAGACCCCAAATTGTTGAACAGCTGAAATCCTCAGTAAACAAGAGTGGGAAAACATATCACTTTCAAAACTACAGCAATTGGTCTCCTCAGTTCCCATGCTTATAGAGTGTTGTTAAAAGAAGAGGTGATGAAACACAGTGGTAAACAGGCCCCCGTCCCAACTTTTTTGGAACGTGTTGTTGGCATCAAGTTCAAAATGGGCATATATTTTTCAAAAAACAAGAAAATTTCTTAGTTTCAGCATTTGATATGTTGTTTTTTTACTACGTTCAATTAAATATAGGGTTTAAATGATTTGCATATCATTGAATTTTATTTTTATTTACACTTTGTGTAGCGTCCCAACTTTTTTGGAAATGGGGTTGTATTTTTTTTTATTCAGCGCAGCCCTGGCAGTAATGTGTTTACATGCTGCCGTGGTGAATATGGCTTCATATGTTCAGCTCAGTAATACTGCAAATAACTCTGTAAAATGTTGTAATATTCCACTTTTGCTCCTACTGTCTTTAAATACATGTGACAGAGGCGAGTATACCCAGTTGGGCTTTTTCTAAACACGTTATTTAAAGAGTTATAAATTCAAAGCTAAACCTGAACTATGCTAACATTAGCCTGTTTCTTTAGTTGTATGCTGGCCAAGGCACGTACAGAGACTTGCACTGCGGTTGCCATACTCATTACAAATATGTTCCATTCATGTTTTTTGTGTATTAAGAACAGTATTAATGAGCACAGCAATGCTAGCTGGTTGGGCTAGCTTATTCTTTGCTACACAATGTGGTCTGCATGCCATGTTTTGCGTTCGCCACCATATGGCAGTGTTTCATATTTTACTTTTGGTTGATTTTCCACTTATTAAAAAGGATGATGTAGCTGTAAAATATTACTCATCGTGACACTAGCAGAATTGACCCTGATGGAAATGTACAATGTAAACATTTCTAAATCTAAAAATGTAACATAATATGAAAACACTATACGATCATAGTAATTCATAAAGGTAATTGTATTATTTTCATGAATTTATATATCTCATGTCATTGGTTTATTTCAGAAATATATTTAGACCAATGTATTCTGTTTGCATGCTGCCGTGTTGTATGCTGGCCGAGGCACGTACAGAGACATACCCTGTGGTTGCCATACTCATTACAGGAGGCACATAAAACTACATCACCCAGTTTGGTGTCCATCATTGTTCAGGGCTGACGAACACCCAGTAAAAGGGTTACATTTATGTTACGTTTTGTAGTGTGTTTTGTTGCCTTTGTGGATACCTTTATATCATGGATTTTTAATAAAACCAAGGACTTGCACTTGCATCCAACCTCTTCATCTCTCCCACCGTTACAAAGGGCGTATGCTGAGGACTTATATTATGGGGAGCATGATGTTTAGGCTGAAACTGTTACTCATTGCCATGCATTAGTGAAGATGATAATAATGTGTTAAATTTACCTGGAGTGAGACAGTAAGCTGAGTCGCCAATCTCAGCTGCCGTTGAGGAGGCTGCTGCAGTCTTACCAGTTGCAGCTTGACTTCTGTCTCCATCTGAGAAAATGAACATTAGTACATAGTACTGTAAGGATTACAAAACAAGAAACACATAAAACATCTGTTTGAGTAATTTTTTATAAAGTCGGGAGGGCCCGCTGTATCACAACATGAGATGTGTGAACACAATCCTCTATATGAGTGTCTATTTTGCTTTCGAATTTCAGTGGGTGGTCTCCACTTTTTAGTTATTGAGGAGTATTGCATCACAGAAATTATGAATGGACATTTTATCAAGTCAAGTCTGGCTTTATTGTCATTTCAGCTATATACAAGTACACAGTGAAACGAAACAACATTGCTCCACAACCAACACAGGAACACAAGTGTGATACAATACAATATACACAGTGCAGACAATACAGTACAATAAATAAATACTAAAGATTTACAATAAATACAAAACAGAACACAGGCAGTACATGGTACTGAGAGTATGTGGAGTTCTGCAAAGCAGGATGTAACGTACTATGACATGTTATCAGCTTAGCAGATAGCCTAGCATATATGAGCATAGCAGTCACTGAGGTAGCAACCAGAGCAGCAATATACAGTATACAGTATTTGGTTGATACAGTAATTCTAGCAACTAACATTGTTAAAGTGAAGTAAAATGTGCAAAAATGCAAGTATTCAGATCTACAGTCGTATCAAGTGAAGTGTTTCAGTGAAATGCAGTAACTATATTCATATAGTGTTCCACAATTTGGAACTGCAAGAAGTGGGGAGTGAGTTTGTCCCTTATTGTTATGTATGTGTGTGTGGGGGTCCGTGTGGGTGTTATGCATATGTGTGTGTCCATGTGGGTGTTATGTATGTATGTGTGTGTGTGTGTGTGTGGGTCCGTGAGGGTGTTATGTATATGTGTGTGTGGGTGTTATATATGTGTGTATGTGTGGGTGTTATGTATATGTGTGTGTGGGTGTTATATATGTGTGTGTGTGTGTGTGTGGGTCCGTGTGGGTGTTATGTATGTGTGTGTGTGTGTGTGTTCACGTGGGTATTATGTGTGTGTGTGGGTCCGTGGGAGTTGAGGAATCTGATGGCTTGTGAAAAGAAACTGTTGCACATTCTGGCTGTGAGGGCCTGAATGCTGCGATATCTTCTTCCAGATGGTAGGAGAGAGAATAGTTCGTGTGAGGGGTGTGTGGGGTCAGTTACAATGCTAGTGGCTTTTCGGATGCAGCATGTGATGTAAATGTCTGTGATGGAAGAGAGAGACCCCGATGATCTTTTCAGCTGTCCTCACTATTCGCTGGAAGGTCTTGCAGTCAGAGGAGTTGCAATTCCCAAACCAGGCAATTATACAGCTGCTCAGGACACTCTCTATAGTGCCTCTGTAGAAGGTGGTAAGGATGATGGGTGAGAGCTGAGCTTTCCTTAACTTCTGCATGAAATAGAGATGCTGCTGGGCTTTCTTGGTTATGAAGCTGGTGTTCAGGGTCCAGGTGAGGTTCTCTGCTAAGTGAACACTAAGGAACTTGGTGCTCACAACAATCTCCACAGGGGAGTTGTTGATGGTGAGAAGAGAGTGGTCACTCTGTGCTTTCCTGAAGTCGACAACCATCTCCTTTGTTTTGTCCACATTCAGAACTAGGTTGTTGACTTTACACCAGTCTGTCAGACGTCGAACCTCTTCTCTGCATGCTGACTTATCGATCTTGCTGATGAGACCAACCACAGTAGTGTCATCAGCAAACTTTATGATGTGGTTGGAACTGTGAGCTGCCGCACAGTTGTGAGTCAAAGTGAACAGCAGTGGACTGAGCACAGTGCCCTGGGGGGCTCCAGTGCTCAGTGTGATGGTGTTAGAGATGCTGCTCCTGATCCGGACTGACTGAGGTCTCTCAGTAAGAAAGTCCAGGATCCAATTGCAGAGGGAAGTACTCAGGCCCAGGAGGCTCAGGTTTCCAATGAGATGCTGAGGGATGATGGTGTTGAATGCTAAACTAATGTCTATGAACAGTATTCTAACATAAGTGTCCTTTTCAGGATGAGTGAGGGCCAGATGAAGAGTGATGAAGAGAATACAGCCCAGTATTTAATGACAGATATGTAGAAGTAAACACCAGCCCAGTATTTATGATGTTTCATCACATAAAATAAGCAGGCCATGGTGTTTAAGCTGAAAATTTTTCACTGTAATGTAGTAGTAAAGGTGACAATGATGTGTTAAAATTACCTGCAGTGAGCGCACTAACTGAATCTCCAATCTGGGCTGCTGTTGAGGAGGCTGCTGTACTCTTACCAGTTGCTGTTTCACCTTTTTCCCTACCTGAGACTGGACAGTCGGAATAGAAAACAGAAAAAAAAAAACATTTTAGTTATCATTATTTAGCTGGGTCATTAGCAACTTCAATATCCCTTCACTCCTGCATCAGACTGTAGGGAGAGCAAGTCTTGCTGACATCATTAAGAGGGACACTATCTTCGTTGACTGAATTTCACCAATGACATTATGTTCAGTTTTGTTTCTGAGCCCATCCAAGTCTGTAATATAGCGGTTTTGATTTGTAACAATGAATCAGCAATTGTATATGTGGATACATATGTAGACTGGTATATAGCTATAACTGCTTTGACCAAGTCTGTATTAGGGGAGGAAGACAACCCCCCCCCTTTAGAGTTTTTTTCTTTTTTTCATGACCAGATGGACAGTTCTGCTTAATCCTCTCATCGAAGTTGTAAGCAACAAGCAGCTTTGACACAAGGCGAGGCAGGGCCCTTGTGTAACTTGCAGGGCCCTTGTGTAACTTGCAGGGCCCTAGAGCTTTTATCATTATTTTTTTACATTTTATTGCCAACCAGTTACAACTACAATTACAAACTTATTATTTATTAAAATTAGCATGTATTTTTAATGTTAATACAAATTGTTACTATTATTTTCTTTAGAAAGTATAAAATTAACATGTAATGTTTAGGTGTGTAAAGTGCAACTCAAAAGTTGGCAGCTTTCAGCCTGATAACCTTCCTAATCCCAAGAATGTAATGGCCAACATTGACAACTTTATTTTCTTTATTAGTGATTAAAATTGACTATCAAATATCTCATGGCAGTAGTAAATCATAGCTGGTAGCAATCAGTGGATATTTTCCACTCTTTACTCTGTTTGTGCCAGTGTTATGTTATTCCCTTTAATCTACAGCACTGCAGAGTCAGTGATTTCCTGCCCCAACACACCTGATCAGCTCATGAAGGGCTTGGTAATCAGCTGATGAGCTGGATCAGATAAGAAACAGTTGAAACTATGCAGCGCTGTAGGTCCTCAGAAGCATATAGTTTGCCTATATTTATTGACAAATATGTAGAGGTAAACACCAGCCCAGTATTTACATGTTTCTTCACAAGATCACTGAAAAAGTTCTGTTTTCTTTGATATCTTGGTTACATAACTCTGAAATAAGTATCAGTATTGGAACAAAATCCTGTTACCAGCGTTATCCACACAAAAATAAGTTCTTTGTTCTAATGTAATGCTGATTTGTCCTATTCATGTTCTCCCTCCAGACAAAGAGTTGTCTTGTTTATCTTCAGGAGCAGGCACAGAAAAACTGAGCAAAATTCTTTATTCTGTTTTTGCTTCCACTGATGGCAAAGTATGTCCTAAGGGCCAACCAAAATAAAATAAAAGTTAAGCCAGTTTTCTTGCCTGAGGCTGGTCTGGTGTGTCATCTAGGATTACACATACAAAATTTATTACACTAGTGCAGAAAAATGTGATCTCAGAGAGCAAAGAACTTTAAATAATATTTTAGCTTTTTTCCTGATCTTCACAGTAGAGGTCTGCACTACCACGGAATCCCACGGGACCCGTGGGACCCGGCACAATATCTTGCGGTATAATTTTTAGTGTTGGCCGCTATAGCAGGCGGGAAATAAGACCCCTTCAGGCAGGAATGGGCGGAAGCACGCATGAAGAGAAATCCCGCAAATTAATGAATAGCCTAAATAAAGTAGAATGATCACTAAATCATATATGAAAACAATGTAACAGTAAAATAGTTGAAATGAATAAAGTCATTTTCGAGCAACTGATCACGTGACCAACATGCAAATTCTCACAGGTCTGATTCACATACTGTTTCTGTGTGGTGTGAGCAACACGGAAGCTCTTGTTTTTAATTCCGCCGCCCATATTAAGTAGTCAGCGCTTTCAAACAGGCTGCGCATGCGAAGCGGCCCACACTAAAGGCCCACAATGAACAAAAAAACAGTCCAAGCTGTAGCACTCGCATGTGTGAATCAGGCGTTAGAGAGATGATGGAGCCTTCATCTCTGTGGTTTAATTCCTGCTTTGTGTTTACTGGGAATAAATGGCGTTTGGTGAAGTTGCTTCACAGTGAGCCTGATGGCCATGACTGCCGTGTTATTTCAGCAGAGGATAACGTATTTGTGATTAGACTGTGTCAGATATTGTATGTGTGCAGGCCTGCACGGGCGGGACCGGGACAAATTGTTTCGCTTGCAGGCGGAAGCAGGAGAAATGATTCTGATTTTCTGCAGTAGCGGGATGAAATCTTAGCATGAGCATGACAAACACCAAGTTTAAATACAAGGGCAGTGAGTGTTGCTAGAAACGACAGGCAGAGGGCCCTGTTGAGAATGATTTTAACTCCCACCTCCAGGAGAGCTTTTCCCATGTTGCAGAGGAGGTAGGGGACATGGAGTCTGAATGGACCCTGTTTAAAACCTCCATCATGGAAGCTTGTTGGTGCCTGTCAGGGCAGTCCCCCAAGAACCCCCTGGAGGACACTGGTATTGAGGGAGGCTGTCAAGCTGAATAAGAAGGTCTTTAGGGACTGGATGGCCAGGAGGACTCTTGACTCAGCAGATAGGTACGACGGGAAAAAAGATGGCAGCAGTGGCTGAAGCAAAATCCAGGGCGTGGGAGGAGTTTGGTGAGGCCATGGAAAAAGACTTCTGGTTCTGGACAACTATCTGGTGACTCAGGAACAGTCAGGTTGGTTTTGCCCAAGCTGTACTCAGCAGAGGTGAAGAAACTCTGACTTCAAATGAGGATATTGTCGTTGGTGGAAGGAGCACTTTGAGGAACCCCTTAACCCGAGAGACATGCCTCCCTCGCAGGAGTCAGGGCCAGAGGCTTCTAGCATGTCAGACTCCATTTCCCTGCTGGAGGTCACTGAGGTAGTTGGCAAGCTCCTCAGTGGCAAAGCACTGGGGCTGGATGAGATTCGTCCGGAAATGCTTAAGGCTCTGGATGTTGTGGGGTTATTGTGGCCAACACGCATCGGCAAATGTTGCATGAACCTTGGGAACAGCACCCTTGGACTGGCAGACCAGAGTGGTGGTTCCTATTTTTAAGAATGGGGACTGGAGGGTATGTGCCAACTACTGGGGTATCACGCTACTCAGCCTCCCTGGGGAAGTTTATGCCAAGGTGCTGGAAAGGAGACTCTGATCGATAGTCAAACCTGAGAAGGAACAATGCGGATTGTGTCCCGGCCGTGGAACAATGGACCAGCTTTTCACCCTCACGCAGATTATTAAGGGGTCGTGGGAGTTTGCCAACCCAGTCCACATGTGTTTGGTGGACTTGAAGAAGACTTACAACCATGTTCCCTGAGATATCCTGTGGGAGGTCCTCCAGGAGTACAGGGTGCCAGGGCCACTACTCCGGGCCATTCAGTCTGTGTACTCCCAGAGTGTGAGTTGTGTCCATATACTCGCCATTAAGTCAAGCTCGTTCAGTGTGAGTGTTGGACTCCGCTAAGGTTGTGCCTTGTCTCCACTTCTGTTTGTGATATTCATACACAGGGTGGCAAGGCGCATCCAAGGTCAGGAGGGCATCATGTGTGGAGGCCAGAGGGTGGTGTCTCTGCGCCTCCCCCAGGTCGCACCCTGGTATTACAGTATATTGTGAGTGAGAATAAATAAATTACAGATTATTTGGACTAGTAATGTACATTTACCAAGGAAGGGGGCCCTTAAAATTGGCTTAGCAATGCCCATGAATTAAAGGTTATATTTATCACACAGCTTGAAATGTGAGCATAAGTTTATTAACTACAAAGTCTTTTTTCATGACATATTTTACCCACATCTACCATAAGTGCCAAAACTGATGGAGCTCACTGTATTTGTAGTTTAGGTAGATTACTATTTGTTTGTTAAAAGTGGTTATTTTGACAAGCGTTTAATGTTTTGCTTGGTTCTTTGTAGACTTGCTGAAGAGCTTGTTTGCATTTCTATGTGTTATGTAGCGAGTTAATGGTGATTGTAACTAGTGATGCAAATGAAGCGATGAAATTAATTTCATTTACATGAAAGAATTAAATCGGTTAATGTTAAAAAGTGTGTAAGTTGAAGATCATATAGAACACAGCTGCATTGGACCGTGTTTAAGTTTCAGTGTTGATTTGCTGCTGCTAAAACTGTGTGAATGTGTCTGCTGACCAGTGCAGGAGAGCAAAGGGAATGAACCAATTTTAGTCCCTTTTCCACGTTTCTTCATAAAAAAAATATTGACCAAAAAAAAAGGTTCAAAAACTGATATAAAATTTGCAATTAAACTGTTTTGTATGTGTTGCATTCCGGGTGACAATTAAATCAAAGCATCACTGATTATAAGGTTTATAATGAAAATGTCTATATTCATTTGCAACATTTAATAAAAAGAAAGGTACTGTTCTTGGCAACATGCAGAATTTGAGTGTTATTCTTCTTATTGTTAGTGGGTTACTTGTACATCTGTGAAGGCAGCGTTAATGCAGAACACACTTTGGAGCATCATATCCTGCCTTCAAGACAACATCTTTTTCAGGGACATCCATGCTTGTCTCAACATGACAACACCAAGCCACATTCTGCATGTGTTACAACAGCATGGCTTCATTGTCAACAAGCGTATTAGCTAGACTGGCCTGCCTGCAGTCCAGACCTGTCTCCCAATCAAAACGTGTGATGCATTATTAAGGTCAAAATATAACAGTGAAGGCCCTGTATGGTTGCAGAAGACTAACACTTTCAAAACAATTTCATAAAAGGTAAAACATAAAAGATTGTGTTTTTCAATAGGTCAAACACAATATACTAATCAGTGCATTATGCCTTTCTTAGCATTTTGCATGCTGTCCCAACTTTTTAGGAACGAAGTTTGTAAATGCATGTGTGAGCATTCGCATTGCATAGTAATTGCTCTTTTCATTTTCACCACCTGCTTAATACCCTGATATTGCGAAACTGTTACAACAGCCATCCATAGCCACCATTTTTTAAATGCCACATTACAAAGTAAAACTAAACATTTAATGGAAATCAATGCCTTAAACAATGTGTTTCTTAGGATGCAGGAATTCTGTATTCTGTATATACTGTAATAATGGACATCACCTCTTTTGTCCACTTTCGTCTGGTATAAAACTCAGGATCATTAAAGCCAGCACAGCTAGAAATGCTAACAACTTTCCCCCCTAGAGCTGTAGCACTCACTAACTGCAGTGAATGTGAATCTCACAAACCCCCCCTTACTGTGGCCCATAACTACATTTATTTATATACTATACTGTACTAACTCTTCTCTGTATCATTACTGCTTCATTACCGTCTTTGAGTTTGGTGTTTAGTTCTTCATACAGTTGGTTCTGTTTTAGCTTCTTCAGGGTAATCAGTGTGACTTTTGCAGCACTGTTGTGTCCATACGCCTGCACCATCTTATCCACAGTGACGTGTCTGGTTGCCCTCTCCAGATCAGCCTTTGCGATGGGCTCGAATTCTTCCCCAACATTACTCAGAAACCACTGGAATCTGCTTAGCTCATCTTGCACAAGGTTTTCAAGAGTTGTCAGCAACAGTTCTGGAATGTTTGTCATCTTGTATAGCTGGAAATTCAGATAAAGACAATAAAACAACACATCAAAACGAACAAAATAGTGTTGAAATGCTGAACAGATGAAATTTCACCTACTAATATATCACTTATTGACAATTTATATCAGTACTTTAATAAGCTTATTCAAACAGCATTTTGCAGAGTGCAATACATTATTCAATTCAATACATATATGAGTAAAATATCTGTCAGGACACACACACACACACACAAACACACAAAGCCTGTACAATAAAACATTAATTCACCTGTAAAAGGAAAAGGCACTTCAGTAAAAATGTTGGTCAAAAAACTGATAGTTTTACCTTTGTCTGGTTTTTAAGTCTCCGGTTTGAAAAGCCAGAGAGTTTACAGACCTACAGAAGAGAACAGATATTTTTCAAATAATCCTCATTTCACAAAGGCTCACATCAGACGATTTAGTGACAAAATACACACTCAATATACACATTCTCTGCTTCACCTCTGACGTTCAGACTGAATGATTATTTTGCTTCATTGTACTTTTCTAAATGACTTTTAACCAGAAAGACAATCAGAACACACACCGCTGTTAAGAATACGTGAAGTATCCACTAAATATAAATATGTTCATTTTTTGCTTGTCTTAGTTGACATGTATTTATTTTTACCATGAAAAAGGAACAAAATTTAGCCAAAAAAGCCCTGCTGGTGACATCCTATGAAATAAAATGATGCAAAATAAAAGTAATGCGTGGCCACGACTTAGTAAGCCATGGGAACAAGATAAGTCGTGGCCACGACTTACTAGGAAAAACAGTGAGTATTGGGTTATTCAAAAGCAACACACTCGCTTTGGGCAGGGTTTGCCTCTGTGAACCTGTTTCCCAGGAAACGATAACAAACTTTGCAATGTAAAACATTTTTTTTGAGAAGTTTAAACATAGATGACATCTGTGTGGAATTATCTGATCTTTTTCTGCTCATAAACTAGATCTGTTTTGTGATATCTTACTTTTTGTTGTTGTTAGCTGCGTAGTCTTTTGCATGTGAACTAGCCAGCTACCAAAGGAACGTGATGAAGTTGTATCAGCAGTCATGTGTAACAGATGGAGCAGATCGCAGCTTAAAGCCCAGCAAGATCAAATGTTATAGTTTTGAAATGTTAAGAATTTAAAAGCAGTTTGCAGTTATTGTTTATAAACCGCTTTCTCCACTATTGTTTTCATGGGTTTTAGATGAAGGATAGCAACAGTCTTGAGAAGAAAAAGAAGATTTGAAAAATAGGTATTTTTCTGAAAATCTATTATATATTCTATTAATTTGTAATATCACAGAAAAGTGAAATGTGACTGTTTAAATATTTCATAAATCAAGCAGGCAGACCAAGAAAAAGCTGATGTTCTTTAACCCTTTACTGAACACACTATGAGAGCAATTAAAAAAAATCTATTCACTTTTCTAGCATAAAATGGTACTTATTTTTTTGGACTTGATTATTAAATTCAAAAACATTCAAAAAAAAAAAAGTGTGCAGGGGTCCTTTTGCAGTATGTTGCCTTGAGGTAACACTGTGTGAGAACGGTAAGAAATTATATAGAGCTGTGTTCCCTGAAGTGGTGAGACCTGGCTTGTGACTGGCTGAATCCATTCCACTGTCACACAATGTTGCCTTTTAGGCAACAAACATATTTCTGCAAAATCTCATAATAAAAAAAAAATTATACTGAATGTTAAAAAGGAGGTTTAAATGGCGCCCACTAAGAGATAATATGACAAAGCACATGCTTTTTATTGACTTACTCAAACTCTGCCCTTTATTGTTAAGCCTATCATTTTCTTTAAATGTATAATGTTATTGTAAAGTGAGGGAAATGAATTTGTTGCTCTGGAGCAACATTGTGCAATAGAGGGTTAAAGTAAACTATTTACTGCTTAAGGAAGATCGGTTGACTATGGTTTGTCCAAAAACTGTGTGTGAGTGTGTATGTGTGTCCTTATCTTTGGGTCAAAGCTGTACATGAAAGTGTGTGTGGCTGTACAGAACCTACAGTGTTATTATGTAACACTGCACTGTGTCTGTGTTGTATGATGGCCTAACCACGTGTGCGTCAGAGAGACTGTCAGACAGAGAGAGACAGAAAGAGAGATACGATACATTCAAGTTCAGGTGAAATGTTTTGCATATCTGATCCCCTCCCCCCCCAAAAAACTAGTTGAGCTGTGTTTGGAGTCCAGGAAATTTTCCCTGTAAAACTAAAACTTCTACTGTTGCTACTACTTATAATAATAGTGATGCTAACAATATTAACATTTTATTTATGCAACATCTCTCACAAACCCTTTCAGCAGTTACTTTAATCACAGCAGCATCAAAGAAACAACAAAGGTGTGCTACGAAGTAGAAGTAGACGAGTTCAGTAAGTTTAAGTGTATTTTACACTCTACTCGTATAGATTTAATGGAGTAAAACTTCACTATTACTTGGTGACTTTATCGCTTGCTCTTCATGATCTCATTGTTGTCTAGTAGTTATGAGATGAAATACAATGTGGCCTAGTAATGTTATCTAAGGTGACATTAGATGATTAGCATTTGTCTGTTCATCTTAAAGACTTTAGACTGATGCCATGCTCTGTTTAAATTTCAACCCATATGTCACCTACTACAGATTTGTGGTCTAGGTCTGGATTTATCGTGTGGTTTTGCATGCAGTAGTCTGTAGCCTTAGGAGGCCTGTAGCCTTAAAAACTTTTCACTTTTGACTCACAATCAATTCGCATTGTTTTTACATCTCTGTCATATATTTATGTCCTTATGTGTAACCTTAATTTCTCATTAGCTGAGTCTTACAAAGATCCCAGTGAACTACTAGCTGATGTAGTGAATTCCAACTCTTCTAAAGGTGCTGAAATGCACTACACAGTGTGCAGTCTCTGTAATATAAAGGATTATAATCCTCTATTTTTAACAGTAGTTGTGAACAGTAGTTATGAATTAAAGTCCTCTTGAGAGCAGCGTCAACTGAAGAGATGGCTCACAGAAATATTTGGCTGTGTATGTGTCCCACTTCCAAATTCATTCAAATCTGTTAGATAATGGACGAGGTGATGCTGTCCTTCATTATGAGTTAAAGATCTTCAGGAACAACATTATAAAGTGAAACACAAGGTAACACATCACTGATGAACAAGGTGTTTAGACGACAAATACTTACAACAGTGAGAGCAAAGTCAACTGATTGGTGTTGGAGTGACAGAAAGTCCAAATCAAACCTGTTCTGTGATGTTTAATGCTGTAGCCTGCTAGGCTAAGCTAAAATGAGTGTATGGTGCCTCCCACTGCAGTACAAACTTGGTTCCAGCAAACCAATGTTTAAAAACACTCATCTCAAATGATGGGTGTTGAAGTGAGAGAAATGTAAAAAATAGAACTGTTGGATGGTGCTTTGAGCAGTACCCTGTTGGGTGATGCTAATGCTAGTGAAGTTAGCTGGCTATAGATGCAACCCACTGCAGTACAACCTCAGTTGCAGTAACTGATGCTCAAATGACACCTGAAGACAATGAGTCTGACAGCACGCCGAGTGACTGGTTTTGGTGTGACGAATGGAATCAAACGTGTTTTGTGGTGGGTGCTGTGCATGTAGCTATTAGCCTGTCTTCTTCATTATTTCCTGGTACTGATTTGGTGGCACAAAAGATGGAAAAAGACACTGTATCCGGTCTCACAAGTCCGCACCAGCACAGAACCATTTGGCTTGACAATGGAAAAAAGGCCAAAGTCATTTTTACTAGTTTATACACAGAGTTCAGCTCCTTGAACCTACACTCACTGGCCATTTTATCAGCTACACCTAACATAGAAGTACACCTTGTAGATTTACAATTACTAACTTAGCCCATGTGTTGCTGCTGTTTTTGCCCCTAGTAGCACTGGACTTGATGCTCTGAGCTTTAAGGAGTTCCACTGTGTCCAGGAGGAGGATGCAGCATTCTTGAAAGGACACAGATGGCTCCAGATGGGGTGGAAACAACGGTTGGGTAGATGTGACGCTACACAGGCCACAGGCTGTACCATGTGTGGGACAAGCCAGTGTCTGGGCAAAATGCCGATGGCTTTCTACTCCGGTGCATCAAAGGAGAGAACTCCAAAGTGGCTTTTTGAGCATGCAACTAGTGGTTAGAAGAGCGTATCCTCCTCGTATGTCGTCCTCCCACACTGATGAGGGGCATCATTGATTTTAATTAAATATATGTAAGTATGTAAGTATAAAACACTGAATATTATAATAAAATAACACAATTTTTTTATGTTATTAATATTTGTATTTGACATACCAGTCTTGTAAACGAAGAACTGTGTTTACGCAATATCCATGTGCAATAATTTAAAAAAATGTTATTGCTATAAATGTTATTATATATATGTGTGATGTCACGATGAAGAAGATGCCATAATTTCTGCTCAAGAATTTGCTCTTTTATTACAACTAGAAAAGGACAATAATTGGAAGGGAAAATTGCGAGAAAGTTTACTAATAACCACTAAACACCTGCTGATGGTAACCACTACAAACGCACTTACCAGTCCACATCAGAACACATTCCAACAACCAACAACAACCACAATTACAACAGCAACAATGTCCATCACAACAGTCCGTCATCTGGCCCAGACCCACTACACTGCCTCACCTAGGTGTTGTTTTAATATGCAGGGGCCCTGCCATGGTGACTGGAGCTTGGGGCAGCGTCCCTTCCTATATATTGGATCACACACAGCAGTGCTGCTGGAGTTTTTAAACACTGTGTCCACTCACTGTCCACTCTATGAGACACCTTGTCAGTCTACCCTGTAGATGTAAAGTCAGAGATGATAGCTTATCTGCTGCTGCACAGTTTGGACACTGTTGGCTGGATATTTTTGGTTCCTGGACTGTTCTCAGTCCAGCAATCACACTGAGGTGTTTAAAAACTCCAGGAGCACTGCTGTGTCTGATCCACTCGTACCAGCACAACACACACCAACACACCACCACCATGTCAGTGTTACTGCAGTGCTGAGAATGATCCACCACCCAAATAGTACCTGCTCTGTGAGGGTCCATGGGGGTCCTGACCACCGAAGAACAGGGTAAAAGCGGGCTAACAAGGTATGCAGAGAAACAGATGCACTACAATCTGTAATTGTAGAACTACAAAGTGCTCCTATGTGGTAAGTGGAGCTGATAAAATGGACAATGAGCGTAGAAGCAAGGTCATAATGTTATGCCGGATCGGTATATATATATATATATATATATATATATATATATATATATATATATATACACTGTATTGCCAAAAGTGTTTACTTGTCTGCCTTCACACACACAGCTTCAACTCTTCTGGTAAGGCTTTCCACACGGTTTAGGAGTGTGTTTATGGGAATTTCTGACCATTCTTCCAGAAGCGCATTTGTGAGGTCAGACACTGATGTTGGACGAGAAGGCCTGGCTCGCAGTCTCCGCTCTAATTCATCCCAAAGGTGTTCTGTCGGGTTGAGGTCAGGACTCTGTGCAGGCCAGTCAAGTTCTTCCACACCAAAATCTCTTGGTCTGCTGAAGCATTAAGAGTTCCTTTCACTGGAACTAAGGGGCTGAGCCCAACTCCTGAAAAACAACCCCACACCATAATCCCCCTCCACCAAACTTTACCCTTGGCACAATGCAGTCAGACAAGTACCGTTCTCCTGGCAACCGCCAAACCCAGACTCGTCCATCAGATTGCCAGACGGAGAAGCGTGATTCCTCACTCCAGAGAACACGTCTCCACTGCTCTAGAGTCCAGTGGCGGCGCTTTACACCACTGCATTCGACGCTTTGCATTGTGCTTGGTGATGTAAGGCTTGGATGCAGCTGCTCGGCAATGGAAACCCATTCCATGAAGCTCTCTACGCTGTTCTTGGGCTAATCTGAAGGCCACATGAAGTTTGGAGGTCTGTAGCGATTGACTCTGCAGAAAGTTGGCGACCTCTGCGCACTATGCGCCTCAGCATCCGCTGACCCCGCTCTGTCATTTTACGTGGCCAACCACTTCGTGGCTGAGTTGCTGTCGTTCCCAATCGCTTCCACTTTGTTATAATACCACTGACAGTTGACTGTGGAATATTTAGTAGTGAGGAAATTTCACAACTGGACTTGTTGCGCAGGTGGCATTCTATCACGCTACCACGCTGGAATTCACTGAGCTTCTGAGAGCGACCCATTCTTTCACAGATGTTTGTAGAAGCAGTCTGCAGGCCTAGGTGCTTGGTTTTATACACCTGTGGCAATGGAAATGATTGGAACACCTCAATTCAATGATTTGGATGGATGAGTGAATGCTTTTGGCAATATATATATATATATATATATATATATATATATATATATATATATAGTGTGTGTGTGTGTGTGTGTGTGTGAAATCTGACCTTGCTCAGTATCACAACGTTAAAGTTATATTCAGTTTTGTTTCACTGTGTCACCTGAACACATGCTGAACATCCCCCCTCTAGTGGTAAAGAAGTGGATCGTCTTTGTTCCAAAATGTTCCAAATACAGCGTGTCTGCAGCCTGTGCTTTTTCCCACCACTCTTTCTCTCTCTCTTCCCTCTCTCTCTTTATCTAGTCTACACATAATAAAATGATTAGTTTTCACATATTTAGAAGTATTTCTCTACATATATTTACATTGTTCCTCTACACAAATTCATATAAAGTGATTTACATGCTTTAACCCTCTGTTTGTGTCTTATGACTGTTTTCAATATCAGATATCTTGCATTATCGTTTAGTTTAATCCACCTCTGAGTTGAATTAAAGAATCAAAATATACAAACACACAAAACAACAGTTTTTATACTTCGTGAACTCACTGCGTGATGGCTGATGTTTTTCCCCCTGCCGCTTTCTCGTTCTCTCGCTCTGTCTGTCTTGCACTCTCTCTCTCTCTCTCTAGTGTGATCAGAGAGATTGCATTGTTTGAACTGTGCTGGGTCTTGATGGTCAGTGAGAGCAGGTGTTTTTTTTTTTGTTTTTTTTCAGAGGAGGAGTTGAAAGCGTGGTTTTACTGGCTGCAGATTTTCCTGCCAGCAGATCACAATTTAGACAGGCTACATCCTGTATCCAATACAGTTTGTATTGTGTTTGTTTGTGTTTGTGTTCAATACATTTTTTTCTCTC
Organism: Colossoma macropomum; assembly: GCF_904425465.1. Classification (NCBI taxonomy): domain Eukaryota; kingdom Metazoa; phylum Chordata; class Actinopteri; order Characiformes; family Serrasalmidae; genus Colossoma; species Colossoma macropomum. The sequence goes on from NW_023494808.1 coordinate 12,980,823, forward strand.
TGATGGACGTACACATGTCCATCAGATATATAATTCCTTAAAACCTTAAATAGTGCAGCAGTTCTGGCATCTCAGGCACCATTTAAGGTGGAACGGGGAAATTCAAACAAGAAGCTGGTGGATGAGAAGCTGACTTCAGCCTCGTAAAATGTTGAACATTTTACAAGAAACTTTTCTACTTTTAAGGAAAAGTTTCCTCCCGGAGATGCGAACAGCCAAGATGGTAAAATGGATATAAAATGTTGTGGCTCCCACGGTGGTTTGATTTTTGTTGAAATAACAAAAAGGCCCCTGTTAACATTGGTTTGCCGACTCCTGCACTAAGTACTGATTGACAACACACTAGTGTCTGCACCTCAAACTGCACACCGTACTAAAGAGTACCTCAAAAATAGTACACCACCATTAGCAGTGCAGTCTTTAGTGTAGTATATATAGTATAGTAATATGTGGTTTGAGAAGCAGTATTAGCATGTGGTAGTACTTTAACATTAATTAAGCTTGCCATCTGTAGCCTTTACAAGCAGACTGAACGAGGAAAAGGAGCAGGGCAGGACACATTAACAGCCATGTTTCACAAAAAACCTATGTTGCCAATTTGTTACATTTTGTTGAGGTGTACAAAAAATAGCAAGACTCAAGTAACAGTGCAAAACTTGCTTGCTTCTCACATAGATATACACACTTAGATGCTGCATTATGACCATCCAGGCACATCAATGGTGCCACCATTTTGGGGTGATCAACATCACTGCTGGACTGCATTCAGTACCATTACAGAGCGGCAGTTTAAGAAAGATACTTTCCAAAATGATACTATTTCAAGAATTTTGCACTCAGAAAGTGGAATAGGATTATATAACAGACAGAACGCAGCGATCCACACTCATCTTTGTGTGATGCGTATTGTTTGCATGATGTTTATGTGTAGATATGACCGTGTGGTTGATGAGGTTCAGAGAACCTGTTGTTATTTTTCCTCTGGTTTTATATTAAGCTTTTTTCATTTAATAGTCTATTCAGAGGATCTTAACTTGATGTAGTAGTTATTTATTTACAATGATGGTTAATGCTTTGTAGCTCGGTATAGTATTCTATAATCTGTGTAGATATTCATAAAAGATTAACGTTAGCACCTTCTTACACAAAGCTGAAGTTGGCTTCTTATTTGCCAGCTTCTTGTTCGAATTTTCCCATTCCACCTTAAATGGTGCATCAGCCAGCTTCTTGTTTGAATTTTCCCGTTCCACCTTAAATGGTGCATCAGCCAGCTTCAGTGACTGAATGTGACTGCTGCACCATTTAAGGTGGAACGGGAAAATTCGAACAAGAAACTGGCGAATTGGAAACTAACTTCAGCTTCGTCTTTCTTACTGTTTTGGGGGGTTTATTTTATTGTTATGTATTAAGATTAGAAGTGATTCACACATTGATGGATTTGGTGATTATGAAATTATGTTTCTCGTGCTAAACTCGGTTTTTAACGCCAGGTGCAAGCTGAATAATTTCCTGCTGGTCCGGGCAGATAATTATCAGTTATTACAGAGATAAAAGCTACCGAGAACAGTCAGTGCAGCCTAGATTAATCTATGTCTGAGGGTTATAACAAAAAAAAAAGGTGAAAATAGTATAGTGACACCTTGTGGACAGTTGCAGGAACTATAGTCTAAAACTGTAGTATGACAACCACAACAAAGTGATTCAGGCAGAAATCACATCCACATTCAGTGCAGGAGGCCCCACACGTATATCTCACAGGTCAGTTCAGCATTCTTTAGCTTCAAGATGTATAAGCAATTAGTTTAAATCTTTGGTGTGCCACGTTTTCAACACTATCACTGTGTAAACCGACTTCAGTATCTAGTTAAATAGAGACAATGACACTATTACCACAACCCCTGGCTTGATACAAACCTACCATATGGCATTAAAATTTCATTTCTACCATTCCTCAGTACAAACATAAACAACATAACTACTTTAAAAGCTTAGCAACGTCTATAAATCTAGTGGAAAGTAAACTAATGAAAGCTTGAAATGACCCCTAACATATACACACCCATATGGTACAGCCCAGATTCCAGAATTAATACTTCCCCACTTATTTACAACAAATGTAAAGATAAAGGCGTTACACATTTACAACACTTGTTTAACTACAATACATTTAAGAGTTGACTGTATTAACAAAGTTGCTAACCAAAAGCATGGTCATTGCAAGGCCAAGAGATTGACTAATGTAACGTTTAGCCAGTCATATCAAACTTCATATGTTGTAAGCCAATCATATCAGCTCTGGGGGATGGTCTCTGTTTGTGCATGCAAAGTAACCAGTAACCAAGCTGAGCTTAAATAAAGCTTAAATGAACATTAGACCTTAAATCTATAATATACAGAGTGAAACAAAGTGAAACAAAGCAAATATATCCACCTATCTGACCATGATTTCTGGTCAGTATAGCTTGATATCCGTTTTTCACTTGGTTGTTTAACTCTAGTTAGCTAACTTTAGTTAACTGTGTCTATGGTTTAACCTCACTTCATAGTGAATGTGAGAGTGTGAACGAACAAGAGGGACAGAAAAAGCGTTTTTAATAGCTCTTTATATTCTTTGTTTTTAGATTTCTCTTCAGTATTTGGAAACAGTTACACCAGTATTTGTCATATATTGTTGTCTACAGTAAGTTAATGTCGGTGACGAGACTGAATTGCTTCCTGTTTGCCAGATTCCTGTTCGAGTTTTCCACTGTGAGGCGCCAGAATGTAACTGCTGCAGCATTTAAGGTGGAAACTTTAAACAAGAAGCTTCTTCAGCTTTGTGTGAAAAGGTCATTATAACACAGTTTTATATCCCTCAATTCCTCAACCTGTAGATGGAAATTAAGAGGCGACAGCTCTGTCGAAGGCCGGTCAGATACGAAGATTTTTACCAGTTAAAAACAAAAATATTAAATTGATTGATCATTATTTCCTTGAGTTCTTGTAAATCTGAGTTTAATAAAATTAATGTATTACTAAACACAGGAAGAGAGGGAAAGAACAAAGCTTAAGGAGCAGATCTGATGGAGGTTAGTGATCAAGAAGAAAGTGAGGGAGAGTCGTATAAGCTTTCGGTTAAAATGAATACTGAATATAATTGAACTTGACTGAGAGAATTTTTGGTACCATGAACATGAAATTCTGTCACCAGCTTATTAACCATGCCTATAGAGCAAAATCACACTCTTTCAAGGACAAAGACAACACAGCAAAACAGCAATGTAATGCATCTAAACATTCTCTCGAATATGACAAGATGGCAGCGCGCACATACAGAGCGGCTTTAGGCTCTCCTGAGCGTTTTATTTTGGTAGTCTTGTCTGTTCTCACACTAAACCTCCTGGTAGAGGCACAGCAATACAGTTGTGCTGAACTCCTTGATGTAAACAGAGGAATACACCCCTTGACGGAGGGAATTGTTATCCCCCCGAGATTGCTAGAGCAGCTGGGCAGACCTCGACACTGGAGTCAGATGAGAGGCGGAGAAGGAGACACTGTGAGCAGAAGTGAAAACGGGGCAAGTGGGCCGGCATGCACGCCAGGGTAAAAGCTAATCCATCTAAACATCCACTCCCCTCAGTATTCTTTGCTAATGTCCATTCGATCCAGAATAAAATAGACAAAACCAAACTGTGCCTCATAACTCAGCAGACAATGATCAGTTGCCGCTGTATGATTCTCATGGAAATGTGGCTGGACAGCACCGTACCCGACGCTGCAATTGAGATAGCAGGCCGAACTGCCTGCTGAGCCAACAGAACAGTGGTCTCTGTTCTGGTGGACACTGGAGGTCTGGGCGTGTACATAAACAACTGTTGCCGCGTGAACACAACTGTCACTGAAAAGCACTGTTGCCCTGATCTGGAATACTTGTTAATTAAATGCAGGCCATTCTACTTACCGAGGGAATTCAGCAGTGTTCACATCTGTGCTGTGTACACCCCCCCACCGCCCCCCCATGCTAATGCTAAGTCAGCATTAGCAAAGCTGCATAACATCATCAATAAGAAATTGGGTATCCAGCATCCAGACTGTGTTTTAACTGTGCAGGAGACTTTAACCGTGCTAATCTCTAGACTATGATGCATAATTTCCATCATAATGTGACCTGCGCAACAAGGGTCAATAAGACTCTGGATCAGGTGTATACTAATGTTGCTAAGGCCTACAAAACACAATCTGACTCCCGCCTAGGACTGTCTGACCACCTCTCACTCTTTTTCTACCCCCCTGTGTAAGCAATGAATTAAAACTGCTGCGCCCGTAACCAAGACCACCGCTTGGATACCACAAACTGGAATTTATTATTTGATGCGCATGCAATGATCCTAGAAGGGCACTGGAGGAATACATAACCACAGTCATAGATTACATAAACTACTGTGTTGACAATGTTACCAGGAGGAATGCTGCCTAAAGATCTGGAGATCAGCAGATCAGCACTGAGGAGAGGTATAAAATCAGCAAAGATATAGTGCAGCTAGATCAGCCGAGGAGAGGTATAAAATCAGCAAAAGACAGACACAAACAGCAGGTTGAACACTTTTTAACAATTCTACCAACCCAAGGCAAGTGTGGGAAGGAATAAGGGCAATAAGAGGACAACATCTCCTGCCACAAATAGCAGTGCGACTCTAACCGAGGATCTGAACCTGTTTTATGCCTGGTTTGACAGAAACAACAGGAACCAAGAGTTGCAGCCCCTTCCCTCCAGTGATGCCTATATTGAGCCACCATGATGTGTGACTCTGCCTGCGGAGCATCAACCCCAGGAAAGCTACTGGCCCAGATGGGGTGATGGGGCGCATCTTGAAAGACTGTGCAGACCAGTTAACAAAGATCTTCACGAACATCTTCAACTGCTCCCTAATTCTATCTTGGTCCCTTCATCGTTCAAAACATCCACAATAGTTCCAGCACCAAAAAGTCAGCAGTCACTTTCCTGAATGACTACAGGCTTGTGGCTCTCACACCCTTACCTGCCAAATGCCTGGAGAGACTGGTCATAAAATACATTAGGAGCAGCATTCCAGCTTCTTTTCTCCAGCACCAGTTTGCCTACAGGGAGAACAGGTAGACGGAAGACGCTATAGCCCTCGTGCTTCACACTACACTGGAGCACCTGGAGCTGTACGTATTCTCTTCATCAGTTTCTGTTCTGCATTCAATACTATCCTGCCAAGCAAGCTCATTACAAAACCACTGTTTTGTTTTTAGTTCCAAGTGGCCAGAAGGAAAAAGAACAATGCTTTTAATCTGTATTTTTTATTTCATTTGTCAGGTGTGGAGAGTAAGGAGGCTGGATGTAAGCGTTAATAAACAAAGTAAACTAGTAGAAACACTGAGTACAAAATAAGCTACAAGGTTTTAAACAAAGAAACACTCAAAACACAAGGCTGGCACATAACCACTACATGTAACAAAGGCCATCTAAGGTGGGAGCCGGCTAGGAGAAGGGACCAGAAAGGGGGCCTCAAGCGCAGCCAGGCAGGAGACTGCAAGGTTGGCTGTGCAGAGGACTGCAAGGGGCACAGGAACAAGGAACAGGAGCTGCCTGGAGCGCAGGAACAGGCGTAGGAGTCTCACGGAGCGCCAGAGCTCTGGAAGCTGGCACTGAAACACGACAGGAAGCTGGTATAAGAACACTGGGAACCACCTCAGGGGGAGCAGCAGCTCTGGAAGCTGGCTCCAGAACATGATGAGGAGCTGGCACAGGAGCTGCACTGGGAACCACCTCAGGGGGAGCAGCAGTTCTGAAAGCCTGGAACCAGAACACGACGGGGAGCCAGAACTGGACACACAGGGGCTGGCAGGTCAGAAGACACGGAGGCCACGTGCAGGTCAGGAGACATGAAGGCCACTGGCAGGTCAGGAGACACAGACGCCAGCTGATCAGGGAACTCAAAGGCAGCACCGACCTCCTCAGGTGGAGGCTGGGTCGCACCGAATTCCTCGGCTGCAGGCTGGGCCACACTGATGTCCTGGGTCCATTCATTTTTCTGTTTTGAAAACCTGAAGTGCCATTTTTGGATGACGTGTATTTGTGGCTGAAATTTCAGTTTCATCTCTAATAGTTGTTACATAATTGTTTTGTCTCTTGGCAACCATCAAATCATACTGCTTGAAACAAACCATATGTATTACGATAACTTTGAATAATAAATAAATGAATTACTCATTCAAATGAACAGTGTAATAAATGTAAAATGAACAGTATTTTATCATGTTGTACTGTATTGTTCTTTTGCTCTTATAAGCAATATGGTACTAAGGACTTCACAGTGATTTAATAGGCACCAGAAGTTACTGCTTTTCCCTGAACCATTAAAAAAAGAGCATCAAAACATCATCTGCTTTATACAGGCCTAACACAGCAAATACATTTACTCAGAAATTCTTCCCATTCTCCTAAAATATCATGGCTCCCGAGTTTTCTTGCCAAAGCCTGTGCACAATAATGGGCCTAAATCTATCCAATGTTTTTTTTTTCTTTCTTTAAATTTCCATTAAGGTATGTGTTTATGATAACTCAGTGTTTCTTAAATGTCAATAAAATATGATAGTATTGCCTATAAATAAAACTTTCAACTTCAATTGTCAGTGTCTTGCCTCAGTAAAACCATGTCTCCAGCAGGTTTAGGATTAACATCAGTTAAACCTCAGATGCAGTGACATCTAGTGGCAGATGTGTGAATTTGTAAATGGCACAGCAATGCAGTTTAAGAAATTTGATGAATTCAGTTTTGAACTTTTGAATGTTAAACTGTAAACTACAGCTAAGCTAATGACAGAGCAATTGCCACAAAGTACAATGATCACAAATAATAATAAGTTATAGCCAGAATCCTGTGTACTGACAAAGATATATATAGTATTTTTACAAACGTATCATCTTTTACTATGGTAACATTGTTAACTGACACCAAAGCATCAAGCCGACTTCACGTGTTGTTTGAGGAAAATAAGCGAAAATTCAAATGTACATTCTGGCTTTAAAAACAACTGTGCAAATCACTACATGATGATGAATGCATGTATTAAAGTGTGAATAACAAAATGCAAAAGGCACTAAAAGTGTTTTTTAGGGATGAAGTTTCTCTGTGTTATGTAATTTCTCTATTTCAGTTGATGCTGTTTTTCTTTGTGTGATGCAGATTTTCTCTAGCTTCATGTAGGTTGCAAAAGATATGTGTTCACATTAGAAATAGGCCATTTTAATATTTATCAGTAATCAAATAGTAAGTAATTTAATTAGCAATCAAATTGTCAATAAGCATTTCAAGGCACCCAACAAGAGCCACTAATTGCACTTGAATACTACAGAAACAAAAATAAACATTATTTTGCTTCATTCGTACTCACTTCCTCTCTGCGTTGGACATCAGATGATGCTGTGGTGCTCTTTTGCAACCATCAACATTCACTGCTATTTCAAACCAGAAACCAGGCGTTTTTATTAAACAAAATAAATGCAAGCAGTAAAACTATTGAAGACCATTTAAAAATGAAGTCAGTTTTTCACATTTAACAGACTGCGTTTTCATTATCTGTATAAATTTACATATAGTTAAGTGGAAATGTGTCTGCTTATCGCTAACTAGTAGGCAAGAGTATAAACAATGAAATGACTGGTGCAGGATACGTGAGGCTGAATTTAGCCCCAAACCAAGAGCCTTCTTTCACTCTGGGCCGATAAAAGTGTCCAAGCCGAGTTTGTTGACCCGTATTGTAATGGGAGGAAAAAGTAAACAAAAGTAAAACTGAACCCTGCTAGAAAGACAGATCTGGAGTGTCGACACTGTCGGTTCCAGTTACAGTCCAGTTTGGCTCATATACAGTATCCCGAATTTGGGCCAAATCTGGGCACTGTTGGCTGAGTGTCTTTCAGCTCTTCCCAGACAACAAATATACACTACTATTAGGGCCAAATGTAGCACTTCATCCGGCCCGGATCCGCAAAGCAGAGCTGGCCTGTTTTACAGATCTGTGCCGAAAAAGACCAGCACAGAGGTTGTGTGCAATTTAAAGCTTTGTCAAATAAAAGTTTAGGGGAAATCCATTTTAACTATTTAGTAAGGTTATTTTCCACACTTTTAATCAAATGAGAGGATTCTGTTACTGGCACAGGCCTGAAATGTGCAACGTTACCATTTCTTTACTTCTAGTTTCTAGACGTAAACAGTAAAATAGATGGAAGCTAGTGCTTGCACATCTCCTGAGCTCCCTTCATATTGGCTGTTTATTATTATTATTCTTTAATCTATATTCTATTTATTGTATTTTATCTTACTTTTCTCTTAGTTTAATACTTGTTAATAGTCTACGTGCTGTCTGGTCTGTTTAGTATGTTACATGTCATACATGTGTGCACTCACCAACACAAACTCCTTACACGTGTAACATACTTGCGAAATAAAGTAATTCTGATTCTGATTCACTGACTAACACAGCTTAGCTAGCTGGCTAGCACCACACACCACAATACAGGTTAACTTTAGTTTCCAGCTAATAGATTTTTCTTATGTCAGTCACTCAAATTCATTTCTCTCCTTTCTTTAGACTTTCCTAAAACAAGCAAAAATAATAAAACTGCTCTTAGAACATTTGCACAATTTCCAATGAATGCTAACAACAATTGCTTCTTATAGTGCAACACAGCCAGACGAGAGAGATGTCTAATGTAAGCGTTAGAGTATGTCGTTATTAAAGATAATTAAAGAAAAGTCTTTAATGTTAATTTAGTTTGGAATCAGACATTTTGACTGGCTACCCTGGCTAACATAACTAACATTCATGTTAACTGTCCTACCTCAGCAACTCCACCATTCAGCTTATTTGCTTGTCAAATTGAATAAAATATTAAAAGTTAAACAATAAAATCCATGACACCGGATCATAAGTCTAATAAATGTGCAAATATTTCGAATATAAAATATATTTTACCTTAAAATTCAGCAAGAAACTTTATATGTCAAAATCAACTGACGACTGCAGATGCCTGAGCGGGAGAAAGGGGAGGGGGAAGTTTTAAATGAGGTGTGTCCGTTTTTATAGATCTAATGCGTTCTGACTCCACTGAACAGCAGATACTTTAGTGCCATTATCAGTTACTTGGCCCAAATGTGCCACAAGTCCGCAGTGCAGATGCGACTACCAGGAGGATTCCAATGATGGCCAAGGTGATCTGGCCTGATCTGGCCCTTATGCACTCTGAGTCTGCTGACCGGCAGTGTTTAATGCCGTTAACAGTTACTTGGCCCAAACGTGGCACAGGTATGACTACCAGGAGAATTACCCTACGGGGAAAGGCACCTGGCTCAAGCATCAAGATAAACTACACCCCGAATGACCTTGAGACTACAAAACCAATGGACCCTCACAATACCCCCCTTTTGGCCTTTCCAAATATCTACAAATAGCTGTCATAAATTCCTTGGACCCTTTGCAGGAGCAAATTAAATGACCCTCCTTTCTTGATCTAACCGGGAAAATAACTCTGTCCCTGTTAAACTATCACGGAGTAACTCAACACATGGTTTCTCATGCCACATTGTCAGAATATTATGTATTATATCAGAATACTTGTCAGAAGTGAATTAACAAGATTCCACACAGTTGATAATTATTTTATGATTCTTCAATTTTAACCCAATTTCATTAATTGAGATTATTATAGAGTTGAGCTTTGATCATTTGTAGGTTCATTAAGTCCATATGTTCATATGAATATGTTAACCTCATATCTTTTCTGCATGTTTTTTAGAAGTAGAACTGTGTAAAATTCATAAAAATCTATAAAAAAGTAAAATTTGTAGTTTGTGTGACTATATATATATTAAGCATAATAGAGTTTCTGCTATCATATCGCCAGAGATATTTATAATAACTACTATATAATTATATATATAACTATTATATTATTATTAATAACTTTTCACTTTTGTATTAGAAATGTTAGTGTTGGTTAATACTAACCTGCAGAATTATGTTTATCTTTTACAAATCTTATATCCTTTCCTTAGTAATCATGTTGCTCCCAAGTAGCTCTATGTAACCGTAATGTAAAATTAGAGTACTTATAGAAAATAATAAGCAGTAAGGTCAATAGTTTCTTGTAATAGTTATCACAACAGTAATGTTTATATATTTGAAATTGCATGCTTATAGTGGTCTTTTACTTAAGTGGTACCCACACTCAGAAATTTGAAACTTGAGCAGTCCTGCAGACAAAGAATTTACATATTCATTTGAAAATGAGCGCGAAACCCCTTTTCCCCACCTTAGCTCTGTCCATGAGAGTTCTGGTCTTATAACTGGAAAAACAAAGGAACACTCACAGTTAGTCGGTCAGACGGGAAAGCGAGAGAACAACCCTATAATGCTGAAGAAATGACAAGAAGCCCTCTCCTGAAATAGCAATGTTCCTGAGCCCATGCAGTGATTTTCACTATAGAATAGTGCCTGTTTTTAAGAAGTAGAGTCTGCTTTGTCCTTTCCTGTAGGCAGCATTAGTGTTACACTTACAGTCCAGTCTGTTGTCAAGGTGAACACCCAGGTGTAGCACTCCACCTCTTCTCCCAGGATGGAAGTGGAGTTTAAATTAGTCCTGGTCCAATGTGATGATCAGTTACTAATCTCAGCATTACTGAGCTCTGCTAAAGCCTGAGTGGACTGATAAATCAATGTGATGATCAGTTATTAATCTCAGCGTTACTGAGCTCTGCTAAAGCCTGAGTGGACTGATAAATCAATGTGATGATCAGTTATTAATCTCAGCGTTACTGAGATCTGCTAAAGCCTGAGTGGACTGATAAATCGATGTGATGATCAGTTATTAATCTCAGCGTTACTGAGCTCTGCTAAAGCCTGAGTGGACTGATAAATCAATGTGATGATCAGTTATTAATCTCAGTGTTACTGAACTCCTGAGGGATGATAGAACTGAACCATCTCCTCAGTAGTGCATCTTCACGAGTGACAAGCTTAGCATCTGTGTTTTTTTGGACTTTGTATTTTGTGTACATACATGCCATTAACTGAAAATCACATAGCTGTCCATATTATTTTCAAGTTTGCAGGATTTTGTCATTGGGGTATGACAAATTGTTTGCTTAGTTCATGAGACAGGGGTTTATGGGAGCAGCAGTGGACTGATTACATCAGGGGTGTCAAACTCAACCAGTAAAAGGGCTATATTAAAAAATCTCACCAAATCTGTGGGCCAGAGAAAAAAAAAGTTTCTATTTCATTTTTAATCAAGACTTGGGCTCAATTCCTGAGCTGCTGAGCTAATGATAGTGTTTATATTGGTTAAACTGCAGCTGAAATTTCGTTGATATGACTGGGGTGGAATTGTGCAGAATTGTACAGAATTGAGGTGTAACCGCTGTCCAGACTGTTGTTGGGGTAGGAGCACATTACATCAGAGCACATTACGTTGCAGTGCATGCTGTGGACTGGACTGTAGTGCAGCACATTGTGAGCAGAGCTGGAGGAACAGAACACAGTGTCAACAGTTCGGAGCAGCTTGATTTCTGATCATTCTAAAAGGTAAGTGAAAGTAAAGTTCTTGTGTAATTAAAAAGCAAATGGTCTTGCTAACGGTCTCACAATTTTTAAAAATATTTTCAACCGTCAGATTCAGAAGGAATCAGAATATAAAGTGTTAGAAAGGTGACCATTCACAAAGAATCAAGTTGTACTGTGGTTCTCTAGGTGAAAATTGAACTGAATGTCCTAAATATAGCCCTGCAAGTACATCATGAGTTTATTTTAAAATACATGCTTAAGGCCCAAACTTTATCTCAAAACTATCATAAACCAATGTTTCAGGCATCAGTATATTCAGAATCGTTTGTGTAATAGCTTTTAGTGTCTTTTAGAGTCAAAAAACACATCCGACATCTAATTCCTCTCACCAACTCTGTGAACAATTGTGACTTCTCTGGAACGACACACTTCACATCAAACCACTGAATGAGTTTGTTTACAACTTAATCATTGAATTATGCAGAGCATTTGAATTCCGCTTTAAATATAAGTAACCAGAGTTACTGTTTTATGTTTTATGTAGTGGAGACTGTTACAATGTCAGCTATTTATATATTATACATTTTACATGAAGAATAGTCAGCCTTACAATATGGTGAACTGCTGCATCCTGTTGCATGTCTTAAACTTAAGAAACTTAAATATGTGTAGCCTCCTTTATCAGTTTCTGAGTGACAGTCTTAATACTCTGTTTAGTTATCAGTCATAAAACACTTCCGCAGACAGTGCCAGACCCGGGCTGTCACAAGAAAGATCATGACAGATCAGTTCTTGACATACTCTTTTGAAAACATGTTCTCTGTGACTTTAAATGACTAGTAACTAGTGTAGCTGGTTCCTTAATAAATAAATAAATAAAAGGGACATTTAATTGCATGGCTTAATTATGTTACTTTTGTTATTGAGGTACACTAACCAGCCTTAGATCACTACTGTGTGTTTTTTAGTGTGTCTGCTTCTGTTGACTTGAAAGACAGAGTAATAAAAATGAAGAAAAAACAGGTATTTATCAAATCAATTGCAGCTGCTTTTAGTAACACTCTAAAGGACCAACCTCCTTTACATATTAACTCAACAGTGCATAATATGGTTAGCAAATCTAACTGGGAGTTAAGATATATTTCAGATGCACCACAAAAAAAAAAAAAACTCCTTGACCACAATAATGCCATGGAAAAATAAACAGAGAAACCAATTGAAAAGGGACTGCTGCATAGCAGAATGGAAGTGGAGGAAAAACTAATTAACTAATAAACTATTCACCATGAAGTTCTGAAAAACAGACACAGAAATACTACTCAAAACGTATTAATGATAAAGTAAACAACTCAAGAATTTTATTTTCTGTTAAATCCTAAATTAACCAATGATTATCTCAATGAAGTTCGACATTAAAATGTAATGATTTTGCGTTATTTTTTCATACAAAAATCACAAATATTCAGCCACATTTTATAACTCCAAAACTACCAATAGTAGACTCTACTTTTATCCAGCAGCAAAACACTATGAATAGTTTTAAAAAGATTAATGAGACAGACTTACATATTTAACTGGAAGACAGTATTTTGTAAGCATAGGTGAACATAGAAGTGCATGATATTCTCTGTGGTGTTCCACAAGGCTCTGTACTTGGTCCACTTCTGTTTTCCTTGTATATGCTGCCACTTGGTCAGTTATACACAACTGTATGTACCTGTAGCTCTGGACGATGTCACTACAGTAGACTTGCTGGTAATATGTCTGTCCAGCATTGTTAGATGGATGAATAGCAATTTTCTAAAACTTAACGAAGACAAAACAGAAATAATTAGAATTGATAGTGAAGCAAAGAGATAAAACGTGTATGAAAGACTTGGAAATCTGACTCTACAGATAAAAACTGACGTTAGGAATCTTGGTGTAACTCTTGATTCTGATTTACCTTTTAAACCACATATTAATTATATACCAAAGCTGCTTTTTATCATTTAAGGAATACAGCATGAGGCGGACCTTATCTTATTATTATTACTTGTCTTACTGAGCCTTTATGTGTTGGTTTTGCCCTGGCCTACCTTCCTTTTTGTGAGCATCTTTCTTATACTTGGTTCACCATCAAGCCTTGTTGTTGTTGGCTGTAAGAGTGAGTTGCCATGTACCCTGCTGTTCAGTGTGTTTCTATATTAGCTGGCTAGAGCAGTAAATTAAAAACTGAATCAAGTGAATCTAACTGAAACCCAAAACTTGCTTCTTAATTCTTCTGTTTTCATTAGCTAAGTACTAGGTTGAATCTAGTGGTAATAGATAAAAATGGTCCAGTTAATTAGGATTTACTCTGATCTTTTCTATGTAATATGCTTGAATTAATTCAGTAAATACTGTTCAATCAAGCTTCAAGCTCCTTAGCACAGTTGGATGAAACCACCTGACACCACTTTTAAATAAACTTAATGCGTTATTGTTATACCCTTATGGGAGGACTGGATAAAGCAGATAACTCAGTGCCTGTTGTGGGTGACTGTTCTAGCCTTGCGCTGTTACCTTGAAAGAACACTTTGGCCTGTGAATTGAAAGCAGACCTGCAGAACATTTTTACGAGCCACTCTGAACTTGATTCCCCACCAAGGCTCTCCTGAATAGGTGGTGTATATGTGGTAAAACCAACTCCATGGTATAAACAAACAAATTTCATGAATTCTGAACACTGTACACAGCGAAACTGCATGAAGCCCACATGAAACTAAATTGCAATTGAGTTGAGCATAATGTAAAGCATTCTGCAACTCATTTGAAACTCAGCTGCAATAGTTGGAAGCGTCTCTCCTTTGTAAAACAAATTTTCATGAAACAGCCAATCAAGACACTGATAGTGTATGATATCACCACCACCATCATCATCATCATCACTTTTGTTCATATGGTGCTTTTCCCATGATCAAGGATGCTTTACAATCAGAAAGTATCAAAATACGTAATCAACAATACATAACACAGAACACATATACCTGCACACACACACACACACACACACTCCACTTTCACTGACCACAGTATAGAATTACTTAGCCTGCAAAGAGTCCTTAGCCACAGGGAAAAAGTCTTACACCGCAGCTAGGGTGCATCACACAGGAGGCTGGCCCGGGAAGCCTAGAAGGCCAAAAATGTCCTTAGCCACGAAGGGGTGGCATTTTCCTGCAGCCGAACATAATTAGTCTAGACAGCCTCACAGCTGCAATGCAGTGCCACCCAAACAGCCGGCCCAGGCAGCCAGGCAGCCGGCCCAAGAGGCCTCGTGGCTGTGGCGCAGAGCTGCTCATTCAGCCAAACACCACCAGTCCAGGCAGCCCCACAGCAGCAGTGCAGCGTCATCCAGGCAGCCAGCCCAGACTGCAATGTCACGTCAATCAGGTCCCCAGTCCAGAGAGCCCCGCAGAGTCTTTATCTTGGTGGGTATGATGGGAAACTCCTTGGCCAACAGGGAAACAAACGGTAGAAAACAAATGAAAAAAAACGATGAAAAGCTGTAGCCATATTGTGCCAGCGTACTTACAGAAGAGCACACATTTGCACATGCGCACCCTTTCCTCATATCACCAGATGAACAAACAAGATCAGTGAACAAGAAAATATAACAGTGAAAATCCAGCAGAAAAATGTATTCAATTTCAGTTTAGAAGGAGGCAAATACACTCTCTTTTTTAAGCTCAACTTAAACTGTTTTCTTGACCTAACTGAGACGAGACTACTTAAAAATGTGAGTTGTTTTTTTTTTTAAAGGGAGATTTTTTTTGTAAAAAGCTATACAGAAGATTGACTTAACATTTCGAAAATGTAACTTAAGTGATAACAATAATGTTAAGTTTGTATAGTCTCACTGTAATACGTAATACTGCATCTTGTTCACAGCAGGGGGGATATCAGCAAATTAGACATGGCTAAATATCTTTCAGTCTTTAAGATTGTCCCTCCTCCCACCCGATCGCCAGGTAAGCTGCATTATAGACTTAATCCATAGAAAAAACTCCCAACGTACCAAACACAAGTATAAAGCTGAACTTAAATTGGACGTCATGAATGTATGTTGGTGTGTTTTTTCAAAGCTCCTTGCTGATAACTCAAAACCTCTATGTGCAAATGAAAAAAAGCACTAGACCTATTAGCAAATAAAGGCATATAAAAATCATATATACACCTACATATTCAAACCATTGTAATTTTTACAGAATTTGATACACCATGGAGGCCAGTGGAATGGAGGTACGACCAGTGACTATAAACATTACATAAACAAACAAACTTTGGGTCCTTGATAGCCCACATGTCCCATAGATCAACTATTTTCCTGATACATCTGTAGATCAACTATTTTCTTTGTTTACCTTCTTAAAAAGTGAAGATAACAAAAATGAGATGTTGAGAAAACTGAAGGAATTCCAGCTCAGCACTCCAGACGTCAGTCAGCTCAGGATTCTGCTTCATGGCCCGATTGGAGCAGGAAAGTCCAGCTTCATCAACTCTGTCAACACCGTCCTCCAAGGCCGCAACACAACAGCTGCACTGGCAGATTCAGCAGCTGGTGGTGAAAGTCACAGCTTCACCGTGAAGGTAATAACAATAATACTGAATACTCAGTTCAACTCTCAGGCCTTATCATTCAAGCACACAAACTGTATGTACATTTTCACTTCTGACTTCACTGAATCCCAGAGATTATTAGCTCTTGTCTTGTCTACGATCCCAGGTAGGTTAGCTGGCCACTGTTGGACTGATGATGGCAAAGCTGGCGGTCTACTGGCTTTTTGCTCAGCGGTTTCCGGGCAGCTAATTGGTGGTTAAGCAGAGTGTTAAGCATCACTCATTTTCCACCCACAGTTCAATTTACTTATTTTTCCATCTTTCCTTTCTTTTGTTATCCTTTCTAAATTAGTTTAGTAAATAACTGTAACAGCAATATGATAAGTAAATTCAGTTATACATATATAACCAATGTGAGTGTGTGTGTGAATGTATATGTCTGTCTGTCTGCCCTGTGATGGACTGGTGACCTGTCCAGGGTGTATCCTGCCTTCCACCCAATGACTGCTGGGATAGGCTCCAGCTCCCGCCGCGACCCAGACGGATAAGCGGCTTAGAAGATGTGTGTGTGTGTGTGTGTGTGTGTGTGTGTGTGGGTGTGTGTATATAACCATCTAACACTGTCAACAACATTTTCAACAAAATCATTTTATATTAGGCCTAGTCATACAGATTTTTTCTCTCAGTTATTTGTAATGTTTGTATTAGTTTATTTTCCCAAATTAAAAGACTACGTTCATTTAAAATCTGTTTGAGCAGATTAAAAACTAGTTGGAAGTTGCAGGACAATAATTTGGGTGGTCTGAGAATGGACTAGCAATGGCAAGCCAGTTGACGATATATGCTTGCTATCTGGGTTAGTTGATCTTTCTTGGCAATGAATTCATTACTCCTCTGATGATCTGAAATAAACTTGTTGCATTGCTGCCACCCCACATTGCACCTTATTCAAAAAAAAATATTTTTATAAAATAATCTTTGGTATTTTGTACCCAGTTCAAATATCATAGGCTGAAGAAAGATGGGCCAGGATCTTTCTATCCGTTTGTCTTCACCGACATCATGGGTCTGGAACAGTCGAGCGGTGTCCACACAGAGGATGTAAAAAACATCTTAGATGGTCACATAAAAAATGGCTACACAGTAAGTTGATCAACATCCTAATTTATGATGCTCTACTTATTCATGATATTTTGAAGAAAGCCACCATGGAAACAGCACATGTATAAGAGATGAAATGCTTAATGTATAATCTAATTTTCCCTACTTACTACTGGATGAAGAAAAACTTTGTGCCGTTATTGGAATTTATAGTCTTTCATGGGTTTTTATAGCCATTGCTTAACTCTTTTAGGACAGCATAAAATCTGCTATGCTCCTTTAAAGTACCCTGTAACATTCTTTGCCAGGACTGAGGACACCAGGAGCAGGTGTGGAGACCGAGAGCTTGATTTATTCACACGTAACACAAAATCAATCAATTTTCAGCCCTCATGTGTTGCCTATGCCATGGCCAATCATTGCTATAAATAATTATGTCACAGTGTAGCCGAAGGATTCTGTTAATTATCCGCTGGAATGTCCCAGGCACTGCCAAACAAACCAAAAGGGGCGGTGACGAATTAGTGTAAGCCAAATGGTGTGGAGTAGGCCATTTTTTCCTGGGGTGCCGATATGTTGTGAAGAGGCACCAATACAAAGCGAGACCCACGTGCACTTCTGTGCAATGGTCCGACAAGGTCCATGCCAATTCTTTAGAAGTGGACCTTAATTAACGGGAGTGGGTGCAATGACGCTTTTGGGATGGCTAATGAGCCATTGGGAGGTTAATGAACTGACATTTGCAACATGACGCACGCCACCTGTGTACATCGCCGCCAATGCCCGGCTAGTAGAAACGGACCATTAGATGATTAAGTGTTTTCTTCTGCCCTAGATGCCCTGCCATGGGATTATTATGAGCTGCATGGAATAACATTTCCCCCGTGGCTCTTTGGAACCAACAATTGGGTTACAACTTTGGACGTTTCAGCATTCCACATCACTCTGTATAATTTATCTTTAATTATAGAAAAATAAGGACAAGAAAGAGGGATTCCTGACTTCACTGACCATCAATAACTTTCACAAGGTCAAAGGCGTGCTTCAGCATTTCGTAATGTGACTGCCCGAGAGGGAAATCTCCGAAGGGGGCCATGAGGGTGGTCCCCCATTTCTCCTTTCGGAGATTTCCCTCTCAGGCAGTCGCATTACGAGACGAAACTTACGTTCACCCCCACTGCTGTAGGAATCACTTTCCTATCCCCCACACACCGGAGCAGCCCTGGATGAATCTGGAAGCCTGTTTATCTCTAAAGTCATACATCTCCCCTCCCTTATAGTATTGCGGGACTCATTCTCTGCCAGAACTTTCACTAGTCCCCCAAACTGAGGCCAATTTGTCCCCAAAATTAGAGGATGTGAAAGGCAAGGACTAACTGCCGCCTTAACCTTGTTCTTTTCACCCCTAAATACAATGGTAATTGGCAAGAGGGGATAATCGCGCACATCCCCGCGGACACACTGCACCTACATCCGACATGCCCTCTCCAATGCCGCATCTTGAATCAAGCATTGGTGAATTGTAGTTTGATTACAGCCAGAATTCACCAAGGCTTGATAGGCCCTTGAATTCTCACTAGTATGCTGTATGTTCCAGCTCAATCAGGGGAAGTGGGTGGCAACGTGTGAATCTGGACCAGTGTCCCGACCTCTGTGTTGTGACACTGGTCCTGGAAATGCCCGGGCTCCCCACAGCACCAACACACTTACCTTGTGGGCTCAGCTGCCCTCACCTGTGCGGAGATAGAAGGGAGACCATGAGTAGCTGGCCACAAGGGTGTTACGGGGAGGGTGAGTGTAGAGAAGGGTTTAGGGGCTAGAGCTCCCTTTTTTCTGGGAGTGGGGGGAGCCATGTGTGCCTCTGCCAGCTTGGTGGCCTTGTCCAGCGATTCCGGTTTGTGGCACTGGACCGAGGCTGCCATC
Organism: Colossoma macropomum; assembly: GCF_904425465.1. Lineage (NCBI taxonomy): Eukaryota > Metazoa > Chordata > Actinopteri > Characiformes > Serrasalmidae > Colossoma > Colossoma macropomum. Next base: position 12,999,993 of record NW_023494808.1, read on the forward strand.
TCATCAGGAAGGCATGTGACGAACTGGTCCAGCACCACTGGATCGAGCCCTTCCTCGGAATTGCATTCTTCAGACAGTAGCCACCTCCTGCAGGAATAATGGAACATGAAGGGCCCTCTGAAGGACGCTTTTTGTCAGCTTGTCGTATTCCAGTCTGAGCAGGGAGCTGTTGGGTGGCCAGGTGGGCTTCCCCCGTAAGCAGGGGAAGCAGGCGGACTGCAAGGTCCTTCTTTAGCCACCCCCAGCCTTCCGCCGCTCTCTCGAAGAGCTCCAGGAATGTCTCACGGTCATCTTGTGGAGTCATCTTGGAGATGGAGATGGTAGCTGTAGCTGGAATACTTGCTTGTGTCAACAAGCTCCGCAGAAGCTTCCTGTCCACCTTCTGGCCTTGGGCCACAGGTCACTACATGAAAGAGAAAACATTGTCAAAAAGGGATCAGGCTAGAATCAAGGAACAAGAAGATGAGCAAGAAAACAAACCGTGAAGTCAAACACAGAAAAAAATGCTCCGTAGACTGACGCAATAATTTGCAAAGAGGCTACAGACACAAACAGGTTATATAGGCACTACAACCGGTGTCAACAATCAATAATCAGGTGAGCAGGAGCGTGGGTAGGTGGATGGTTGAGAGTCTGTGTTCATGTGATCCCCCAGAGGATTCTGGGAGTTGGAGTTCTAAACGAAGTGAAGAGTGTTAGTCTCTGCTTAGCCGGTGGGAGGCGTGACAATATGCATGGCTATGCAGATTGCTTCCTGCTCTCTAAACCTGGTCTCAAACCTCATGCTACCTTTAGAGAATAGGGGCAACATTGGGACTGTGACTCTTTATATATGAATGGATTGAGCAGATGAGATGCTTAAATGCTGTCTTCTGGTGCTAATGAGGACAGTGCAGTGTGTAGTGTTTGGTATATATTACATAGTATAGCTCTACACAGCAGCATAGGTTGTACCTCAGATTACTTTTCATCTTCCAAAATATGAGACAGTGGAGATTTTTACTGGAAACAAACATGTGCTGAAGTGTAAAAGGCTGGGTTATTCTAAGCTACCTAGTGCTTGGTCAGTACATCACTAGCTTAGCCAGTCTAGGATTCTAAAAGTCTCAACCTAAATACCTTTTTTGACTGCTTATTTGATGGACATGGAATATAAATTTGACACCACTGCAATTCTACATGCCACTTTTTTAAAGATCTGTTTAGCTTAAAGTTAACTACACAGTCTTAACATCTCAAATATGAAGCTAGCTATTTTAGCACAGGCATATTCTAGAGCCCTATATTTCCTTGTTGCTTTGTCATAATCCTCTCATTGGCATATGGACTGTGATAGGTTCCAGTTTGTTTGTGACATATTAATGTAAAAAAAAGAGAATGTCTGTTTTTCAATGGAAAAAAATCAACCTTTCTAATTATAATAAGCCATCCAGGAGGGGTGGCTAGCAAATAGTATGTCAAAGTTGGGCTACGGCCAGTAATTTTAAACCTACAAAAAAGCACTGATATGGTTGGTGTACTTGATAAAATGACCAGTGAGTCTGAGCATTTTATGTAGTTTATACCTCCATACTTCACTTCTTAGTTGCCTTTCATCTTGACTTAGACTAAGGCTTGGATACAACGAATGCTAAGGCCTAATCCCATGCCTTATTTTTACCCCTTCCCTTGTTTTTGAATGTTACCTTGCCCCTTGGAACTGAGTTACAAGGGGTGGTGGTTGAAATCACCTACGAAATGGGACCCTCAAGTAAACACAATATTACTTCATTAACAGCTACTAGCGCTGCTCTGTAGGCGACCCTGCCAGTCTGCAGTGATAGCAGAGGAGGGTAAAGTTCAGCTCCTCACTGCTGAGCTTTAGTTAAATTTAGGGAATCATATGCCTTCAAAGAGGGATGGGGGGGGGCAACCCTAATTCTTGATATGAAACTGAAGTCAGCTATTCGCCAGCTTTATGTTGGAAATTTTTTTTAACAATTTTTTTTACAATACAGTCCATGCAGTCTGTATATGGAAATTGTCATGTCACGAAAAAACAGATTAAATTTTTCTTCCTACTCGCCAGCAGTAGTTTACCTATTTCCCAGGAAGTCATGAGGAGTGTTTAAACCTGGACTGTTTTCCGAGTGAGATAAAATACAGGACTGCCAATGGTCAGCCAGTCAGTACACAGCTTGTTTTAAAGTCATCAGTCTTAAAGGCGCAGTAAAAAAAAGGGATAAAAAGAGGTTAGAAAATGGTAATGCAGAAATGATTTATGACTTTTAGTACATAAAACCACACAAACCTCTTAAGTGGCTGCCTCAGTGTAATGCAAATAAAATACAAGAAAAATGTAGGATGTAGGCCCTTTTAAAGGTTTAAAGCCTACTTTAAATTCAGTCTTTGAATTAGTTTCTTCTACCTCACCACTGACCCTGAAGATCATTATATCATATCATGACAATTCATTTCTCTGTTTTTTTCAGTTTAATTCTGCTGGTCCAATTGAGGAAGAAAACTCATACTACAACAGCAGCCCCAGCCTGAAAGACAGAGTTCACTGTCTGGTGAGTGTTCTACCAGCACACAAAATCTCAATCAGCTCCGATGAAGTGATCTACAAGATGAAGGAGGTTCGGCAAAAAGCACGTGACTTGGGTGAGTCTTTGCTCACTGACGCAAAATCATTTCTAATATACTGTCTGTCACGAAAATAATTACAGTGCCACTGTTGTTTTGAATATGTTGAGCAGTATTGCATCTTGTTATATTAGAGATTAACGTTGAACTCTAAATGAGATACAAAACTGTTTTGCATGGTGTTTGACAGGAATTCCCCAGGTCACCATCATGACCATGGTGGATGAAGCATGTCCACTAGTTAAACATGACCTGGAAAAGATTTACACCAGCAAGAAAATCAAAGACAAGGTAAATACATCTTTTTCTCCTGTGTTACCTGCTCCACCTCTATTGGTCTTCCTCCTCTGTCAAGTAGCTACCATTCATTCTTCATGAGCAACTGGATAGGAGTGACTGTAGTAAGAGTGTTGGTATGTGTTAGAGGCTAATGTACAATATTGTACAAAAGTAAGAAACCAGTCTTTTGTTTATTTTTTTGCAGTCAAAATGGTCATTAAGTAAAAATAATACTAATAATAACCCAGTTCCCCTGGGACAGTTTAGGACAGAAAGCAGTGATTAGCAAATTCTGCTTGACCTATATTAAATTGAAAACAGTTGGAAAACACAATATTTTATGTTTCATCTTACAAATGTCATTGTTTTGTGTATCGCCTTTCCTTTCAACAACAAACATAAATGTTTGTGGATTAAAAACACCAAAAGACCCAGTTTTAAAAGCTTTTTGATTTTCTTTCTTTGTTTTGCTTTGAAAATTTTTTGCCATTCTTCTATTATACAAGTCTTCAGCTGTGCAACCGTACAGGGCCTTTAGTGTCGTATTTTGAGCATAATAAGACATTTCTAAGGGAGACAGTTCTGGATTGCAGGCAGGTCAGTCTAGCACCTGCACCACTGATTATGCAGCCATACTGTTGTAACACGTGCAGACTGTTTCTTGCCGCTGTCATGTTGAAATAAGCATCGACATCCCTGAAAAAGATGTCATCTATGCGTCAGTGGTGCTTTCACAGATAAGCAGGCCTTATGATTTCTATGCAGTAAAAATAATTTTTAGTTTTGGTTTGCAAGAGTTGCAGTACTACTGTTTTTTCATTGTTCAGCTTTGGATGGAAACAAAAGGGTTAAATTTAAATGCTGAGCAGAAAAAGGGCCAATCATGTTAGAGTTGCCATTAAGTTAGCACTAACAAACTACTAGAATTCCATAGGGACTAAGGCCTAGCTCTGTTAGTCACAGTGCACCACTGACTGCAAGATTTTCTGATAGAACAGAGTGTTTTTGGTGGATTATCTGCTTTGTGTTTTGTCTCCTTTTTAACTTTGCTTAAATATAGATGCAACAGCAGGAATAAAAATGATCATCTTAACCTCATCATGAAAGAAGCTACAGAACAAAATTCTCTTGCGTTTGTCCTACAGATGCAAGAGTGCAGTGACAGATTGGGGGTCCCAATGAATTATATCTACCCAGTGAAGAACTACTACGAGGAGGTTACCAATGACTTACACCTGGATGTCTTGATTCTGTTGGCTATGAAAGACATCATTATGTTTGCCAATGACTATGTAGAAGAACAGATTTATTTTACATATTTTTAGCCAATGAGGGAGAATCTTATGAAGTGAGTATAGTTTCAGGAATGTGCATATGAGCAGATCAGTCTGACATTTCTGCATTTGCCCACCAAGGATGTAATTATAGTAACATTCAACGAAAAAACCTTTCAATTTGCTTCATAAGTAGCTTTTTCTATTGTTACTGCTACAATACTATGGTATAATAATAAAAATGCTGATTTTCAGTAGCGCTCTCCCCTCCGGGATTTTTGCAATACTATGTTAGCACCAAGTTATTATTAGTATTTATATATATTCACACTTTGAGACAGCTGTAGCTTAAATATTGTATTTGTTTTATTTAATGATTTAAGACATAAATCCATTTTGCTATAAAAATTTGTCTGTAAGGCTATACAGTCATTAATATAATCTCAAGATAAACATGCAAAGACATATATTGAGTTTTCTTATGGAGTGAACAATAGTTTTTTTTTTTTTTTGAAAAGTCATGTATACTTGTATACATGTATACAACCCCAAACCAGAAAAAAGTTGGGACGGTATGTTAAATTTCAATTAAAAGTGAAAAAAGTGATTTGAAAAATATTTTTGACCTCTTTAACATTGAAAACAATACAACAGCACATTATTTGATATTTTACCTGAATGAAATTTACACTTCAATTTCAATTTTCATTCTTGCAACATTTTTCCAAAAAAGTAAAGCATGTACCACTTTGTACTGTTGCCATTCCTATTCACAACAGGACTGAAGATACCAAGTGATGAAGCATTTCAGATATAATTTTGTCCCATTCTTCTTGCAAAGTTTTAACGTGTGCAGTATAGAGTAAGGGGTCTTCATTGTAGCATTTTGTGTTTTAAAATGTGCCACACATTTTTGTTTTGTTTTGTCTTTTTGAAATATGCATGGCTTTCCCTGGAAAAGGCAGCATGTGTTACTCCAAAATGTACTTTTTGGTGCCATCACAGAAGCGTAAGTTACCTTTGGAAAGGGCACTGACACAACCCCACACCATGACAGACCCTGGCTTTTGGTCTTATCACTTTTCATCGCTGATCCAAAACATACGGCATACATTTCTTCCAAAAAAGATGTGAAATAACAATTTCTATGACCACAATACACTTTTCCACTGTGTGATGGTCCATCCAAGCCCAGAGAAGTCGGCGGTGCTTCTGGACATAAGGCTTCCTTTTGGCACAATAAAGTTTTAACTGACATTTGTGGATGTAACTACATACTGTAGTGCTTGACAAAGCCCATGTGGTTATATCACTTATAGATGAATGACAGCTCTTGATGTAATACCGTCTGAAGGATTGGAGAGCAGTTATTCAGCTTAGACTTGTGGCCTTGCCCTTTACGCACTGAAATTCATCCAGATTCCTTTAATGTTTTAATAATGTTATGCGCCATAGAAGGTGAAATTTTCAAATTGCTTCCTATAGGTCTTTGAGGAACATTGTTTTTAAACATTTCAATAATTTTCACGCGCATTTGTTGGCAAACTGGCGGTCCTCGGCCCATCTTTGTTCCTAAAAGACTAGGCCTTTGCCGGATGCAGTTTTAATATCAAATCATGATTACAGTCACCTGCTGACATCACCTGTTTCAAATCACAGCATTATTTAATTATTTTACCTCATTACTAGCCTTAAATTGTCCCAGTCCCAACTTTTTTTGGAATGTGTTGTAGGCCTGAATGGCAGGAATGGATGTATATTTACAAATAAAATGAAGTTGACCAGATAAAACATGAAATGTCTTGTGTTCAAATTGACTGCAATGAAATACAAGTCAAGGCAAATTTTGGAATCACTCTTTCTTTTTTATATTTGCATTTTTATTTCCATATCATCCCAACTTTTTCTGATTTATGGTTGTATATATGCAGGTTTTTGAAAACCATATAATGTTATATTCTCAAATTTTCATACTTTTTCATTACTGTTTTGAATGTAATTACACTGTAAAAAGTGGCTCGTCAGATCAACCTAAAAATTTACTTCATGTGGTAGTAAGCAACTGAACAAGTTTTACTCAACTCAAAAAATCACATTGATTGAAAGAATCTTTCTTCTTATTTAGATTGAATAAAACTAGTCAATTTACTTGCTACCACATGAAATAATTTTAGGTTGATCTAATTAGCCATTTTGTACATGTATATGTCCATTTTAAAGTGGTAATACAATCATTATAAATAGCCTGTGTGTATTATTTTTAGGATTATTAGTATTATACATGTTGTTTTTTATGTTAATAAATACATTACACTGTAAAAATGGCTCATCAGATCAACCTAAAAAATTACTTCATGTGGTAACAAGTAGATCAACTAGTTTTATTCAACCTAAATAAATACTTTGAACGAAAGATTCTTTCAATCAGTGTAATTTTTGAGTTGAATCAAACTAGTTCAATTGCTTATTACAACTTGAAGTAATTTTTTAGATTGATCTGATGAGCCATTTTTTACAGTGTAGTTAATGTTAGTTTGTCACCACTTATTGTAAACTTAACATCTCTGATTTACTGGACTCATGCTTGCAACCAGTAACAGTGAGGAACAGTGTCAATCGAATAAAAATTATAACAGCAGAGTTTTTCCCATGTTCTTTATCAGTAAGTATTCTAAATATATTCTAAACGTATTACGAATATGTTACTGTTTTAATGTATTTGAATGTAATATGTTGCCGAATATATTTAGGACAGTGTACTCAGCCATCACTACTTTTTCAAAGTATTCTGCCCAGCTCTGGCTGTATGACAAATGCCACAATGGTTGATGTGATGACAGCTTATGTTACACACTGATTTTTGCTAATTGTACTCTAGTGACATTTGGTTACATGACACAAATAACAACATCTCTCGTGGCAACTCATGACAGCATATGATCTGAAATCTGCCATGGCATGTTTATGTTAATGTTAAACAAAGTGTTATATAAAGTTTGTTTGGTTGCATAAAGTTCTTGCATTTTTTTATTGAAATCCATGATATGATGTGCCCAGCCCTGGAGTTGGTGTGGAACCTATATTACTGAAAGTGAAAGTAAAGCCCCAGTACATAAGTGAAAGTAAAAGCCCAGTTATAGCTACCATTTTCTCAGTGAAACACATTCGTGCGCAGCTGGAGGAGCAGAACACAGTATCAACAGTTTTGAGCAGCTTGATTTCTGATCATTCTAAGGTAAGTGAATGTAAAGTTCTTGTGTAATTAGAAAGCAAAGGTGGCCATATAATCAGAAATGGTTGGCTGTGGTTCTTTATGTTAAATTACAAGTCAGCAGTGCTTTTACATTATTACTGATTCTGTTATGAATCCTAGGAGGAGCTTTGCATTCATTGTTGAATGTCAAAAATGACCTAATTCGATTGTTGAAATGTAAACAAAGTGGTTCGATGTGAAATGGTGCATTGTAGAAAAAATGACTGACTACCTTACTGTTTTTTTTTGCAGTACGATTATAGGAACCAACGTTCTAAATATAGCGCTGCAAACTCCTCTCCATCATGAGTTTATTTAAAAATGGATGTTTAAACCACTGAATGAGTTTGGTTACATCTTAATCATTGAATTATGCAGGGCTTTTGAATCAGGCTTTGAATTCAAGTAACCAGAGTTACTGTTTTAAGATGAAAAAGAAAACAGAAAGGTGGGGACTGTTACAGTATAAGCTATTTATACATAATACAACCCAAAGATTTTATTTTCATTTGATTGTCATTTGTCATTCACTTATATGATAACAATAAGGTTAAGTTTGCGTAGTCTCACTGTAATAAGTAATATTGCATCTTGTCCTTAACAGGAGGACACCAGCATATTGGACATGGCTGGATGGTTTCGGTCCTCTAAAACTGTCCCTCCTGCTGCCCCATTGCCAGGTAAGCTGCTTTATATACATAATCTATATATACAACTCCCACCACACCAAACACAAGTATTCAGCTGAACTTGAAATTGGGTGTCATGAATGCATGTTGGTGTATTTTTTATACAATCTATAGACCTATAAGTGAACAAAAGGCACAGTTTCATATAAACACATACATCCTGAAACCACTGTGGTTTTTACAGAATTTGATACACCATGGAGGCCAGTGGAATGGAGGTACAACCAGTGACTATAAACATTACATAAACAAACAAACTTTGGGTTCTTGATAGCCCACACATCCCATAGATCACCTATTCCCCTTGTTTATTTTCCTAAATAGTGAAGATAACAAAATTAAGATGTTGAGGAGCCTGAAGGAATTCCAGCTCAGCACTCCAGACATCAGTCAGCTCAGGATTCTGCTTCATGGCCCGATTGGAGCAGGAAAGTCCAGCTTCATCAACTCTGTCAACACCGTCCTCCAAGGCCGCAACACAACAGCTGCACTGGCAGATTCAGCAGCTGGTGGTGACAGTTACAGCTTCACCGTGAAGGTAATAACAATAATACTGAATACTCAGTTCAACTCTCAGGCCTTATCATTCAAGCACACAAACTGTATGTACATTTTCACTTCTGACTTCACTGAATCCCAGAGATTATTAGCTCTTGTCTAAATATGATCCCAGATAGCAAGAGGTTAGTTGGCCACTGTTGGACGGATGATGGCAAAGCTGGCGGTCTACTGGCTTTTTGCTCAGTGCTTTCTCGGCAGCTCATTGGTGGTTAAGCAAAGTGTGAATTTACTTATTTTTCCATCATTCCTTTCTTTTGTTATCCTTTGTAAATCAGTTTAGTAAATAACTTTAACAGCAATATGATAAATAAATTTAGTTATACATCTATAACCAGTCTAGTACTTTCAGTAAAAATAACAAAATGATTTTATGCTAGGCCTAGTCATACATATTTGTCTCTCAGTTGTTTGGAACATTTGTATTAGTTTATTTTCCCAAATTAAAAGACTATGTTCATTTAAAATCTGTTTGAGGAAATTAAAAACTAGTTAGAACTTGCAGGACAGTAATTTGGGTGGTCCGGGGGTGGACTACCAGTGGCATACAGTCAGCAGGGTGCTGACCTTATCAAGCCAGCAGATGGATATATGCTTGCTATCTGGGTTAGTTGATCTCTCTTGGCAATGAATTCATTACTCCTCTGATGAACTGAAATGAACTTGAATAATCTTTAGTATTTTGTACCCAGTTCAAATATCATAGGCTGAAGAAAGATGGGCCAGGATCTTTCTATCCGTTTGTCTTCACTGACATCATGGGTCTGGAACAGTCAAGAGGAGTTCGCATAGATGATATAAAAGACGTCTTAGAAGGTCACATAAAAAATGGCTACACAGTAAGTTGATCAACATCCTAATTTTTGATGCTCTACTTTTTCATGATATTCTGTTTTAGCTAATGTTGAACTACACAGTCTAAACATCTCTAACATGAAGTTAGCTATTTCGGCACAGCCCTACGGTAACATATGTGACACAAACACCAACCTTTATAATTATAATAAGACATCCAGGAGGAGTTAACCATTAAGTGAGTGCAGGAGGTCTTTAAAAACATGATGTCTCAACGCTGCTGCAACAAAGCTTTATCCAAAATGTGTCTGTTCCATTTGTGCTACAAACTACCTTCTTGAGAAATCAGCCACAAAAGTAGTAATATATAAGGGGTATACAAAGTACTAGCAGTGGTCCTGTGGTGGTCCCTTTCCATTCATGGACCAAGGAAGAGGGTGGCTAACAAATAGTACACCAAAGCTGGGCTACAGTCAGTCATTTTAAGCCCTTATATGGTTGGTGCACTTTATAACATGACCAGTGAGTCCAAGCATTTCATGTAGTGTTTCCCCCGTACTTCAACCTTCAGTTGCCGTGCATAATGATACGCAGTGTGGCCAGCATGGACGTGTCTCAACATACCATTCACTCAACAGGCCATGCAGTCTATATATGGAAACTGACATCATGAATAACAAATTATCATTTTGTTTCCTACTCAGCCGACAGCAGTTTAGCTCCGCCTATTCCCCCAAGAAGTCATGAGGAGTGTTTAAACCCGGTCTGGTTTCTGAGTGAGATACAATACAAGACGGCCAGTGATCAGCCAATCAGATCAGAGCACAATTTTTTATTAGTCTTAAAGGCACAGTACCAAAAACATTTAAACATTTAATTGTAAGAGATTAAAAGAGGTTGGCAAATGGTCATGCAGAACTAATCTATGACTGTTTGTAGTCCCACACAAACCTCTTAAGTGGACCTCAGTGTAAAAAAAAGAAAAATGTAGAATATAAGCCCCTTTTAAGGTGTAAAGCTTACTTTAAATTCAGTCGTTGAAGTAGTCCATTCTACCAAACTACTGACTCTGATGTATTATTACAATTCATTGTTCTGTTTTTTTTTCAGTTTAACCCTGCTGGTTCAATTGAGAAAGACAGCCGATACTACAACAGCAGCCCCAGCCTGAAAGACAGAGTTCACTGTCTGGTGAGTGTTCTACCAGCAAACAAAATCTCAATCAGCTCCGATGAAGTGATTAAGAAGATGAAGGAGGTTCGGCAAAAAGCACGTGACTTGGGTGAGTCTTTGTTCACTTACACAAAAGCTATAATAATCCAGCTGATCATTTCTAATATACTGTCTGTGATTAAAATAATTATACTTTCACTGTTGTTTTGAATATGTTGAGCAGTATTGCATCTTGTTATATTAAAGATTATGTTTGAACTCTAAGTATGATACAAAACTGTTTTTGATGGTGTTTGACAGGAATTCCCCAAGTCACCATCATGACCATGGTGGATGAAGCATGTCCACTAGTTAAACATGACCTGGAAAAGATTTACACCAGCAAGAAAATCAAAGAGAAGGTAAGTAGAGCTTTTTCTCCAGTTAAATGATCCACGTCTATTGGTCTTTCTCCTCTGTCAAATAGCTACCATTCAGCTAATATAAGAAATTCACTGCTTCTTCAGTAGCAGCTGGGTAGGAGTGACTGCAGTAACAGTGGTGGTAGGTATCAGTGGCTAATATACATCCATTAAGTAAACAGACAAAAAATAAATAAAAAGCAGGAATAATATACAAACCCACTTCCAAAAAAAATTAGGACAGTATGTGAAATGCTAATAAAAACAGCAGTGATTAGTAAGTCCTGCTTGATCTGTATTAATTGTAAACAGTACAGAAACACAATATTTTATGTTTCATTTTATGTAAATGTCCACCCTTTTTAACACTGACTTATTGCTGAAATATAGATGCAACAGCGGGAATAAAAATGTGGCTCTTAACCTGGTAATGAAACAAGCATACAGCAAAATTCTGTTATGTTTGTCCTGCAGATGCAGGAGTGCAGTCACAAATTGGGGGTCCCAATGAACTGTATCTACCCAGTGAAGAACTACCACGAGGAGGTTACCAATGACTTACATCTGGATGTCTTGATTCTGTTGGCTATGAAAGACATCATTATGTTTGCCAATGACTATGTAGAAGAACAGATTTACCCAGAATAAGGTCCTAAAATGTTTGGCCAATGATGGAGATATTATGCAGTGTGACTAGTTTCAGAAATATGCATATGAACAGAAGAGTCTGTCTAGTTAGACATCCTTCTACAGATTTCAGCTACAGCTTTTTAGGGTCATTTTTTTACAGGTATTCAGATATGAAACACAGCTAAATGCTCTGCAATTTGGCTTTGCTAATGCTAATGCTTGGAGGAGACTCTCTAACAGACACCTGTGGTTGTCATCAACATCAGGTTTTTGCATGTCCAAATGGTAGAATTCCCTGTTATGATAATTGTATTAATTCAATGTATTTGCTTTATTGCTTGCAGAGTGTATGACTATGTACGGGCAAAAGGTCATGGACAAAAAACCTTGTCCTCCCACTGATAGCTGCCTAGATACAAAAACAGGATGTATCCTCATATAGCGATTGACCTCGGTTATCTGTCTTACACCCCCCTAATACTTCTGCTTTAAATAAGACATTCTAATCAGGGCATCTCAGGTCATGCATGTACAGCATGACCAGAAGATGCTGCATGTACTCACAACCCTATATGACTATATTAACAGAAATCTGCCGAAGACTGGTAACAGCAGCTGTCAAACCTCCCCTTATTTGGTACCTAGCCAACACCCAGTTAGGGGTATAAAGCCCCTATGTAAGGGAGACCACTTCAGAGCACGCTCTCATCTCTTCACTCTCTGGTCTGTATCACTTTCATTTCCTAAATAAATAACTCTTGCTTATTCAAAACTTGTGATTCATTCTGTTGTCAGGATTTCCATGACAAAACTTTGGGGACATCCATGACATCCCAAAAGCAAAATTCTTATTCAAAAGTGGCAATAAAATCCTTATAAACAGCTTTTGTGTATAATTTTTAGGAGTATTAGTATTAGTATTATTGTACATTTAGTGTTTTTAATGTTAACAAATACATTAGTTAATGTTAGTCACCGCCTATTGTGAACTGTTACTAATCAATGTGAGGAACAAGTTATTTATCTCAGCATTAATGAGCTCTGATAAGCTTTTAATCTCAGTGTTACTGAGCTCTGCTAAAGCCTGAGTGGACTGATAAATCAATGTGTTTATCAATTCTTAATCTCAGCATTACTGAACTTGGCTAAAGCCTGAGTAGACTAATAAATCAATGTGTTTATCGGTTCTTAATCTCAGTGTTACTGAGCTCTGCTAAAGCCTGAGTAGACTGATAAATCAAGGCGATGATCAGTTCTTAATCTCAGCGTTACTGAACTCGTCTAAAGCCTGAGTAGACTGACAGATCAATATGATGATCAGTTCTTAATCTCAGCGTTACTGAGGGATGATGGAACAGAACAGTCTCCACAGTAGTGGAGAAGTGCATGAGTGATAAGCTTAGCATCTCTGTTTTACTGGACTCATGCATGCAACCAGTAACAGCGAGAAACAGTGTCCATTAAATAAAAATTACAAAAGCAGAGTTTTTGTCATGTGCTTTATTAGTAAGCATTCTAAATGTATTCTGAATATTTTTGATATAATGTTTGATGTGGTGATAGCTAATTTCACAAGCTGATTTTTGCAAAGTGTACTCTAGTTAGCCATTACATGACAGAAATGACAATATCTCTCATGACAACTCATGACAGCATATGACATCTGCCATGACATGGTTATGTCAATGATAAACTGTGCCCAGCCCTGGAGTTGGTGTGGAATCAATATTACTGAAAGTGAAAGTTAAGCCCCAGTACATAAGTGAAAGTAAAAGCCCAGTTATAGCTACCATTTTCTCAGTGAAAAACATTCGTGCGCAGCTGGAGGAGCAGTGCACAGTATCAACAGCCCTGAGCAGCTTGATTTCTGATCATTCTAAAAGGTAAGTGAATGTAAAGTTCTTGTGTAATTAGAAAGCAAAGGTAGCCAAATAATCAGAAATGGTTGGCTGTGGTTCTTTATGTGAAAAATGACCTAATTCTTTATGTGAAAAATGACCTAATTCAATTGTTGAATTCTAAACAAAGTGGTTCGATGTGAAATGGTGCTTCCTTACTGTTTTCTTTATAGTACGATAATAGGAACCCAAGCCCTGTTTTATGGTGGAAAAAAAAAAACCAGAACAGCATCGACTGTTACAATGTGAGCTTTTTACACATAATAAATTTTAGGTAAGGAATCTAATCAGCCTTACAGTATGTTATTAGTGTTTCAGTTATGCTTATTTATGTTGTAGCAAAGGAAAAATAAAAGTAACTGCAGCATCCTGTTGTGTGTCCTAAATTCTCCTATATCAGTTCCTCAGAGTAATTCTGGACATCCTAGACCCGGTCTGTCATAGATAAGGCCATATTAGGTCAGCTCTTGCCATACATGTTTGAAAAAAAGTTCTCGATGACTTCAAATGACTAGTTACTAGTGCAACTGGTTCCCAAATATATAAACACATAAGTAAAAAAAATCAGCTGGACATCACATAAAGGTATTGAGTTATGTTAATAATATTAATAGTGTGGACACCCCTCATGACAATTGAGTTCAGATATTTCAGCCACACCCATTTTTAACAGTGTATAAAATCAAGCTTATAGCTATATAATCACCATATACAAACACTGGCAGTGGAATGAGTTCTAAAGAGGAGCTCAGCAACTTCAAACATGGTACTGTCATGGGATGCCACCTTTGCTATAAGTCAGTTCATGATATTTCTGCCTTGCTAGATCTGCTCCGGTCGACTGTAAGTGTTATCACTGTGAAATGAAAGCGTATAAGAGAAACAGCGACTCAGCCATGAATAGGTAGACCATGCACAGAGCAGAGATGCTCATTTCATTCATTTTGGATTTCTGTTTAGGAATGGGATGTCCAACAAGCTCATACAGGTGTGATGGTCAGTTGTCCACATATTTTTGGTCATATTTCTTGAATTTACTGTATGACGTCTTCCAGATTCTCTCTCTTGACCTGAGCTGAACAGAGCATTTTTGTTCTGAATCAACCCACTACTTCTGGGCGGAGCCAGGTCACGGATACAGAGAGCCCATATATTTGGGCATATATTTGGCCCAAAACAGAATTGCGGTCAGCGAGATTTGACAAGATCCAGAGTTTTGGATTTCAGCCAAGTGGGGGGCACTGTGGGCAAGAGTATTCAAATGAATATGCATGTATGACATATCTAGCATATTACTTTATAGATACATAGTTTTTGGACTGTATAACATCCGTGGGAAGGGATCTGATAGTAAGAGCTGATATTAAAGCTGGGAAACTAGATTTCTGGAGAATCTCGGGGGTCCTCGCTAAGTGAGGGGGTTTCTGGTCAATAGAAAAGGGGGGGTTCCTGTCTGGGTTCCTGGTGTGTGTGAGAGGGACCCTTGAGTGTGGATCAGAAATTTGGATTTTTGTCCTGTCATTAGTTGTCAATATCTATTTTTGGAGCTACAGATAGCCCCTTTTGAACAATGAAGGCAAAGGTGGGTGTTAGTTGTGGGGGCTTGTTGAACAGATCTAAAGTCTTTGGAATTCAGGGTCCTCAAAGAGAGGGAGGATAACTCATCCAGCTAGCTTGAGAGACAAAGAAAAACAGGAAACAAGACACAGATGTTCACTCTGAGGAAGGAAACCAAAGAGAGGAAACCCAGGCAGGGTGGGGAACTAAATGCGGCCAGTTAAGTTATGATCTACTTTATAGGGAGGAGGTTCAGTGTGATTTTCTGTGTGTAAAGAAAAAGCTCAAAGATTAGGAGGAAAGCAAGAAGTTTGTCACTGAACTACCAGAGCTAACCTCATTTTTTCAGTCAGAACAGAGTGCTGCACAGGCCAGACAAAATTCTACCATTAATACTACTATAGATAGATCCAGTGATGAGGTAATTGCTCAAAAAAGTAATCCATCAAGTTACTAATTATTCTTTGTTATTCTGTACCAAATCATATAATATACAATATTTAATATTGCTAATATCAAGCAATATTTTTCTTAAAACAAACAATATATATATATATATATATATATATATATATATATGTATATGTAGAATAAGTTGATCTTATAATATTCTTACAATATTACAACCAGGGTTGGGATAGCTACTGAATAATAGAAAAAGTAGTGGCTACTTTTTAGCAACTTTTTGAAAAGCAGTGCACTACTTTTCAGCTACTTTTTAGCTACTTTTTATTGTCAGAATGTTTGTGAATCTCCACCTGACACACCAAACAAGTCCAACTGATAGTGTGAACAATACACTGCATGTAATCATGTGCCAGAAAGAAAAATATCCCCAAACAATTTAGACTAAGTAAAGCCAAAGTCAATCATTGCAAGTTTTTCCTAACAAAAATCAACAAAAATAACTGAATACAAACCAAATGATTTTGTGCAAAACATTGTCAACTGTTGAAATAAAACTACTCCAATTTAAGCATTTCAGCAAGATGTACAAACATGACATTCATCATTGACCCTGGCCCTGTTTGGGGTGAGAATCAGGCCTGCGCAGCTGAATAATCTCTCCACTGCTGCAGAGCTGCTGCGGCTCCACAGCAGAACTAGATTTTTAGGTAAGATAAGATAACTTAATTTTCTTTTGCTGTAAAATCGTTACACCACACAGTTCTAACACAGTTTTCACAATAAATGGTCTTAAACCATTTTAAGTTAACACATAACTGCTAATTCACCAACCTTTAACGCTGAAGATTGACGCGCATACTGTTGGACACACAGCAATGCAGATAACGAAATGGCAGAGAGAAAGATTTAAGATGAATATCGATAATTTGGAGAAGAACAGACTTATTCGCATTTATAATCACTCAGCTGGTTTCCTGATATGTTTAATCTGCAGCAACTCGTGAAGCCAAAGTCAGCTTCTCATTCTCCAGCTTCTCCTTCGAATTCTCCCGTTCCACCTTAAATGGTGCAGCAGTACAATCTGGCGCCTCAGGCACCATTTAAGGTGGAATGGGAGAATTCGAAAAAGAAGCTGTTGAATGAGAAGTGACTTCAGCCTCGTAAAAAAAACAAACGTTGAGAGGCATTTTACAAGAAACTCACGGAAAGGTTTCCTGACTGAGGTGCGATAAAAGCGGCTATAATTGAGTAAAAGCTTAAAGCAGAGCAAAGTGTGTCTGTGTTTGCGTCTATATTATATTTTTAGCCTGAACTAGTACATTAGCACATACTGAGACATATTTGCAGCCAATATGGTAAAACAGACATAAAATGTTGTGGCTTACAAGGTGGTTTCATTTTTGTTGAAAAGACAAAATGGTTCTTCTTAACATTTCGGTTGCCGACCACTGAGCTAGGCCTACTTGTAAGGGGCGATCAGCTCATTTGCTCAAACTGTCCGCAGCTCAGTCAGGATTGCACGACCGTGTTCTGTGGTTCAGATTTTGTGTGGATTGCCTGAAACCTGTAGCGAAATTGTAGCAAAAATTATCGTTATAGCTACACAAAAAAATTGTAGACGCTACAGCTATTAGCTACAAAAATGTTTATTTAGCTACAAAAAGTAGTGTGCTACTTAGCTACTCCTCCTTCCTTGCTTACGACAGTCTAAAAATGAAAAATATTAGATATTTAAGCTAGAATTAAGATGATTTCATTTTTTTCACTTGGGAGCCTAAAGCCTCAACTAATTTAAAAAATGGGCATCCAGGGGGCCCCCGTTCCTATTTTTTGCCTAGAGCACCAGAATTGCTAAATCTACTCTGACGCCAAAATAGGACAACTGGCAAAAGTCTTGCAAAAGTCTTTATGCAACCAGGGCAGAACAATGCAGATCCTTCTAAATGACAACAAATAAACTATGAATAATTAAACTTTCTAGTTTCTAGCTTTGTATAAAACAAGCCCCAGACTGTGCAGCCTTAATACAATGAGTATTTTTACATGCACATAATAATATATTTTCTATCATCTATTGATTTCTGCAGTTATTTGATTATTTGAGCACTCATGTAAACAGCATACACTGATTTCTTAGATCAGATTAAGGCCTAGAATCAATTAAGAAATCCCATAAAGAGAGTTGGATTTAAGATCAGCAATTGGGTTGTTTCTGTGCGTGTATACCCTTACTCTGATTTCTTTCACTTTTCTCAATCTGTGCATGTGCAAAAACAGACCGCAAATAGCAAGCAGCATTTAAAAAGGCACCTACAAAATAGCAACAAATCACTTTTGGAGAGACATTGAAACCAACTGCATGCTTGATGATGCATATTGATATTTTTTGATGAACTCACTTAAAACTGATGTCTTAAAACATTATGTTTACATTATGTCTTCTTCTGTGAGTTTATTGTTGGTTTGCAAGGGGTGAAATCTGATTATTGCCTGACTCATGTAGACCTGCTGTGATATCACTAAAATATTCCCTGACCACTAAAACTAAGCAGCCACATATAGGCCCTTCAAACATTTGTGCCCGCGGTAGTTACTTTACGGTTCGGGGCCTGATTAGAGCCCCAAAGTCTCATATACTCAGTTATAATGACTGATGCTAACTGGACTAGTGTGTGTGCATATTATTAAAAGTGAAAGTAAAAGTGAAAGTAAGAGTGTTTCTTCAATGACCCCTTCATTCAGGACTGGAGCATCTGCATACAGTAAAAACAGTCCTACAGACTGAGCAGCTTCCTTTCTAACATTCTGAAAGGTAAGTGAAAATAAAGCTTTGTTGTTCTTAGTGAATGTTTCAGATACCTTCACAAAGCCAAGAAAACACCTTACTTTTATAGAAGTCTGCTAAGTCAATTGATAAAAAATGAAAACCAGCTTAGATAGTCAAGAGCACACAGATGCAGCTGTATGGCTTATAATGTTGAATGTAACTGAAAAGATAGTGTTACACAGAAGGCATTCCTGTAAATGAAAGTTTAGTTTGTAGGTTGTAGCATGATCCACTGCAATAAATAATATTTCATCTTGTTCACAGCAAAAGGACAACATAAAAGACATGTATGGTTTTCTTAAATATTGGTTAAATGTCAGCTCCCCCCCCACCCCCCCACGCCCAGGTAAGTCTCTTAATACAGCTCTTAAACATGCATTGTTGTATATAATCTACTGTTGCTCTTTGCTAATAACGTTACATAATCAGACAAAAAGTACAATTTCATTTGAGCAATAGAAAATGAGAAGACGTGTTATTGTGAATAACATCATGAGCAGAGGGTACAGTAGATCACAGTCATGATGTGAAGATTAACGTGACATCAAGTGTTCTATCGCTTTTATGCAACAGTTCATATACAGTAGCAAAGCAAAGAACCCCTGAATATTGCAGCAAATGTGCTCTAATACTATTAATCCCTCCATCAAAAAGTAGTGGCCTTTTGCGTTACTGATAGAGCCATAGAACTGTCACAATATCAGGTTCAGCTCAGCTTTTTCAGTACAGTTGTATGCTAAGTCTGAACACAGTCAAATGACGTTCTGTTGATTTTCTAAGGGAAAACAAGTCCTCCACACATCCTATACAGGGCACATCCTATACAGGGCACACATCCTATACAGGGCACAAACTTAAACATTTTTCTCTCCATGTTAATGCACAGTTACTGCTTCTTTGCAGAATTTAACTTCAGTGTTAAATTAATGTAACATTTGTGTGTGTTCTCTGTAGACGATATGTAGTTATTTTCACTTAGAAATTAACCAAACATGGAATTTGATCAGGGGCGCCTATATTTCCTAGAGTAGAAACGTAGTACTGGTTAGCTGCGGCACAAAGCAATTCATTACCTAACAACCGATACTCATCATAACATAGTTTTGAAAACTTTGTTATCTTCACAGAATTTGACACACCATGGAGGCAAGTGACATGGAGGTATGGCCAGCGACCGTAAACGAACATTAACTTTATGTCCTTTGATAGGCTACACGTCCCATAACTCAACTGCTTTCATGGGGCATTTGCAGACAAACTAATTTCTTGGCTTATTTTCCTGAATAGTGAAGATAAGAAAAATGAGATGCTGAAAAAACTGAAGGAATTCCAGCTCAGCACTCCAGACGTCGATCAGCTCAAGATTCTGCTTCATGGCCCAATTGGAGCAGGAAAGTCCAGCTTCATTAACTCTGTGCACACCGCTCTCCAGGGCCGCAGCACAGCAGTTGCACCGGCCAATTCAGCAGCTGGTGACAGTTACAGCTTCACTACCAAGGTGATAGCAGTTCTACTGAATATTCAGTTCAAACTCTCAGACCTTATCAAATTGCACGCAGTTCACCTGTGATCTCACTGAATCCTATTAGCCACCATCTGAATACAACGAAACTGTTCATTACTGCACTGAAATTAGCTAGTTATATTGCTGGAACCTGCTTTTAATGCTTTGTTTTTGCACTGTATTTTATTTTTTTAATCAAGATGTGTTTCTGTGTTTCGAATCCAGTTCAAATTTTACAGGTTGAAGAAAGATGGGTCGGGATCTTTCTATCCATTTGTCTTCACAGACGTGATGGGCATGGAGCACGGGCGTTCGAAGGGGGTTCATACAGACGATATCATCAGCATATTGCATGGCCATATAAAAAATGGCTACACGGTAAGTTAAACCGGGGCTGGCTCTAGCCTTGCACCCCCTCCACGCCCCCCTCCCCAACCTTGCTAGCTATCTGTCTCATTTAAAAAAAGCAATCCAACCAACAGCAAACTGAACCACAGTTAGTTGAGACCTGCGATTTTTGTGAACCATGGTTCATTTGTTTAGTGCTACCCGAGTGCAGATGGAGTGTTCACACTGGCCAAACTAAAGAAAAAGTTTGATTGGTCCTCACAAAACAAAGCAGGTGTAAAGTCCTGATAAAATGTGGGTGACAGCAAGCCTTATGTGTTAAATACCGAGACTTATTTTCAGATTTATTTTCCTACACTGATTTCAGCATTTATCTAAAGTGGGGACAACTTCAAATTAATTGCCATGGCTTTGTATTGGGACATTCAACAAGCTCATATAGGTGTGATGGTCAGGTGACCACATACATTGGCCATATAGTGTACATTGCATACTGTAAATTGAGGTTCAGCAGAATCTATTCTTCAGCAAATTATTCTTTAAAGATGCATTAAGATTTTGATACAGTTGATAAGCTGTATTTAGCTGCAGGACTAAAGGCCCAGCACAGGATTTTCCCTTCTTACTTAAATTCTTATACAGTAGCAAACTCATGATTATCTGCATACTTTTGTTTCAAGACAACATATATCGTTTACTCAAAAGTGCATATGATGACCTCTGGGGTTTTAAAATGTTTTATACTGCCCCCTAGCCACTTCTTTGGAATTACACTTCATTTGGTGCATCTTGGAGAGTCACCTTATATTGCATATTCCTAAACTGTGAAATCAACTCACTCTCCCACATCACTCTATTGCAGTGGTTCCCAAACGTTTACAGTACTGTACCCCCTCAGACAGCTTCTTGCTGTGTATCCTCTCTTGCTCCTTACAATTATACATATTGCATATTGTTATGATGTTATCGGAAGAAAACCTTGTAACTCCAAAATGGTAGCTTTACAGGAGAAGGAAAAAACCCACCTTACTTTTAATGTAAGTCAATGGAACCAGAATTTTTTCCAAGTCTTTTTGGGCCATTTCTTTAAGTCCATTCATCATGAAATTTACACACAGTGCAAAGGGCAACAAGTATTTTCAAATTATGTAAAAAACTGGAAAACGTCAAAAATGGAGATACAAGGTTTTCTTCTGACAGCAGCGATATGTAAGTTAGACTTATAAAATCAGTTCACCTTATTGCAAATGTTTATAAGGTGATGACACAATGCACAAAATGTACACTCGAAAAAAACTAAACTGTCTCTGTTTGAATTAAATCACTTTAATCAGTAAAGTCTTCAGGTCTATTTTAAATTCTGTCTTTTATTAGTCTCAGTCTTTTAGGAAGTTTATTGTACCTCATTACTGAACCTGACTTTTCTCTACACTTCATTTTTTGCTCTTTCAGTTTAATCCTTGTTGTCCAATTGACAAAGAAAACCCAAACTACATCAGCGACCCCAGCCTGAAAGACAGAGTTCACTGTCTGGTGAGCGTTCTACCAGCAAACAAAATCTCCCTCACCTCTGATGATGTTATCCACAAGATGAAGCAAGTTCGGGAAAAAGCACGTGATTTGGGTAAGCATAATATGCGTCGATCTATTACAGTCTACTGGATGATAATTATTGTTGTTTACCATGTAATCACAGTACCCTGTTTGTAATTTTGGTTGCAGTAAACGTTCCAACATATTATGTTTTAAGGTGATAATAAATAAATCAATACATTTAAGATACTCAAAATGTTTTGCATGCTTTTCCACAGGAATTCCCCAAGTCACCGTCATGACCATGGTGGATGAAGCATGTCCACTAGTCAGAGATGACCTGGAAAAGATTTACACCAGCAAGAAAATAAAGGAGAAGGTAGATACACCTTTTTTCAGGCAATAACTAACGTGAAAACGTGAAAATGTGAGAATGTGTTACCTTATTTTCACATAGAAAAATAACTAAACATACACTGAGATGGGGGTGTTCAAACTTTTGCATGCAAATGTACATTTTATGGCCATAAGTATAAGGACACCTGACCATCACACCTATATGTGCTTGTTGGACATCCCATTCCAAAACCATGGATGTTAATATGAAGTTATCCCACTTTGTAGCTAAATTGGCCTCCACACGTCTGGGAAGAGTTCAGATCCAGCATACCTGTCTCATATGGTCAGATGCCACTGAACTCCTTAATTATCTGCATCAGGCATGTTAGATTATGGGTGGAGTGAAGCTCTTCAGGGTGGTAGATCTCCAGGGCCAGGATTGGGCACCTATGCTGTAAACTGTAGTTCAGAAGAGCTGAAGCAGAATCTATTTTTCAGCAAATTATTCTGTAAAGATGCATTAACAGTTAATGTGCACCCCTATGCTGTATTTAGCTGCAGTACTAAAGGCCCAGAACAATATTTTCCTTTCTTAAAATCCTATTCCAGTGGCAAGCTTATGATTATCTGCATACTTTGTGCAACATATGTTGTTCACTAAGAAGCACATATAATGACCACTGAAAACATCTATACACTCAAATCTATGCAAACATCTTTTTTAATATGGACGTTTTCGGTAAGAGATCTTCTTCAAGGCATGAGTAGGTAAAAATGGACACAACAGTGCTAAAAGTTTAAGAACAGCACTTGATTAGCCTTAATGTAGTGAGAAACTTTAAACACTTACAATATCCAAAATTCACAAAGAGAATGCACAATAGAGATATATGCTATGTGAACATCAGGAATCAGCCATCATCAAACATAAAGCATATAGAATCCATTGTAGTTCATTCATATAAAATATTTATAATTATAAACTGTGAAGTCAGTTTGCTCCATATCACTCTCCTGCAGTGGTTCCCAAACTTTTTACAGTCCCATAACCCCTCAGACAACTATGAGGAAGCCTGACCATCACACCTATATGTGCTTACTAGACGTGCCATTCCAAAATCATAGGCATTAAAATGGAGTTGTCCCCCCTTTGCAGCTATATTGGCCTCCACGCTTTTGGGAAGGTTTTCCCCAAGACCTTACAGTGTATCTGTGGGAATTATGCCCATTCATCCAGAAGAGCATTTGTGAGATCAGGCTCTGATGTTGGACAAGAGGGCCTGGCTTGCAAACGATGTTTCAAATCATCCCAAAGGTGTTCAGTGAGAAAAGGGACTTCTCCAAACTGTTCCCACAAAGTTAGAAGTACATAATTTTGTAAAATTTCCTCATATGCTGTAGGAGTAACCATCACTGGATCTAAGGGGCCCAAACCCTGAAAAACAGCCCCAGACCATTATGCCTCCTCCACCAAACTTTACTGTTGGCTCAGAGCATTCTGGTAGGTGGTGTTCTCCTGGCATCCACGAAACCCAGATTCATCCATCGGAAAGCCAGATAGTTAAGCATGGATCATCACTCCAGAGAACATGTCCCCACTGCTCCAGAGTCCAGTGCCAGCATGATTTCCAGCTGATGCTTGGCATTGTGCATAGTGATCTCAGAAGCTTAGGTGCCTCTGCTCAGCCATGAAAACCCCTTCCATGAAGCTCCTGACGCACAGATCTTGTGCTGATGTTGCTTCCAACAGCAGTTTGAAACTCCCTAGTGAGTGATGTAATGAGGATAGGCACCTGCTTTGTGAGTTGGCGTGGTCTATTGCTTCATGGCTGATCTGTTGTCTGTGCACTTACATTTGACCAATCTAGCAGGGCAAAAAATTCACAAACTGACTTGTAGCAAAGGTGGCATCCTATGACAGTGTCAGATTTAAAGTCACTGATGCTATGAGAGTCTATGAGATTGTATGGCTATGTGCTTGATTTTATACACCTGTTACCAGTGGGTGTGTCTGAAATACCTGAATGTAGTAATTAGGAAAGGTGTCCACATACTTTTGGCCATACAATGTATATGACCCTTTTTGGTACCAGTGTCTGGTACGGCATAGCAAGATCACAAGTGCCTTATTGCAATTATATTGTGTTTCATTACTGATATTTATCATTAGGGTTTATACTTAAAATAGTTCAAATAAAATTACCAACAGGTTTTGTGAGTATTTTAGGTACTCTTCTTAGGTTTGGCTATATGGTTCCCCACGGCACTTAGCCTCTGAGTAGGCCGACAAAATGTCTGGTTAAGGTTGTTCTGTTGTGTTTGTCCTACAGATGCAGGAGTGCAGTAACAAACTGGGGGTCCCAATGAACTGCATCTACCCTGTGAAGAACTACCATGAGAAGATTACCAATGACCTGAATGCAGATATTTTGATTCTGATGTCTGTAACAGATATCATTTCTTTTGCAAATGACTACATAGAAGACCAGATTTACACAGAATAAATACCCATTATGCTAAATATCCATTTCAGCCAGTGATGAGAAAAAGCATCCTATGAAACGATGCTTAATTTAGGTAATGTACATATGCATGAATAAGCAGTAAAGCAATAAGACTTCATTTCACAGATTTGTTACTTTAAGATAAAGTAGACGTGTAAGACAGCAACGTATTCAGTAACTTTGCTTTTGCACTTGTAAATTAGGTAATTGCAATAACAATGCTAGCACACATGCTTGGAAGAGTGTCTAACAGATGACTGCTCATACAGATATCCCTAATAAGCTAGTACTACTCATATACCATACTCATATATGTCATTCCTTTGTTACATGTTTACTAATTAGTGTAATAGTTTATAAATATGTTTAATACGTAAGATAATTATGTACTAAATGATGCTCTAAGTAAGTAAATAAGCTAAATGTTTATTAATAACTAGGTCGGTAAGTAGAATATAAATTTTAGTGAGGTCCATTTTGCATGTACTAAGTTGACATAATGAATAAACCACATTTTAGAATATGTGTACTATGTATGTGTTTTCCCATTTTCCCATTAAACACTGCTCAAAACATTGTCATTTTACATGAGAGCATTAATAAAAGTTCAAAAAATGAATTTGTCATTTCAATTAAAAATACAAATATTTAAATATTTAAGTTCTTTTTATTTAAATTAATGAATATTCAAATGTTTTTTTTAATTGTTGATGGGTGTGAATTAAAATATAGATAAAGTAAAATACCATTTGTTACATTTTCACATTTTCAATCCCTGCTTTTTAAATTCCTTTTTTTTAACTCCTGTTTTAAAGTCCAAATGGTGAAATTCCAAAGTTTAAAATGATCATTGTGGACACCCTGGACAGGCCACCAGTCCATCACAGAGCAAACTCACACTCACACCTAGGTGACCCTTGTCATCTGGCTGGGGAATCCAACCCAAGCTCTTCTTGCGCTACTCACTGCGTCACCATACCGCCCAATAGTTTACTCCTTTAATTTGCAGTTCAGTTATAATAGTCTGATTGACCCTAGTTAGAATCTGGTCTAAAGAGATCCCACCTAGAATGGATGAACCGCAGGGTCCGCTGTTGTGCCGAGTTTTACTCAATCAGATTACATTGAACAAACACTTATGAAGAAAATCTGACCACTCAATTTCATTGAAACAACATAACTGACTCAGTTTCACTGACTTACATGCTTTCGTTAAGTACTATCAACAAGTGCAAACTGATTAAAACTAGTAAGAAAGCAATTTCATTTTTTTGAGTACAGATAGAAGGAATTCGGTAGGTGTCATTCCCAGAATTCTATTCTCTAAATTGTTAAATTTACTGGCATATGCTTTATATGGTATAACCTGCATACCAAGATAAGTCACCAGAATAACTCTGATTTGAATCAGATCTTGCACCCCAGAGATAAGGGAGAGTATAATTTTAGCAGGTTTAAAATACTCCCCTAACTATGTAAAATCTGCTGACATTTCAACCAAAATCAACTCTTAAAAATAACTGTAAATGTATGTATTAATACAATTCATACAATGAGTTTCATTAAAATGTTTCAAAATACGTATCCAAACATGTCATATAATACACTGCAATGTACATACAGACTTATAAAACTATATACAAGATTTCCATATAAATGACCATTGGGTTTTGCTGTGTCAATCATGCATGCATCACTGTAGTGTCACTTATTGATTCATTACTGAACATAGTTGTGAACAATATGTAAACAATTATTCCTCTGTCAAGTGAAGGAAAATCTCCTCACAACAAATCTGCAGTGAGAACAGCGGTGCCAATAAATTCCTTGGAATTATTATGCTAAGAAATGACGGAAAGCTGTACCTGTACCTGACACGTTATCCTGATCCTCTGAAGCATGAAGCTGTTTTAATTTCATTCCGGATGTTTTAGATTAAACTCTGTGGAAGATCACACTCCCAGCCAAACGCCAAAACTATTAACTGGCAGACTTATGCTGGCTGTAAGGTAAGCTAAATTGTATCTTCCCATTACTTTACATCTATGGTTCTAAACTCCAAGGCAAGGCAAGTTTATTTATATAGCACCTTTCATACACTGCTGTCATTCAAAGTGCTTTACAAATGACAAAATACACAGTTGTTTAAAAAAAATTAAAAATAAATGAGAATAGAAATTAAAAACATGATTAAAACAGTAGATTTAAATGAGAAAACCATTAAATTAAAAATCAAATTAGAAATTAAATTAGGATAGTTTTAAAAAATCTAATTAAAAATGTAAAAAGTGCCATTACAGAGGAAAAAGTCTAGAAATGCTAACAGTGTTTAAACTGAGCTGAACGCTGCTCAAATAGGAACGCTTTGAACCTGAGTGTCCAGTGTCTCTTCCAGTGCCTCTTCTAATGCTGCCTGTCAACTGGATCCATTTAAGAGCAGCATAGTATCTAAATGCTGCTTCTCCATGTCTAGTCTTCACCTTCGGCAGGGCTAACTGACCAGTTCCTAATGATCAACTCATAATGCTGCAACATATGAAATAAATACGCTGCTCCTGCACCGCTGAGCGATATTCTGTAACAGACCGGTAGCCAGTGTAAGGGTTTAAGAGTGGGGGGTGATGTGTCCCTTCTTTTACTCCTAGTGAGACTCTGACAGCTGCGTTTTGAATCATGTGAAGCTGTTTGATTGTCTTTTTTGGGAATCCAGTTAGGAGACCATTACAGTAATCAATCCTGCTAGAAATAAAGATGTGGATGAGTTTCTCCAGGTCTGCTTTAGTCACACAATCTCTGATCTTGTTGATGTTCTTAATGTGTTAAAAATTGATTTAGTAACTGCTCTGACATGACCGCTAAAACTAAGATCAGAGTCCATTAGTACACCAAGGTTACATAATAGTCCTTTAGATTTTAGGGCTCTTGAATTCAGATAGGCAGCTAGCCTGTGCCTCTCAGTGCCCAAATGAAATAATCTCTGTTTTATCTTTATTTAACTGCAGAAATTTTTGTCCCATCCAGTTAGTGATGTGCTCAAGGCACATACAAAGTAAGTCAAAAGGAACATAGTTGTTTGGGGAGAGGGCCAAGTACATCTGAGTATCATCTGCATCCCATAGTCTTGCAGTATTTGGCCAAGAGGCAGCATGTATAAATTGAATAAGAGTGGCCCAAGAATTGAACCCTGGGGGACAGCACAGGTCACTGGCACTCTCTCAGAAATATTATTTTCAATTTTGCAGTAAGTGAGTTGCTAAACATTTTCCATTGTTTGATTAATGTCAATGTTTTTCAGAATCCATTTTCTGTATGCTTTAAATTGGCTTTCATGCACATTTTGTCAGGTTTTAAACATGTATCTCTATGCTGAACATCTTATAACACCAGTTTATTTTTAAACTAAAAAATTACAACTATACTCCTCTGTGCTTCTAAATTTTTCTTTGTCCTGCTGAACCTTTTAGTCTGCTAGCACAAGTTTTATGGATGCTATGATGCGGCCTGAGAGGAAAGTTTGATTGATGTAGCAACAATAGCTAAGGGAGGTAGGTCTTTCTCCACATTTTGCAGATGGTCAATTGGGAATACTGCCTAGGTCTCAGTATACTGTACATAATGAAAAAGACCTCCAACATTCAGCTTTTACATCGTCACTGTCAGAACAAAACCTTCTATATCCAAAATGTTAACTTTACAAGAGGAAAAACATTCTTAACTTGTAATGGAAGTTTAACACAATGCAAAGGTAAACCTAAAATAATGTATATCCTTGAATGACTGTGATGATATACAGTATGTCATTAGTAGTATATTTCTGGATAATTATTTTACAAACACGTACCTTGATTTATAGGTCACAAGTTATGTTGGTGCTTCTCACAACATAAATCTCATGTCCACTGCCGACCAAATACTATTTGCATGGTGGAATATTTTCAATACAGCAGTAAGTCTAGTATGATATTCAGGTTTGTTGGTATGAGTTTATCAGGCACAGCAGTGTTGCTGAGGTTTATACAAATGTCAATGTCACAGATGTGTTGCTCATGTTGCTTAGCGAACATATATCCCTATGTGTTTACTGCAGTGTGGACAGCTGTGATGAACATCTTGGAATGCTGTAACACAAAATGGGATAAGACAACATCCACAGATGAACCTGAAACAGAGATAGAAGGAGACAATCAGGATGGTCATCATCATTTATTATCAGACTTAAAATGAAATTTAGAACTTATAAAGTTTGCCTGTTTTATTTGTATTTAGGGCTGGCCTGAACAGCTTTTTACCGGCTTTGGACACTAATTGATATTTCCAAATGAGTACTCGATCACTTGTCCTCAAAACCACCCTTAAAACCATTATATTTGTATCATTTTTTAAGATTTCTAAAATTACTTGTGATGATTTTACTGGTGTGGTTGCAGAGCAGCTCCTGTGCTGTACTAACGGTGTGTGGAGGAGACTCTGATAGCTCGGTATATACTTGTGATTGTGATTTCATCTCAAGGAACAGACCTGCTGTTTGTGAAGCCAGGTCTTAAACCTGCTATAAAAGTGTTCAAAGGGAGAAAAAGAGCTGATATTCCTGCCTGAACTGGTGCTGAGTCAAAGTAAGTCACATTTAACGTCTGATTATTTAAAGTGCTCCCACACATGCAATTTCTTTCTTAGGCATCTCTGCTGTTTTAGCTTCATTGATGAATTTAACATGAATTTATGAGGCATTTAACTGAACCAGCTATAATTTATTTATTTAAAAAAAATCCATACATTAACACTAACTGTCCTATCTAAAGGCCTTTGCTGATGAACTTTATTTTAGGCTACAATTTTTAAAAAAGACAAGATGCTAAACAGAGAAAAGTAATGAACAAATACTGAAGTATTCAAGTTATTAGGGCCAGTCCCAACTATTTTTGAACTTTTAGATATTATACTTGCTTGTAACCTAGAATATGTATAAAATATGGATCAAGTTGCCTAATGCACATAATGGATGGATGCTAGAGGGAGGCAACACTGGAAACTTGCAGGACACTTTCTTGAGTTTCCGGAGGCCTATAAAGCATGACCTGTTAGACTGCAAGATATTTTTTAAATAAAGAGGACTAACCTTAATGACTGACCATGGTCTACACCACAAGTTCCCAATTCTGGTCCTGGAGTACCCCCTGTCCTGCACTAGTGTTTTCCTTTCTGTTTTCAACCCAGTAATTGGTTGTTAATGAGTTAACTAGTTGGATCAGGTGTGTTGGTAGCAAAGACAATACTAATACGTGCAGCGCAATGCTTACTCCAGAAACAGGGCTGGGAACCTCTAATGTTTAGAGTAGGGCTGAGAATGTTAGAGCATCCAGGAATTTAGAACTTAATGCTGGATGCCCATATACTCTTGGCAGGGCCTTCTAGACATTCAGAAAAGCCTAATGATTTCTCTGACATACAAAATACATAAATTAAATTCATTTTTACCATATATAGTCATCATGCTGGTTGTATTTAAAATCTACAAGTTTTGGTTGTATCTGTTTCATTTAAAAAGTTTTCATTGTAAATAAAAGCTTTAAATTCCTGATGCCCAATAGAAGAAAATTGTCAAATCAGATTTTTAAATCTGTTTTACAGAGGCCCTGAAAGAATACATGTACAAAAAAATCATATAGGTTTTCTACAAAGGGTTAAAAACACCCTCCTGCTGGCAAAATGACCTATTTTGATTAATTTCTTGGGATATAAAGATTTAAAGAAAATAATTATCACGAGATATACAGAGAAAACTGAAGCGTATTCCCCACTGCTTCCTGTAGATGGCACCAATACTCCATTCAGGCAGCATTCCATTCACTGTTGTCTGCCTGAGCCTGTTGTTCATTTTTTCAGGGGTGCTGGAATTTGTGTATCTGAGATTGGAACTATTCTAATGGAAATTGACACCATCTACAGGGAGGAATACTCTTACCGAATACGCAATACAAAAATACGTTTTCACTATATATCTCAAGATTATTATCTGAAGACACTTATCTCAGGATAATTGATATTCATATCTGGATAATAAACCGCTCTTAATAATTGATTAATAAGATATAATAGGAATAATTAATAAGATTTTAACTAGATTTTAACTTTAAATAAACTATGATTTAAATAGAGGTGTTTTTTTCCCCTTGTTTTGACTGTGTTTTGGCATTTATGGCCCAAACTGAAGGCCTAGCTCTAAAAGTCATTGTTCACCACTGACTCTCTGAGCTCTCTGGAACTTCTTGGAAGTACACAGTTTTTGAGAAGGTACAGATCTTACGCTCATGCGTCATGCAGTACATGTTACATCTGGTACGGCTCATTTGGCCTCCATGAACCTAAAGATTTGGCTGACTTTTTTATTGCCAGCCATCCTCAGAGGAGCTGATTTTATTCTTGTGCCTTACCCAAGAAGAATGAAGAGGAAGCACATGCCCCATGCTCCAGCCCCAGGTTTGTATTCCACAGTGGTGGTGATATTTTGATGGCAGTATGGGCAGTTAATCACAGTGGGTCTGTCAAGCAGCCGACGCCTGCTGTGACGTCTGTGTGTCTCCTGCTGTGAAACCACGAACACTTGGGGGGGCGAAGAACGTATTGTCTGTTGCACAAACACTGAGAGAGAAACAGAGAGGAAAAGAAAGATAGAAAGAGAGAGAGAATGAATAATAGTACCTATAGTACTGAAGGTGCTTTTCTCGCCATCTTTTATTACATTTTACATGCTCGTTTAGTTCAGATCAACACTGACAACCGGCCCTCGACTGAAATCTCATGGTATCAAAATGCTGCCAAAAATGTTGCAACATCCAGTAGAAGCTCAGTGGCCAGCCTAGGCTAGAAAGGGTTCTTTTAGCCATGATCCTAGTGTAGGAGTCGTGGGTAAATTAGTACTGTTAGTTAAGGTATTATAAACAAATGTAATATTTATAATAATAACCCAGTAAGCAGGGCACCTATCCAATGGGACAAAATAGACTCTGAATGAGGTAAACTAGATAGTTGACCCCATGGAGAAGTGAATAACAACTGGAATAGTAATAATTTTCTCATTATCTGAAGGAAATTACTCAAATTTGATAGAATTCTTTTCTTAGCTATTGGAACTTTGGAAGCAAAGAAAAAAAACCCACTGAAGCAAGATAATATAAAAATGTATATATATATATATATATATATATATATATATATATAGGTGAAATTGAATAAGGAATTACTATTAAACTACCTTAATGAAACCAGGAATAAGAGTAAGAGTATCTTAACCTATCTGAATCTATCTAGAGTTTACACCAAATTAAATTCTAGAGGGTTTTCAGCACCACAGCAGTATTGAAAATCAGAGAAAAACACAGAAAAACTTTACATATTTATGCTTCGATGGTCCTTGAGTTGGGACTGACAGGCTTGGCAACTAGCATCAGTCATTGATCAGTTTTCTCTGGGAACTGCAGACGATTGCAGACCAGTCCAGCATTTGAAGACCTAGAAGTTTGGATGAGTTGACTCATTAGAGGATGAGACAACACATCCGAACTTCTGTTGCAAGCTTCATTCAGTATCAATAATTAGCATTATCATAGAGTGAGATCAATCAGAGGGTTGGAGCCAGAAGCACCACCTCAGAAGTTTGTAACTGGAAGACCCCCACAGCTCAAAGGGAAATTGGAAGTGCTCTGACTTTTATGGAGGCATGGGAAGTCTCCCATTACCTGTTCCTCAATGTTCACTGATCCTCCATCCAGATGGGATGGATCAGTCTCCACCACTTCCACTAGAATTGTCCTATGATACTAGACAGAAAGTTCATGTCATGCCCAAATCATGCAATCATGTTCACAGAACCTTGGAAATCATCCCAATGTTTCCAGTATGATTTTTCATTTAATTTGATACAAAAATGGCTTAAAAAGAATAAAATACATATCTATACAGAATGATCTCTTTACACGAAATATATATATGACATGTGGCATCTTGTCAGGAATATCCTGTGAAATTCCCATTTTGATGTTTTTAATGAAAAAATCTTTTTTTCTAAAACTGGGATGTTCAGCTTTCTTTTATTGAAAGCAATGTGTCTGCATTTGAGTTCCTCCATCGTAAACCTCATCACAGGTCAAGGGGGGGCATTCACTCTGGGAAGGGTCTTCTTTAAGTAGTGCTCTGTGCAGAAACAATGTTCTATGCCTGTTTGCTGGCATTGTTCCTGAAGAAGATGTAAACAGATCACTTTTTGGAATGCTTTTAAGAAGAAGTTGGTCCAGGAATATTAAAGCAGTAAACCTTGTGGTGACACTCTTGGTTTGTGATCCTGGGTAAGTCTGGTCACTGTGGGTACAAGAGCCAGAAAGCTGTGACCAGATGTAACTGTCAAGCCAGGTAGAAACCTACCAATGATGTGGGAGAGGATTTTGAGAAGGTTAATGAGAGGTTCAACAAATTCAAGCAGTCCTTTTAGCCCTTGCACACAACGTTGCAGGTACTTACAGAGAGGACAGGGGCAATGGAGGAACACACACAAGACCACAAGGCCCACATCAGCTCCCTTGTGCGTTCCACAGAAGTGAAAGGATAAAGGGAGACCAATTGAGTTTGTTGATGTCTTGATCCCTAAATCACTGGGTGATATCCACTTTCAGGGACCACTGATCATCTACTGGGCTCACTCCAACTGAAGCCACCAGAGGAATGATCATTGCCTGAGTGCTTTTCCAACGGGAAAAAGAGCTGAGTCTCCAACTCAGGAGAGACCACAAGTTGGACTACACTGGTCACAAAGTGTACATCTTTGCAGATTACACTGTCCAGGTGATGGAACAGTGCAGGAAATTCTGTAATCTGATGAAAGCAATAAAAGAGCTAGGGGTCTTTGATTTTCTGCAAGGGTTTGTGTGCAGCAAGGCCAACTCAGGCTATTTACCTCTCCCATTGAAGCCATGAAGTTTACAGACACTGAGCTGGAACATGCCTCATGAAACATCAGCCATTAATGAAATTGGACAGCAGTGATTTTTACACTATTTTTTCATTTCTATACTTTTAAAAATCTTTGTTAGATCTAGATTCCTAAACTACCCTCGATTCTGCATTCTGTGTATCAGATATACTATTCAGGCTTTACCATCTGCTGCCAGTTGTGATAGATCTGGGTTCGAATTTTACAAAGCCTTTCATGTGAAACTTTCTCTTATTATTGTAAGGGTTCAGCCGGCCCCGCCTGCTGCCGGCAGAGGGCGACGGCGGCGGGGTGTCCAGCCTGCGCCGCCTGCTGCCAGCAGAGGGCGACGGCGGCAGGGTGTCCAGCCTGCGCCGCCTGCTGCCAGCAGAGGGCGACGGCGGCAGGGTGTCCGGCCTGCGCCGCCTGCTGCCAGCAGAGGGCGACCGCGGCACAGGGCCATAACTTCAGGGAACTCCAATTCCCAGAAGTCCGCGGGCTGATTAGGCCCAACGCGACACACCTGCGGACTCCTCTACTTAAGGTCAAGGCAAACAGTGGTGTTTGTCACACCTTTGTAGAGGGGTGACCGGTACGGTATTTAGTGTCAGAAAAGAAAAGCAAAGAAAAGCAAAGAAAAGAAAAGAAAAGAAAAGAAACTGCCCCAAAACTAAAAAAGAAAAAGAAAAGAGGGCTGAGAAGAGAAATTGCCCCAAAACTAAAAAAGAAAAAGAAAAGAGGGCTGAGAAGAGAAATTGCCCCAAAACTAAAAAAGAAAAGAACAGAGGGCTGAGAAAAGAAACTGTCCCAAAGTGGCTTAAAGCCAAAAAAAAAAAATTAAATAAATAATAAATAAATTAAAAAAAAGGAAAAGAAGAGGTCTGCCTTCCCTTCGTTTTTGGAGTGGAAGTGTTTTTTGTTTTTCCTATTATCTGTCCTCTCGCCTCTCTAGTTCAGCCTTTGTTTGAGCACGCTGCTCTCAGCGTCTCTTTTGTTTGCCGTTCGTCATTTTCCCGCCTTTTTTTTTTTCCCCTTCCTTGAGGCGTTATTGCCAGTAGTTACCTCTGCTCCTCAGTGGCGCAGTGGCAAC
This sequence comes from Colossoma macropomum, assembly GCF_904425465.1. NCBI lineage: Eukaryota > Metazoa > Chordata > Actinopteri > Characiformes > Serrasalmidae > Colossoma > Colossoma macropomum. Next base: position 13,034,640 of record NW_023494808.1, read on the forward strand.
ACCACGAAGCGCCGATCAATACATCGCTGGTTCGAACCTGGCTTTGGGTCACCTCGTGTGTATGTTTCGGATTCACAACCCAGTATCATAAACAACTCATTTTTTCCATTTTTTTTTCTGTTTCCATTTCTGCACTTGGGTCCGCCTCCCCGCCGTCCCGTAACAGAAAGGTGTGACCAACATGGACCCAGCAGAATTGGATCCCATAAGATCTGCCCTGCAAACTCAGGGTGCTGTTATTGCCGGCATGAGCAGCTGTTGCAAGACAGGATGCAGCAGCTGACCCTTCTGGTCAGGGCACAGACTGAGGGGGTTCAGCCTGCCAGTGCTGATGCCCCTGCTCCTGCCTTAGCTCCCACTCCACCCCCCCCTGCTGACCTGAACCCCACTCGGGGTGATGCTCTGGTGGCCAATCCAGAGAGGTATGCAGGGGACCCAGAGACCTGTAGAGGGTTTCTCTTGCAGTGTTCTCTGGTGTTTGAGCAGCAACCCTCCCGGTTCCCCACAGAGAGGTCCAAAGTGGCTTACATAATCTCTCTATTGACCGGTAGGGCTTTGGCTTGGGCCACCTCGCTGTGGGAGCAGGACTCTCCTGACACAGCATCGGGAGAGCGTTTTGTCAAGGCCATGAGGGCGACCTTTCATAACCCCATCGGGGGTAGGGAGGCGGCACCCCGCCTCCTGGCCCTCTCCCAAGGAGCCCGTTCGGTGGCGGATTATGCCATCGAGTTTCGTACCCTGGCCGCTGAAAGTGGCTGGAATGAGGAGGCGCTAACTGCCGTATTCCATCAGGGACTTAACGGGAAGCTCAAGGATGAACTAGCCACCCGGGAGCTGCCCTCCACGTTAGAGGGCCTCTATGATGTATGCATCCATCTGGATACCCGCATGCATCAAAGAGACTTGGACCGGAGAGGTGGTTCCCACGCTCCTGTCTCCCGTTCCCCCTGGCGCCCCTCTCCAGCCAGGTCACCACCTAGCAGGGACCTGCCTGAGCCCATGCAACTCGGTAGTGCGGGGCTGCCTGATCGCGGTTCTGGGCCTCAATCATTTGAGACCAGACGCCCTGGAAATACTAGCAAGCCATGGGGAAACGCACGGGCCCGCTCCGGTCAGGGGGACCGGTGAGGGGCCAGTCATCCTTTTTCCCCACTTCGGGGCTCTTCTTGGAAGTAAAACTTTCATGGGGGCCCAGTCAACACACGACCTTGCAGGCCTTCATTGACTCAGGAGCAGCAGAAAGCATTCTTGATGTCACGTTGGCTGCTGAGCTGGGCCTACCCATTGAGCCCCTGGAACGTCCTCTACCGGTTATGGCCATTGACGGCCAGTCTCTGGGGTCTGGGCCTGTCACTCATCACCACTTGCAACTTGTGTTGGGGTTCCCTTGGTTGAGGCAGCACAACCCTCGCATTGACTGGTCGACACAGTCCATATATGCATGGGACCCCCGGTGTAACGGTCATTGCCTGGTCGACCCTGGCCCCCTCCGAGGGACGCCCTCCCTCAAGGGTCCCGCTATGCCAGACCTGTCAGGGGTCCCCAGAGACTACTGGGACCTCAAGGAGGTCTTCAGTAAAGAGAAGGCCCAGGTTCTGCCGCCCCACAGGGAGTTCGACTGTGCCATCAACCTGCTCCCAGGTGCTACACCACCCCGCGGCCGGTTGTTTGCACTCTCGCCCCCTGAACGTGCTGCCATGGATGAATACATCCGTGAAGCATTAGAGCTGGGGTTCATACGCCCATCCTCCTCTCCTGCAGGGGCAGGCTTCTTCTTTGTTGGAAAGAAGGACGGAGGTCTCCGCCCCTGCGTGGACTACCGTGGGCTCAACGCCATCACCGTAAAAGACCGCCACCCCCTGCCCCTCATGTCAACAGCGTTTGAGGCACTGCAGCAAGCCGCAGTATTCACTAAGCTGGACTTGCGCAGTGCTTACAACCTCATCCGCATTTGGCAGGGGGATGAATGGAAGACGGCGTTCATCACCCCCACTGGGCATTATGAGTACCGGGTAATGCCCTTCGAGCTAATGAACGCCCCAGCGGTCTTCCAGCGCTTCATAAATGAAGTTCTCAGAGAAGCCCTGGGTCTTTATGTGTATGTCTACCTCGACGACATACTCATTTACAGCCGGTCCCTCGAGGAACATGTCGGGCATGTCAGGCGGATCCTGCAACTATTGCTGGAGAACCGCCTGTATGTTAAGCTGGAGAAGTCGGTGTTCCATGTCTCTACGGTGTCCTTTTTGGGCTTTGTGGTGTCCAAGGGCACCCTCCACATGGACCCGGCCAAGATCAGAGCCGTGGTGGACTGGCCCCGTCCTACCTCCCTCCGGTTGGTCCAACGTTTCCTGGGGTTTGCCAACTTCTTCCGACGCTTTGTGAGGAACTTCAGTTCCGTGGCGGCACCCCTCACCGCCCTTACCCGGAAGACCCTAGGGCCCTTTCGTTGGACCATCGAGGCCCAAAAGGCTTTTGAGGAGATCAAGGCACGGTTGACATCTCCCCCGGTCCTCCAGCTGCCCGATCCGGAGAAACCGTTTGTCGTCGAGGTAGACGCTTCGGAAGTGGGTGTTGGGGCCGTACTCTCCCAACGCCTAGGTCTGGCCAAGAAGCTCCACCCATGTGCGTTCTTCTCCCATCGTCTTACCCCAGCTGAACGCAACTACGATGTCGGAGACAGGGAGCTTCTGGCCGTGAAGCTCGCCCTGGAGGAATGGAGGCACTGGCTTGAGGGGTCTAAACATCCCTTTGTGGTCTGGACCGACCACAAGAACCTGGCCTATATCCAACAGGCAAAGCTTTCCTGCTGTCTTATAGGCCAGGCTCTAAGAACACCAAGCCTGATGCTCTGTCCAGACAGTGGGCACCTCCGGGGCCTGACCCCTCCCCGGAACCCATTATTCCCGCTCCTCAGATCTTGGCCCCACTCCGTTGGGAGCTGGAGACTGCCATCAGGGAGGCCCTACGGCAGGAGCCTGATCCTGGAGGCGGCCCCCCCGGTAAGCTGTACGTGCCTGCTGCCGTGCGGAAACGGGTGCTGCTATGGGGGCACGCCTCCCCATTTTCAGGTCACCCAGGGGTGGCTAGGACCCTGGACCTTTTGCGCAGGCGATTTTGGTGGCCTGGCATGGAGAGGGACATCCGTGCCTTCATTGCATCTGTGCGGAAGGCCCATGCTTCCCTCTTGGTCACTGCCGAGGCCAGAAAGCAGGTGGCAGACCGCAAGAGGCGCCCAGCCCCCACCTTCCGGCCAGGCCAGCGGGTCTGGCTCTCGGCCAAGGACCTTCCACTCCGTGTGGAGTCCAAAAAGCTGGCGCCTAGATATGTGGGGCCCTTCAAGATCGACCGCCGGATCAACCCAGTCACCTACCGGCTACGCCTTCCGCCCTCCATGCGGATCCACCCCGCATTTCACGTGTCGCGCCTTAGGCCGTTCCTTTGTGGGACTCGGCCCCCAGCACCGCAGCTTGTTGCTGGCTCCCCAGCTTACACGGTCCGCCGCCTCCTGGACTCCCGCCGTGTGCGGGGTGGCATCCAGTACTTGGTTGACTGGGAGGGCTACGGGCCTGAGGAGCGGTCTTGGGTTCCGGCACGCCATATCCTGGACCCGGAGCTCGTTAGGGAGTTCCGACGGACACGCGCTGCTGGCCTTGGGACTTCTGGGGCCGTCCCTAGGAGGGGGGGTCCTGTAAGGGTTCAGCCGGCCCCGCCTGCTGCCGGCAGAGGGCGACGGCGGCGGGGTGTCCAGCCTGCGCCGCCTGCTGCCAGCAGAGGGCGACGGCGGCAGGGTGTCCAGCCTGCGCCGCCTGCTGCCAGCAGAGGGCGACGGCGGCAGGGTGTCCGGCCTGCGCCGCCTGCTGCCAGCAGAGGGCGACCGCGGCACAGGGCCATAACTTCAGGGAACTCCAATTCCCAGAAGTCCGCGGGCTGATTAGGCCCAACGCGACACACCTGCAGACTCCTCTACTTAAGGTCAAGGCAAACAGTGGTGTTTGTCACACCTTTGTAGAGGGGTGACCGGTACGGTATTTAGTGTCAGAAAAGAAAAGCAAAGAAAAGAAAAGAAAAGAAACTGCCCCAAAACTAAAAAAGAAAAGAACAGAGGGCTGAGAAAAGAAACTGTCCCAAAGCGGCTTAAAGCCAAAAAAAAAAATAAAATAAATAATAAATAAATAAAAAAAAAAGGAAAAGAAGAGGTCTGCCTTCCCTTCGTTTTTGGAGTGGAAGTGTTTTTTGTTTTTCCTATTATCTGTCCTCTCGCCTCTCTAGTTCAGCCTTTGTTTGAGCACGCTGCTCTCAGCGTCTCTTTTGTTTGCCGTTCGTCATTTTCCCGCCTTTTCTTTTCCCCCTTCCTTGAGGCGTTATTGCCAGTAGTTACCTGTGCTCCTCAGTGGCGCAGTGGCAACGCCACGAAGCGCCGATCAATACATCGCTGGTTCGAACCTGGCTTTGGGTCACCTCGTGTGTATGTTTCGGATTCACAACCCAGTATCATAAACAACTCATTTTTTCCATTTTTTTTCTGTTTCCATTTCTGCACTTGGGTCCGCCTCCCCGCCGTCCCGTAACAATTATATTTTGTATGATAAATGATTCTATTAAAAATAAGAGGCATTTAACTTCCTTAGAATAAGCAACCTTCTCCATACTGTTGGAAACAAAGAGACGGCACAGACTCTGTTTCCTATAGGCCCACAGCTGTTTTAAAAAGTTTACTCTGCTGAGAAAACCCAGGGTATTCAAAAAGTACTGTCAGAAGTGTTATGCACAAGACTGAGAAAGAATATAGGATAAATTATACACTCATGACTGGGTTTATAACTGGCAGGTTCTCATTCGGTAATGTGCATCTTCTTTTAAATACTCTATATGCTGATCATAAAACACTATGGTGCACTACAGCTTCCATCATGTCTGTAGCTGCCCAAAAGACTGTGTAAACTTATATCGCTGCTATCGGAACAAAACCTCATTTCTCCAAAATGAAAACTTCACAGGAGAAGGAAAAAACATATTTTACTTTTAATGTAAGTCAATGGAACCAGACTTTTTACCAAGTAATTTTGGGTCATTTCTTTTGGTCCATTCATATTGAAATTTACACACAACGTAAAGGACTACTGGGACCCTCAAATTATGCCGAAAAGTGAAAAACAACAAAAATGGTCATGCAAGGTTTTGTTCCGACAGCAGCGATATGCTGATGACCTATTATTATGCCTCTCTGACCCTGTCTGTTTCAGCACCCAATTAATTGAACTACGTATACTTAATAAACTTTTCACGATACAATTCACAACTAATAGGAGTAAAAGTGAATACACATCAATTGTGAGGAATCTTAGCCCCAGTGTCCTAAATCCCTTGCCATTTAAACTGGTTAATGTCAAGAAACTAAACTCCCTAAACATTTCTTTAAATTAAACTTGATCAACAAACTCAAGCAAACATTGGGCCTCATTCACCAACTGTTCTTAAGAAAAAAATTCTTCTTAAAACCCTCTTACGAGTTTTCACGAAGATTCTGACATTCAGTAATGTTTTCTTATGTGGGATTTGTTCTTAGGTAAGAACAGAATCTACACAGTCAATTCTGTGGTTTAATAAAGTAGTAAGGCCGTGGATTACTGGGATTTTATGACAGGAAAGATGTTCTTAGGCACAACACTAAAACTCCCTTCCCCTGATAAAATCGCAGTAACACACAGCCTCACAAAAGTCTTATTTAGCAGCAATCCGGCGGCGCCCCTCTTCTGGTGCTGGGGCTGAATCTCAAACAGCTCCCTGCTCCCTACATAGTGCACTATGTAGGAATTTAAATACTGGATCCTGCAGCCCAACAATGCAAAATACAGCTAAGAAATAGTCATTTGGCACTCAGACACATCCATACTCATCCATAATGCACTATTTGGCTGTTGAGGCTAGAATTTCTAAACTTTCATAGCTAACACACTATTTAGTGAGTACAGAGCTGTTTGGAATTCAGCCTGGGTTTGCAACTGACTGAAACACAAGCGTGTAATCCATTCGTGACATTTTTAAGACTTTTATACTGCCGTTTAACAGTTACTCATACCATAAGTACTTTAATTCAAGCCTGTGATATTAATGATGGCATTGTTTAGCCTGTCAGCTAGCTGACTAGCCTGGTTCTAGTTAAGAATAGAAGGCGCCAGCCCCTCAGTTTGAACAAAAAACAGGTACTTACTTCATTAATATACTTGGTGGTCCATGCGAGCAGCATGAAAGTCAAAGATTATTTCATTAACAACACAAGGTTTCTTTTCATGCCGTGGTGCAGTAATTCAGAATTAAAAAAAATAAAATATATATTAAAAAAAAAGACCACCACTAACCTTGCTGTGTTTGGTGGACTGTTGTAATTTCGGTGGGAATGGTGAGAACAGGAAAGGGAGACGGAACTGCTTCATTTGATGCACTCACTGCACAGAAGAATTAACAGACTGGCATTAATGTCAACAAGCAGCCTCTTGAGACCAGTTTCATTTTGCAGCATACACTAAAAAATAGGGTCAAGTTTAAATTCTATGCATATAAAAAAATAAATGCGTGTTAGATATTGTAAATTCATAGTTGTCGTTTTCAATTCTTGGCAGTTTTCAGTATATACACTATATGGCCAGAAGTATGTGGGCAATTATTAATCTCCTAAATATTAATCTCTGTAGATAAACACTGCAGTATAATGGGTTGTACTGAAGAGCTCAGTGATTGGCACTGTCATAGGATGCTACCTTTGCCACAAGTCAGTTCATTAAATTTTTCTATGGTGGTGGTGAATCACACCTAACTATCTAGCAGTCGAACGGACAAATCTGAGTTTGGCAGATGCCACAAAAATGGTCGCTACTGAAAAGCATAATGCTAACAGTGAAGTTTGGTGGAGGAGGGATAATTGTCTGGGGCTGTTCCAGTGAAGGACAATGTTAATGCTACAGCATACAAAGACATTTTAGACATTTATACTTTCAACTTTGTGACAAAAGTTTGGGAAAGACCCTTTCCTGTTTCAGCATGACTGTGCCCCTGTGCCCAAAGCAAGCCTTATGAAGACATGGTTTGATGTGTTGTGTGGAGGAACTCCAGTGGCCTGCACAGAGCCCTGACCTCAACCCCACTGAACACCTTTGGTATAAAATAGAACATCAATTGTGAGCCAGGCTTTCTCTTCCAACATCAGTGCCTGACTTCACAAATCCTCTTTTGACTAAATAGGCACAAATTCCCACAGACAGACTCCAAAAGTGGAGAAAAGTGGAGGCTGTTATAGCTCTAAAGGGGGGTCAACTCCATATAAATTCCCATGGTTTTGGAATGGAATATCCTACAAACAAGTATTGATGCATTGCTTAGGTGTCCACATACTTTTGACCATATAATATTGTACTCATCAAAGCAATATAACGTAGTAGGTCTCCAACCTACCTGCTTCCCCATAACTGGGAGGTGGTGTTGAAGGAGTCGCCGGACCTGTCATATAAGCTGGACACTGACTGGCTTCAGCGTAGGAGGGGGGTGGAGGCATGGAACGGGCTGAGGAACATTGAGGAACATCCATTTACTTTTTGAAACTAGGTAAGAGAGAAAAAGAAATGAATTGATCGCAAAAGAGCTAACTGACTGTTTGATGCACCAAGCACAACATTGCTATAACACTGCAACAGTACTTTGGAATTGCCAGCAGTGACTCAACGTATCTCAATGTATCTGAGGCTCAACACTTGGGGCACATTTAGCCACCACATTATAGTAGTCAAGAAGGAATTCTGCCAAACACACACACACACACACACACACACACACACACACACACACACACTTTCTAAACCACTTATCCTTCTGGGTCACGGGGGTGCTGGAGCCTAACCCAGCAGTCATTGGGCGAAAGGCAGGATACACCCTGGACAAGTCACCAGTCCATTACAGGGCAATTTTTCAGTATTTCTGGATAACTAAATCATTAAGATTAAGTCACTGAGAGTTGTTTTATGTGTAATTCATTGGTCTAGACAAACTCAATCAATGTATATCTGAGGTGATAGAAACCACATGTCTGAAGAATTTAATACCTCTTAAAGCTACCTTGCAGAAAGCCATTATGTGTAATGGTTATGAATGCACTGCCTGATACCTGATACATTGTTTTATGATAGTTTTGAGATAAGGTTTTGGGCCTAAAGGCAAGATTTAAAGATCCATTCATGGCAGAGAAGTGCATACAGATCAAAATAATACCCAAACAAATTGTCCTTTTTTCACATTTCCCCCTAGTTTATCATTGACAGCATTAAATAGTAAATAAAAACTTGACCTCTAAAAAAGACACATCGGTTAACTTTCAGTGTTTGTTTTGAATATGAAATAAAATGGTTATATGTGCGTTATATATTGCGATCCCTGCCTCCTAACACCACCACTGTGAAGAAATGTGAATTTGTAAGTTCATCTATCATAGTCTATAAAGTTTTACTTCAAACTACACTGAATGACTTTGTTTACACCTCAGTGATAAAATTATGCAATGTCTTTTTTTTTTTAATTGCGACATTTTCCTTTAATTTCATGTTATTTTGTTATTTTGCCAGATGTTGATTTTGATGTACCTTTTTATTTCTCTGGAAACAGAGGAAGCACAGAGATGTTTTAAAGACCACTGCGATCCAAAGCAGTGGTCACCAAACTCCTGGAGAATTTCAGCCCAATGTAAATCCTCCAGGCTAGTGTTACATTTGGAAGTAAACTTTAAATCAGAACAAGTAACCTCTGATGTCATGTGTATCAGTCCACATTATATATATATATATATATATATGTGTGTATATAAAATTAAAATCGCACTCTTTTTTCATTATTGCTGTTATACTGACAATAGTTCTATTGCTTTTGTTGCTCAATTTAATGTACATACAATTCCTTCTCAGTAATACATCTCTATTACTGTACACCTTACCACTCTTGCCTCTCTCTGTACTCCATACTCCTCTCACTCCTCTGCTGTCATTTCCTCTTAATGTCTCTCCTGCTCTGTTTAACTGCCACTCATAATTTCCCCCTTGCCACTTTGATATCTTTGATATTCTATAGTACTCTTAATTAAGCAGGTGTATCCTAAATGATTCACAAAGAAAGTCTGTTTACCTGCGAGTTGTCAGCCTGTGTGGGAAAACTTCTTCCTTCTTTATGACATCACTACTTTCATACTAACCCTACCAGTTTACTTTTTCTGTCTGTGCATTCCATAGCAACGAATGGGTGTGTACGTGTGAGCTCAGGATGTTTGTGTTTGTGCGCGTGTGTGTTTGAGGAGAATTCCAACTGTGTAACACAATGTGACCTATCAGATTGGCTGGTATAGCTGTGGTGGAGGGGAGGAGACTATTCAGGAGCTATAACACGTAGGAATCCTGAGAGCCTGCTGAAGAAAGCTAAAGTCACTCTGACATGGCATAAATAATAACTAAACCACAAGCATACATACTGGTCCTTTGTAGTGCATGAAGCAAGATCATTGAGTCAACAATGAACTAATAAGAGTCCATATAAAGACTAGTTTAAAAACCTAACTAGTTATGAAATTATGAAAACTGTTAAACTAACTAACTAAACCAGTGGTGCCCAATTCTGGTCCTGAAGATCCACTACCAACCCAAATGTATCACACCTGATCCAGGTAATGAAGGCCTTCTGGAGCAAATATTACAACCAGGTGTGTTGGATCTCCAGGACCAGGACTGGGCACTCCTGAAATAAACTAATGCTCATTCTCATAGTCAGATTCTGAGTCTCATAATGACAATGCAGTACTTAGTCTTGGTCAGGCAAACATCAGTAGAGAGCAAAGTGGAAGTCTTGACCGTCCTGAGGGCAACGACTTTCATGAAGACCCAGGGCCAACAAAACACACCAGCCAATCAAAACTATTGAAAGCTATCAAATGTTGAAGCATGCACCACCTTGTGTTATTTGTAAATTATTTGTAAATGAAGGGCAGCACGGTGGCACAGTGGGCAGCGCTGTCGCTGCACAGCAAGAAGGGCCTGGGTTCGATTCCCAACCAGGCAACCAGGGTCCTTTCTGTGTGGAGTTTGCATGTTCTCCCTGTGTCTGCGTGGGTTTCGTCTGGGTACTCCAGTTTCCTCCCACAGTCCAAAATCATGCAGTCAGACCAATTGGACATGCTAAAATTGCCCCTAGGTGTGTGAATGTGTATGTCAGTCTGTCTGCCCTGCGATGGACTGGCGACCTGTCCAGGGTGTATCCTGCCTTCCGCCCAATGACAGCTGGGATAGGCTCCAGCGACCCAGAAGGATAAGCGGTTTAGATGATGTATGTATGTATGTATTTGTAAATGAAGGTATTTATCTATCTTAGGTAGCTAGTCAATGAAATGTGTTTGCTTCTGCGAGTTTAGCTTGAAAAGTTTAGTTCTTTTTAAGTTGTCCATCATGATGTGTGTTATCCTGAGTCTGTCATTTTCATGTTATCCTGCATTCTTCATCATCATCATCATCATATGTTGTATTGAGCCAATCATCTACATCATGTGTGTTTTCCTGAGTCCGCCATCATTATGTGTGTTGCCTTGAGATCTTTCCCTCCTGTTCGGACTGTCATCCTAGACTTGACTCTTTCGTTTGATGCCCATCTGTTATAGATCTGTTGTATAAACCTCTTTTTTCCACCTGAGCAATATCACCAAATTCAGACCACATCTTTGTTAATCTGCTGCTGAAGCTCTTATTAATGTTCAGTAACACTTTACTTGAAGGGTGTCTACATAACACATTCATAACATCTTACATAAACACTTCATTACATTTTAATAAATGTTTAAATCAACATTCATAAAGCATAGATGTTTTACATGATATTAATATGGACTACTATGTCATTTTACTGAGAGACATTTTTCGAAATAAAAGTCCTCATTTTTTATTTTGAAAATCTATATTATTTTCAGTAAAATGCCTCATTTCTGGACGGCCAAAATAAAAATTACCTCACTTTCTTCCTTTGGTCATTACGTGCTTTGACACATTCAAGATTCAGTTGAATGACTTTTCCTAAACATAATTTACTGCCCATGTAGTAAAGTGACATGCAAAGCAACAAATGCTTAAAAAAAAAAAGGTGAAAATGTTCCTGAGTGTCAAAGCACTTAATGACCAAACAGGCAAAGAGAGGTCGTTTTTATATTCGCTTTCCAGAATGAGGTATTTTACTGAAAAAGCATAATATTTCAAAATAAAAAATTGAGGATGTTTATTTTGAAACCTGTATCTCAGTAAAAAGCAGTCCATATTAATATCATGTAAAATGTATCTTTTTTACAAATGTTGATTTACACATTCATTAAAATTGATGTACTGTAAACATCTTTGGGTTCTGGAAAAAAGCTTTATGAGTATCGTATTATAACTAATATTATTATCATGTGTTCTGTCCTCAGTCCATCATTATAGATCATGTGATTTCCTTAGTCTATCATCATGATCCTGATCATCATCATTTATGTTGTCCTTTTTTTTTTAATCTTCTGATGTTTGTAAGTGTATAACAAAAAAACCCCTCAATAAATATCAAAATATAGGGCAGATTTTGGCCGTTGTGCTAACCATGATGACTCTGATACCAACAGTTTTATAGAACAGTAACTTCTTACTTATCTTATGAAACATTGGTTTATTTATGATGAATAAAATACATACTATATGTCATTCTTATTGCTAATCCATTTGTAGTTATATTTAGCGGCTATGTGTGCTCATGTCAATTGTTAATTCTTAATTTAATAATGTAAAATATTCTGTAGGTTGTGTAACTTGACATGCATTTTGGTTCTAAATTAAATTTTTAATATTAGTCATAACGCTTTTTTACCACCTCAACACCCTTATATATCATTTTTCATTTTTTTGACTTAATTTGAAAAGGTCAGTTGACCTTTATGTTGTGTCAATTTTTCATGATGAGTGCAGAAATGGGACGAAATTACTTGGAAAACATTTTTTATCCATTTACATCCATTAAAAGTTGTTTAAGAATGTTTTTCCTTGTCTGGTGAAGTTACATTTTTGGAGATATGAAATCTTGTTCTGAGAGCAGCAATTTCTTATTCATAATTACTCTCAAATTCAGACAACTGACAAAAAGTACCCCCCAAAAAAAAACGTATTTACTTTAGTTTAACATGATTGGCTGTTCACCATAAACATCATGCTTTCATTCCTGCTGCAGTTACAGAGTACTTGGAATGATCAGCTTTGCATCTTTGCTAAACATCGCTTCCCTTTTGACTGCTTGGATAACTTAGGCTGGCTTATTTGATTTTGCCATTTAGGTGGCCGCACTACTGTGTTTTGATATGTATATATAAGTTTACTTCCTTTATTATTTAGTGTACAGTTGAAATTGGTAATTGTAGGATATTTTTATTTTTTGTCTTTGTGCACTTCACAGGTATTTGTAGGCCAGGCTCCAAGGTGCTGCTGTTTTGTCTCTACATTGGTTTTGTTCATTGGTTTTGTTTGTATTTTCTGCTGATTGTTATTATTATTATTATTATTATTATTGTTTTGTTTTGTTTTGTTTTGTTTGTATGTGGGGGAGCTATTGTTTTATTCATTTGTTCAGTTTTGTTTGCAGGATTGGGTTTATTTGGTTGGCCCAATTGTGTATTAGCATGGTGGAGTTGTTCCCACCTTTTTCTTTTTTTCCATGTGTTGGACAGGAGCTGTGGGCTTATGTGGGTGGCAGATATACCTTCCGGGTGGTGGAGTCCTTTCACTGGTCCTGTATTGTAGTTCATGTGTGGTGTGTAGTATTAGGATGCTTCCTCTTTTTGTAGTCCTTTCTGCCGTGGTAGACCCCAGCTCTGTTCCTTGTGTTTTTGGGGGTTTTATTTATAAGCTGATGAATCTATGAGGTATTGCGCAATACTTATTATGTGGCTAATTTCGGGGGGAGTGGGGTGTTTTTGTTGTAAGTTCTTTGTGTCTGTATTCATTGAGATTGGTGTCAGTATCTTGCCTTATTGACTGTGGGAAAATAAAGTTGTAATATTTATTTATTTGTGGACTCTGGTTTCTGGTCTTTTAAGTGTTTTAAACCTGTTTGAAATTCCCCCAGGTGACGTAGTTGATCTTTTAAATGTTCTGCTTATGCCACAATACCGTGCCATTCTGTTTAGTCAAACAGATTAAAATGGGCATATACAAACCTCTGGTTCTGCAAATGTTGACTCTTTTTCCCTCTGTTTTTCATCTCCACCCATATTGGATTGTGGTTGTGATTGTGTTTGTGTGCACTTAAAAACTTGCACAGTGTCGCACAGTGTGTGTCTGGTGGGACTATGAAAAGAAGGAACGTTTATAGTGATCAATGCTATCTAGCTTGGCTAGTGGGCTACAGATCCAAACAGTAGCACACACTACAGTACAGGTTTGGGCCTGACTAATCTGCCCTCTGTTGTTACAAATGTAGACAAAAAACTCATGTCTGAGAGAGCAAAAAAACTCATGTCTAGTGACTGGTGTTGGAGCCGGTATCAAACATGTTCTGTGGAGTGTGACAGCTGTTAGCAGTCGCTGAGCCACTCTTGTATTTTTTTTTTTTCTGGTTGTGATTTAACAGCATAGCAGATGGGGGAAAAAAAACATAACCTTTCTTTGCAAGTCTGCACCAGCATGGAGTGGCACAGTATAGCCCTGGAAACCATTTAGCTCTACAGTGGGAAAAAAGGCCTAAGCAACTACCCAAACACATTAGCTGCCTTGCAATTTTTTTCTCATTTGCATCTAAAATGGCTATATGTGTTATTTCTATAGAGATTAGATGTAAGATAGTTCTATTTCATGAGGAAGGGAAAGGTCAAAGGAAAATAAGTGAAAAAAGGAGTCTTCAAAGAATTATTAAAGGAAAATTTAAAAATATTTAAAGGAAAATGATACTCCCAACAACTGTACAGCACCTGGTAGACCACCAAACCTGTCACCATCAGATAAACAGAGGACAAAATCAAGCTCAGATCAGAAAAAATCCACAGGAGATTCTGTCCATGCTTCCACTGTTAAGAAGACAGTTGAGCGCTATGGGTCTGAAAGGATGTGTAGCTGTCAAGAGGTCATTACTGAAAAAGGGAAATAGACAAAAAGAAGGAACATTTGCACTAGAACACCGAAACAGGACACCTGAGATGCGAAGTAAGCTTTTATAGACTGGTGAGTCTACATTTGTAATTGGGATTACTTGGACTGTGAGTAGAAGAAAATGCAACCACCTTCTAAGACTGAACTTTGGAAGTATGAAGAACATCCTTGCAGATTTCTTTGCAGGGCTATCACTGAGTTTCGAACTGGTAAAAACAACTCTGTATAACTTTCCCAGGGCTGAACCTGTTGGGGCAGGAGGGGATATAAATTCAGTTCATTTCTGCTAATGAGATGCGTGGTGGTGTTAACTAAGCACCTGCTGCCGGCAGATGTTCTAAACGGCTGGTGGCGCCTCGCGTTTAACTGATGGCGAAAAAAAAACATAGCAAGTGCTTTATACGCTGTCAAAACCCTGACCAATTCTGATCCTCTTGGCTTGCTATATATTTTTGCTGCATGCTGTGCGCGGCATGCTAGTAGTTTCTATGCAGAAACAGTAGAGAAACGCAGTGTCTATGCTATAATATACAATGTAGGCTAATAAACAAATCAACAAATCTAGTTTTAACTCTTTGACAGGTTGACTGAAATCCCTTGAGTAGGTTAATGTTGTGAACACACAGGTATCCCCTCCTCGTCTAGAGCTACATCACCTGGGGAGAAAGGCAGCAACAGTCACTGCAGCTAGTCAAGATTTTATTGTTTATCTCTTTTATGTCATCTACATAAAGTTTGTATGATTAATAAACGGCCAATACAGACATTTATATTACGTGAAAACGCAACACAAACAGCAACCGCTTTTGCTTCGAGACGCGTGTGTCGTGTCTGGTGTGAAATACCAAGCGTCGCGCAGTGGTTCTGGATTAACACGCGCGTCGCATTTGGTGTGAAGTGGGCTTGAAATGGGCTTCAGTCATACCGTCACACTGCCTGCAACCGTACAGAATCTCACACTTCCAAAACACAAGATGGTGCTAGTGCCTTGATGACATCAGATTTCATTACATATATTCATTCATTTCATATTCTCAAATTTCATTCCATATATTCACAGTTTTCAGTCATTATATATATAAATAATTTCCTAAACGGCATGCCAATATATATATATATATATATATATATATATATATATATATATATATATATATATATATATATATATATATATATATATATATATATATATCTACCCCAAACTGTTGCCTCAAAGTTGGAAGCATATAATTGTCTATAATGACTTTGTATGCTGTATCACTAACATTACCCTACAGCAGAACTGAGGGGCCCAAACCCTGAAAAACAACCCCAGGCCATTATCCCTCCTCCACCAAACTTCATTTTTTGACACAGCAAAATGTTTTGATACAGCCGTATGCTAAATGCTAACATTTCCATCTTCAGTTTATTAAAGCATTCAACATTATAAAAGTACATTATTTTAGGCTTTGCAATTGCACTGTTGAGTTTTACCATTCAGACTGTTTAGCACATTATATATATATATATTATATGAGCTTTTAATGTAATACATTATCAAACACAGTACAAAATACATTATAAAGGGCTGTCTCCACCAAACCCTGAAAGGACACACATTACAACAACTTTGAACTACCATTAATTTCTTATTCAATCACTAATGTAGCTATGTTTAGTTTACATAGTTTACAAATACATAGAAACAGAGCCATAATCTGTTTCTACTCATTGTTTGTCAATAAAAACACTTACCATTGGTTATATTATTTTCTCTCTTGAATATTAAAAATATTTTCAAAAGTTGCAAATCCAGTAAAGTGCCATGGCACTGTGCTTAATCAAGGGACAACAACTAACCATTTTTGTCTTAAAATTACATGAAATGAAAGGCTTAAAAAAATTAAAGCATTGACTAAAAATAAGCTTGTTCTTAAATGGTCCAAAAATATCATTTTAATTGTGCCATCAATAAATCATCTCTTGCTTTGAGACACAGGACTTTAAGGAAGTGACTTTCATTCTAAAGAAGGATGGCAATTTTGGACGAGAAGACCTGGCTCACAGTCAATGTCCCTGTTGATGCCAGAGATGTCCAAAGGGGTGAGGGTCAGGGCTCTTCATCCCGAAGGTGTTCAGTGGAGTTGAGGTCAGGGCTCTGTGCAGGCCACTGGACTTCCTTCACACCAAACTTATCAAATTCCCTGATGAGCATAGTTTTATTCAAATTAATTTAATAAAGTAAATTCACAAATTAATTCTTAAATAATCAGTGAAAATGAGTGCATTTCATTTTGCATAGATTAAAGTGGCATGGTACTTTTGGAAGAATGGTTTTCCATTCCTCCAGCACTGTTGAAGAGATTTGTATGTTTTAAAGGGTTAACACATTTATAAATGGGCTGACATTTGAAATCTTCATTTCAGAAAATAATCTGATGGCCAAAATGTGTCATAGATCTGTTTGTCACAAGCTTTAAAGTGAGATGCCTTTCAAAAAAATGTAATAAGTCAACCTGTTAAAATGTTAACTTGTTATTTACAAAAAATATTAATATAAGTTATATATATATATATATATATATATATAATTTTGTTGTATTATTATTTTTTTGCTCATATTTATACAAATATTTATATACAAAAAATTGAAGAGGCATAATAATCAGATTTTTTTTATCTTTTATTTCTATTTTTATTTAATATATTTTTTTTATTTATTCTCATTTTATCTTCTTTTTTCAGTTACTATATTGTTGTCATTTTTATTTTTTTAATGTACTTTTTCTCTTTTTACTACTTTTTTTTTTTACTTAACTACTATGATTGTTATTACTTTTTTAGCAATTGGTTTGCTTTTACTATTTCATTTCTCAATCCCTGTTGTCTCTATTGGCTCGGATACATTGTAAATCTGGGTCTCCCTTAATGTGCTCCAAGTTTAAATAAAGGTTGATTGATTGATTGATTGGTTTATTGATTGATTGATTGATTGATTGATTGATTGGTTGGTTGATTTCTAAAATCCAGATATAGTTGGTTCCATGTTTTCTAAAGAGAAAGAGGACCCCAGTGTGTCATGCGACAAGAAAGCATGCAAAAATATAAATTTATTTAAGTATGACAACATGCTGAGATGGCCCAGTAGGGTTTTCTCATAATTTAATAAGTCTCTTATTCGAAGAGGTGGCAAGAGTGACAGAAAGTAAAACTATTTTCTTTGACAAATGCTTCCTTCAATGCTGAAATGACCCGCGTATCTTTACATCTCAAGAAGCCATAGCGTCTCATTCAGAGCTAAACAAAGTGATTAACCATAGCTACTCAGAAAACCAGTCATGTCACTGCTGACTGAGTAGTGTTTTCTGCATTATTAAGACTTGGCTGTTTCCATATTAAATCCATGATTATGTAAAATAAGACCTTCTGAAACTACCAAGGTCTGAACATTGGTTTCCTCATGCTAGTTATGGCCATGGATGCATGTGCTTTTGGCAGATTTAAATGGCACTGTACTCAAAACGGCCTCTGCTTCATGTATCATATTCCAGGTCTAGTGAATACCCCTCAACCTATATATGGAAAGTAGGTTTAGCATGGAATCCATATCAGTGAAGGGTAATTTGACATATTGAGATTCTAACTACATGTTCAAATTGATTTTATCCTATTTTTTTTGTTTACAATGGATTTTACAAAGGAACACGCGAAACTACCACTTTTAGCGAAAATTAATTTCTTCCAAGTAAAAATTGAATTTTTACTAGTTGAAATTTAATATTTACTAGTGTAATTTTAATTTTCACATATGCAATTCAAACTCTTGATCAGGAAAATGTAATATTTACTAGTAGAAATTTAATCAATGTATAAATTGTATTCCTGAAATCAAGAAAAATAGGAAATAAAAACTAAAATGGCTTGGCTTGCCATAGTAATTAGAATTTCAGCACAGCCATATAGTTTTTAATTGTATTTAAAAAATACCACATGTTAAGCTTTAATTCATGTTAGTAAAATTGGAAATGGGATTGGAAAAAGCCTTGATCAAATGTTCATTTCAGTGAAAAATGAAATCTTACATGCTCATATATAATTTCTACAATTAAAAGTTCAATTTTAACTTGATTAAAAGTTAAAAGCGTCTTTACCAAACAGTTTGCTATTATTTGTCAGCACTTCGTCCATTAAAATTCATAGCTCTGTTTCGGCAAACTTTGTTTTTTTTTTTTGTTTCTTTATTTTCATATCTTTCATCATGTCCATTTTGGATGCCAGTTGGAGCTTCACTTGGCGTGGGTCTTTAATATGTTTGACCTCATTTACATTTAAATTTTGATTGTCTTTTTTCTTGAACACAAGTGAAAATACTACACCGTCAAAAAGACACTGATGTGCTAATCACTGCCACGGTGACTTTATGAATAGGTCTTATTTACTGGGCAGCACACTTTGCCCAGTAAATAAGATGCAGCGCTGTTACAGCTGTTTTATGAATCTGGCCCGATAAGTTGTGTGTCATATGTATACACCAATACTGTGAACCACAGTCTGTTAGCTTTTAATTTGTTGGTTCAGTTGTTGCTGTTCTAGTACTTCAAGTGGTGCAAGTGGGGACTCACCTGTTTCTGCTGCTCTGTGTTCTGTGTTGACTGAGAAATAATGCTTCCGTGTTGTTATAGGTGAAAGGAAAAGAGAAACATCTCACGGTCTGAGCAACGTAAAAATATGTGATGTTCAAGTTTCATGCATTCTTACATGCAACACCTCAGATTACCAACACTTCTCCAGACTGAGCAGCTCGATTTCTCAGAACTCTAAAAGGTAAGTGAAAGTAGGGTTCTTCATGTCTTGAATTAAAATATAAATAGTTTGGCATCGATCTCTGAAATCGTAAATGTTTGTAAGTATCAAAGTCAGACAATGTGGCAGTTTTTTATTTCTAATATAACATCAAATATTTGTAGTATTTAGTGGCTCTTCAGATCAGACTTGCAATTTTATTGTGGTTTTATTTATGAAACTAGGAAGCAGCTTAAATTCACTGTGTAAAGCATGTTGTTCAATTGAATCATTAACTTCATGTACATAGAGTTATTATTAACCTTTTAACAAGGATGAGTAATAACACATTGCATTTACTCAGATACATTTCTGATTATTTTCAAATTATAATACATTTACTTATAATCATATTATAAAGTATATTTGTGAAGAAAGTAATCTATGTTTTCCTCAGTTTAAACATTCACATTGTGAAGCCATTAGTTTTTGCTTTTTTGGGTTTTATGTCATTATGTTCTGTTCGGTTTGTACCTGGGCTCCTTTAATGTTGCTCATATTTGCCATTTCAAGCTTATAATTTAGACCAAAATTATCCCAAAAAGAAAATTAGAAATCTCAGTTCCTGTGCTGATAGATGTTGCTGTGCTGATAGATAGCATCAAGACATCCCACCGTGGTCCTATAGGGATACTTCCTTTGTCTTTTTAAGCTTTTTTTTCTGATTTTCTGGCAGAAGTCACAGACTTTAAACTTGTATGGGATATATCCTTGGCACTGAGCATGGTCACTTTAGACTCATTTGCAGCTGCCCCAGAGCATCTCATTCTATTGTCAGTACTTTTTTATGGAGCTGTGTGAACATTTAAATGCTTGTGTCAGTAATGGGTGCACCTTAAAGTAGCTGAATTCACTGTTTAGAAGGAGTGTCTGGATACTCTTGGACATGTTGTGCATTTCATTATAATATTTGATGTTACTAAAGAAATATCATGAAAGAATTAAAGAGGTGACATTCTAGTAAAATGAAACTGAAACTAAAGCTTGTGTTATAGCAATAACATACTGTTATCAAAAACTTTGCATAATTTTTGCAGCAGGAGGACAATGTCTCGAAAATCTGATTACAGGTGGGTAGAATTTTTTTTTTACTGAAGTAAAAGTATTGGTTCTTTAGAGTAATATTTACTCTTGTAGAAGTAAAAGTAGTTATCTAAACAGTTACTTGGGTATGAAGAATGTATCAAGCTCACATGGAAGAATTTAAAATTGTGCGGACCTTAATTTTACATGCAATCACAGATGCCCTTCTTCTTTTTTCAACAAGCCACACTCGTCCCTTGTTGGAGAAGATCCACAGTTATAAATAAAATTGCAATCAATATTCAGTATGACGGACCCTTCAAACCTATGTGATTGGCGAAACAGAGTCATGTAAAATCTAAAATGTGACTATGATTTGAGAGGAGATGTTAGGGTGTGACTAACAATAGTCATGTACATTCTTCTCCGGAATAACAAACAAAGAAAATGCAGCACGTTAATACCCACCTCTGGATGTGTATGTGAATCAAATGAGTATAATCCCCCTTTCTATTATGTCTTGAACTATTTATTTCCATAACCTGCAAAGGGTGTTTTCCAACATTTTTGGGGCGGCTCTCCAGGTTCGCGAAGTACCCAAAGCCGCATCTCCTTGTGCACTTCCAGGTAAGTTGCTGAATACAATTTGTATGGAAGCCAAATGATAGAAAGAACTATCACTACCCAAAACTTGTGAAAAAACGTGATCAAACTCTTATCAAGTTGAATGTAAGTTAAATGATAACACACATAAACATCCACTAATGTTAAGTCCAAACCCATAGGAAATAAAAATAAAAGTAGAAATCTTAATGTCTCATTTAAATATGTCTTTAAAAGTAACTATTCCATTTTCTATTTATAGGCATATTGTTTTTATTTCATACTATTGACACCACTCAAAAAATAAAAAATACAAAACACAGCTAGTGCAGAAACCTCTCATACACTGCAATTATACAAAGTTTGAATATGTTATTTTACATATTTAATAATAATCACACTACACAATCACATCTTCCTACCATCTTCCACTATTTTTAATACAACTTTGATGAATAAGGACCATCATACTCTATACTAGCTATTTCTTCCGAGGATGTTTAGGAGAATCACCATTACGTCTCATCATAACCAAAAAGCAGCATTTGAGCAGGAAAATTTTCCTCTGGGGGATGATGTGGGTGTTTTCGCTCCAAGAATGTTTGGCATTTAAAGTCCACAAACTGGTTTCCAAAGTTTCACTGAAATGATAGAAGTATTTTGTGACTGTTACCTATGTGGTTATGTAGGCCTATTATCAAACAAAAGTTTATTTATGCACATACATACTATTGAATCTTTTTCATTTTCACAGAATTTGACAAACCATGGAGGGCAGTGGCATGGAGGTATGACCAGTGACTGACCAGATATTACTTTGTCAAGGTAGATTAACTAATTGTCCGATATGCCAGTGCATCAGCTAATTTCCTGGTATGCTTCCTACGTAGTGAAGCCAACAAACAACAGATGTTGAGAAAACTGAAGGAATTCCAGCCTAGCATGCCAGACGTCAATCAGCTCAAGATTCTGCTTCATGGCCCAATTGGAACAGGAAAGTCCAGCTTCATCAACTCTGTCAACACCGCCCTCCAAGGCCGCAACATAGCAGCTGCACTCGTTGACTCAGCGACTGGTAAAAGCTTCACTTCCAAGGTACAAACATTAGTTCAAACTCTTATTCTTTTCAACAGCTAAATGATCACAAACATTTTCCCCTTCAAAGCATTCTGAAGGTCATTTGAGAGAGTGTATTACTCCATTGAACTGAACTGCAGTTCACAGTTCCCCTAATGCTTCATTAACTTGATCTTAAGAATGTTCTTGCCATCTACATGTAAATATCAGGAAATAAAAGCTGAAATTCTGATCTATTGCCTCATATTCATATTTTGATCTCAAACACAAATGTCTTCGGTTTGTAGCAAAAAAAAAAAGAATTAGCTTTTGTCGTTCCAATACTTTCAGAGGAGCAGTATACTGTAGTATATTATCACTGTCTGAACAAATCTTATATCTACATTTTTGCTGTTTTTCATTTTTATTACATAATTTGTGGGCCAATAGAATCAGTCCAAAATTGCTTGGAATAAAATGTTTGGTGAGACTTTATTTTGAGTGGTACTTTGTTGATGAAATAAACACTCAAAATACTCTCAGTAACATCAACTACATATCAATGATGTAGCAACAGTTTATACATTCAGTAGATTATCAGGAGACTTTTGAATAAAATTTGTTTATAATCTACTAAATTCAGTTGTTTTTCAATATATTTGGAGTGTCTAACTTCATATCTGTATATGTTTAACCTGAGAGGAACTGAACATACAACAAGTCTAATACAGACCGTCTCAACATCCTCAACAAGCTGTTATAGACACACTGCTGACACCATCCTGTACCTGGATCTTAACTGGATTAGGTTTTGGTTAAGGTTACGGTTAGGACAAGGAGGTTTAAGGTTAAGTTTTGGGTTGAGGTTAGGGCTAAGGTTAGGTTTTGGGTTGAGGTTAAGGATTAGGGCCAGGATTAGGATTAGGTTTTGGGTTGAGGTTAAGGTTAGGATTATGATTAGGACCAAGATTAGGATTAGGTTTTGGGTTGAGGTTAAGGATTAGGGTTAAGATTAGGGCCAGGATTAGGATTAGGTTTTGGGTTGAGGTTGGGGTTAGTGTTAGGATTAGGGCCAGGGGGAGAGTTAGGTTTTGGTAAGGTTGGGTAATGTTAGATTTTGCTCAGTGGAAGTAACATATTAAGTTTACTTCATGTAACATATCAATTATACATCTTCTTAATGTAAGTAATGTATCAACAGTACATCTTCCAAGATATTTACCTCAGTGTATTCAGATGCTTCATTACTGCTACTTCACTGATGTGTTGTTGATGTGTTACTGATACTCTGATGTTAAGAATTTATTATTCATCTACAAAGACCACTCAAAATAAAGTGTTACCAAATCTACTTACATTAACGTACATTTAAAGTTAAGAGTGTTTTCCTTCCCCTGGAATGTTACTTTTTTTGTTCACTAATGACTTATTACCCTGTAATCTTAGCAGGTGTTTATTTTTCCTAGAATGTACTTCTGTGTTTTGTGTCCAGTTCAAAATCCATAGGCTGAAGAAAGATGGACCAGGATCTTACTATCCATTTGTCTTCTCTGACATCATGGGTCTGGAACCAGGCAGTTCAGAGGGGGTCCACACAGATGATATAATCAGCATATTAGAGGGCCGTGTGAGAAATGGTTACATAGTAAGTTGATGAACATCCTAAATTATTTATCACATTCTAAGTATTGTCAGCATAGAGATACATAAAACACATATGAAACATACTGTATGTGAGGTAATGAAATATAATACCATATGAAATGCTCACTGTTTATAGTAATTGTAATGGTGGCAGATGAAACCAGATGCTTGCAGACGAGGCTTGAGTTTAGAACTTTAATAACAAAGGGTTGATCCAAAATCACAGTCGGAAAACATAAGCAAGGCAAAAATCAAGGTCAAAAACGAGATACAGGTCATACACGGAAAAACAGACAAAAGAGAAATGCTCAGTATGCTGATAACGGAGACAATACTTTTGCAACTTTGCAGTTTATATACTGGTGAAAACAGGTGTGAATAATCAGAAGTCCAGTGATGCTGAGCATTGATAGGTTGATCGATTGGATTCCTGAGTCATGTGACAAAGCAAGGGTTTCTGGGCGTTGTAGTGTGAGGCAGCCCTGTCAGTAATAGTAGTTTCAGCCAGGCTGGAGGGAGGCATGACAGTACCCCCCAAGGAGTCCGGGACGGCCAAGGAATGAGGAGGCCTGTGATGACCACCACCTACCAGACAGGAACTGGAGATGTTCATCCTGGGACGTCCTCAACATCACTGATTTTCTTTCTCATTCGGAATGGACCAATGTACTTGGGCTGTAACTTACGACTACCCACCCCAAACCTGAGGTTCCTTGTGGACAGCCAGACCCAGTCCCCAGGCTGAAAGGAAGGGGTCTCCTCACAGTGCTTGTCCACTTGCTCCCTTCCACATATGAGTGCCGCATTGATGTTGCAGTGTGTCTGTTCCTAGACCTCCTAGCATTTCATCCAGTTGTCTACAGCCAGGATGTCAGAAGGTGAAGCAGTCCAGGGTGCTAGTGGAGGCTGATATCCAATTACACTTTGAAATAGTGTTAAGCGAGTGGCAGAACAGACTAAGGAGTTTTTTAGCAATTTCGGCCAAGATTAGGAACTGGGACCAGTCCTTGGGGTTGCTGCTATAGAATACCCAAAGGAATTTACCTAATTCTTGATTCATGTGGTCACATTGACCTTTGATTGGGGATGATACCTGGAGGTAAGGCTGACATTAATGCCTAGGTGTTCACAGAATCCTTGAGGTGAATTGCAGACCTCTGTCTGACACAATGTCTTCCGGTATACCAAAATTACAAACAATAGTCTTCTGAAGGAGGCAAATCAGTAACAATGTCAATAGCTATATGAGACCAGGGGCATTCTGGAACTGGTAAAGGCATTCGGCAGGGTCTTAGGTGTTTTACTTTGGGCACAAACTGAACACGAGGACACAAACCGATGGACATCTTGTTTCAAAGTCTCCCACCAATAGCACTTGGATAGGATCTGTTGGGTACAAAACTCACCAGAATGATCATAGCTCAGAGAGGATTGCACCCAAGTGATTAAATGATCATGGAATTGGGTTGGTACGCAAAGCTTTTGCTGAGGACTCTTCATCTATTTCCCAATAAATGGATGCTATCTGTACATAGGATGGTAGAACGGGCTCAGGCTCAGACATACTCTTAAAGTTTCTAATGAAACATTTGTAGAAGTTGGCAAAACCCAGGAACTTCTGCAAGTCCTTCACAGACTTTGGAGTGGACCAGTTAACCACAGCCTCAACCTTATGATTATCCATCAGCACTCCCTGAGTGCTAATTATATAACCTAAAAATGAGACCTTTTGAAGGTGAAACTCACACTTCTTTCCTTTAATGAACAAATTGTTTTCTAATACGTTGCATTGTAGGACTTGGTTGACATGTATTTTGTAGTCAGGGGAATAGATCAGAATGTCATCTATGTAAGCAATTACAAACTTACCAATCGCGTCCCAGAGGACATCATTAATGAATGATTGAAAGACTGATGGTGCATTAGAAAGACCGAAAGGCATGACTGGGTACTCATAGTGCCCCTATTCATAATGAAAGCTTCCATTCATATCCTTCTTTAACCCGTACCAGATTATAAGCACTGCGGAGGTCTAATTTGGTGAAATACCCAGCTGCACAAAGCTGTTCCAGAGCTATCGGGATCAAAAGAAGAGGGTAGGTGATTTTTTTATTGATGCCATTAAGAGCATGATAATCAATACAGGCCCTATACCACCATCTTTCTTTTAAACGAAGAAAAAGCCAGATGAGGGAAAACTCTGAACAGTCAATTATTAAGAATGGTAAATGTTCCTTATGGAGAAATCTGGCTTCAAGCTGAAGGGGTTCTGTGATGAAAGAGACTTTCAGTGGTATTTGAAGATCCGCACAGGAACCTGTAGTTTGGCCACCATGCTGGAATGAATGAAGTTCTCTTCTGCTCCTGAATCTATCAGTGCTGAAATGACAAGCGAAGACTGACAGTAGCATAGGGTTACAGGGAAGAGAACAGACTTCCAAACCAACCCCTTTGTGGGAACACTCACCATATTACCACTTCCCTGGGTTGGTACCTAAGGTCCGTGCGGATGAGCCTGACAGTCACGTAAAACGTGAAAGACAATGAAGCCTCTCCTCTCTGGACAGCCTGAATGAATCACATTGCATGGGTTCAGGAGCTAAGCTGGAACTGATGCGGGAACTGGAACCGGAAAGGGAACTGGAACTGGAACTTAAGGTTACATAGGCACAGAGAGAACTTTTGTGCAATGGCCGTTTTTGTAGGAGTTGATCAAGTCTAATAGAAAGGTCAATGATCCAATGTTAAGTTGTCATCTTTGCAAGCCAATTCAGTTAGGACTTCAGGACTTCAGAGTC
This sequence comes from Colossoma macropomum, assembly GCF_904425465.1. Taxonomy (NCBI): domain Eukaryota; kingdom Metazoa; phylum Chordata; class Actinopteri; order Characiformes; family Serrasalmidae; genus Colossoma; species Colossoma macropomum. Next base: position 13,060,765 of record NW_023494808.1, read on the forward strand.
CATTTTGAAAAGCTGCTATGGGTGCAGGCTCATTCCAACCACTTCCTGCAGCCAATGTGTGAAATTCTAATGTGTAGTTAGCCACTAAGCGATTGCATTGTTTAAGCTTGCACAGTTCTCTGCTGGAATGACCATCATGAGGATGATTGAAAATTGAATTTTTTCAAAAAATTTTCAGAACACATTTCTTAAATACGAGACCATCCAGCAGCTGCCCACTCTAATGCTTTATCTGAGAGGCATGAGACAATGATTGCTATTTTGGCCTTATCTGTACTAGATGGGAAATTACTGAAAAATATGGGGCATTGTAGAAGGAAACTCCAACACTTGTCTGGAGATCCGTCAAACTTATCAGGTTTACTCATGGAAAAATATTGATGACTCACTGGGGCAGTTTCATTAGTGGTAGAAAGTGGGAAAGTAGCAGGAGCAGGTGAAGCAACAGAGAGATTATGTAGTTGTGCAGCAATGTCCTCGATACCTGTCAGGAGTTGTGCTGGGCCTGCTGTTCAGCTTGTTGTTGAGTTAGGTCCCCAACAGACCGAGTAACCCCTGCCAATGCTTGCTGATGATTTCCCAGAAGCTGACCTTAATTGCTCAGGTTCTTCTTAACAGCCTCAATGTCCGCCGTCTGCATGGTGGCAAAGTATCCTGTAAAGGTGGCAGACGGAACCAGGCACTCGCAGACAAGGCTTGAGTTTTGAACGTTAATAAAAAGGGTTGATCCAAAATTACAGTCAGAAAACAGAAGCAAGATGTCAAAAACCAGAGATCTAAAACTAGGCAAAATGGAAAGGCAAAAATCAAGGTAAAAAACAAGATGCAGGTCATACACAGAAAAGGGCAAACAGACAAAAGAGAGATGCTCAGTATGCTGATAACAGAGATGATTTATAAACTGGTGAAAACAGGTGTGAATCTGCAACCCTATTTGCTTATAGTTTTAGTAATTGTCATGTTTACATTATAGCAGGCCAGACATCACATACAGTACAGGAATATATGGTGATTAGAAAACACCTGCTGTCTCTGCTTTGCTGGGTGAAAGAAAGTGTGAGACTACTTTTCATATTTTGAATAAAGTTAATGAAAAAAATGTTAATGTTGAAATTTAGTCATTGATAATTTTAAGTTTCTGTGGCACCACTGAACATGACATTTGTATCAGGACACTAATTTATTTATTTATTTTTTTTTTTTTCTCAGTTCAATCCTGTCTGTCCACTTGACAAAGAACACCCTAAATACAACAGCAACCCAAGCCTGAAGGACAAAGTTCACTGTCTGGTAAGTGTTCTACCAGCAGACAAAATCTCCATGATGACCGACGAAGTGATCAAGAAGATGAAAATTGTTCGGGAAAAAGCTCGTAACTTGGGTGAGTCTTAATGTTTCTGTTTCATCAACAGTAAAGATGATAATTAAACTTTGAGATACACAAGCAGCTTGTGTGCCCTTTAACAGACATACCCCAAGTGGTCATTATGCCCTTGGTGGATAGTGCATGTCCATTAGTCCAAGAATGCCTGAATAAGATCTACACCAGCAAGAAAATCAAAGAGAAGGTGAGTGCAGTAGCCATATGGCTATTTTGCAATAGCCATATTGTTTTTTTCTTTTTGTAACTTAATCCCCTCCAAATCTCACAAAAGCTACAAATGGGCTAAGATCATTTAAATTTCATGTTGACATTTGACATTTTTGGAAGCAGTGAATGCAGCAGTTTTGAAGGGCGACACAATGTTTTGGGGATTATAAACTTTGTAGCAAGCTGTTGTCTTTTTTGTTTACAAGACTTACATCATGGTAAATTACTCTTGAATTAATTTTGCACCAAAAATTAAAATAATGAAATAAAATCCACATCTCCTAATCATTGAGTTCGGGTGTTTCAGCCACACCCAATGCTAACAGGTGGCTAACATTAAGCACATAGCCTTGCAGTCTTGATAGACAAACACTGGCAGTAGAATGAGTCATACTGATGAGCTGAGTGACTTCAAACATGGCACTGTGATTGGATGCCACCTCTGCCACCTCAGGAGCCATCATGCTTCTCTATCTGGCAGTCTGATGGACGTGTCTGGATTTGGTCAATGCCAGGATAATGTTACCTGCCGGACTGCATGGTGCGAGCTGTAAAATTTGGTGGAGGAGGGACAATGCTACGGGGTTGTTATTCAGGTCTAGGCATCTTAATTCTAGTGAAGGGAAATCTTAATGCTTTAGCATACCAATATATTTTGAACAATTTTATGCTTCTAACTTTGTGGGAACAGTTTTGGGAAGGCCCTTTTCTGTTGCAGCATGACTGTACCACAGTGCATAAGGCAAGGTCCATGAATGCATGGCTGGGTGAGTTTGTTGTGGAAGAACTTGGCTGGCCTGCACCCTTGGCTGGCCCTGACCTCAACCCCAACGAACACCTTTGGGATGAACTACAAAGGAGATTGCGAGCCAGGCCGTCTCGTCCAACATCAATATCTGACCTCAGAAATTCCCACAGACACACTCCTAAATCTTGTAGAAAGCCTTCACAGAAGAGGGGAAGTTGTTATAGGGAAGTTGCAAAGGGGGGAACAACTCCATATTATTGCCTATGGATTTAGAATGGGATGTCATGAAAGGTGCCGGGGGGGGGATTGTGTAGGTGTCCCAATACTTTTGTCCGTATAGTTAATTAAAAAATGACAAATTTGATATACAAATAATGAAAACTAAATACAGAAAACCCAATGTTCATTACTTCAATAAACAATCTGAAAGGTTGACTCATCAGACCACAATATACATGCCCTCTGTCTATGAGTCCATTTCAGACAAGCTCAAGTCCAGAGAAGTCATTTCTGAACATTGTTGACATATGACTTTCACTCTACTTACTTTGGTCACAACTTGCATTTGATGTGATGAACAGTGTTTATTGGTCACAGTTTATCAAAGTATTCCTGAGCCCATGTGGTGATATTAATCACAGAAGCATGCCAGCTTTTAATGCAGTATCATTTAAAAAAAAAAACAACAAAGTTTCTAAAAGAAAACATTACATATCTTGTCTTTGTACTGCTTTCATTGAAATGCAGGTAAAAGTGGATTTCCGTTTTTATTAGCATTTCACATACAGTCCCAACCTCTTTGGAATTAGGATTGTACTACTACACTAGACATACTATACTAATGAATGTAATGCTAATGCTGATGTACTGTATTCGACATTTGCCAGTCTCTGGTGTTGCACTGGCATAGCCAGCATTTTAAACAGAGTTTTCTAGTTTTTACTGCCATGTGATATTTTTTAGTAGTAAATGCTAGTAGTAGTAAATGATAGTAGTCTCTTTAAGTTGAAGGATTAACAGGAAAGGTTTAAAAACAGATTGACATAGTTGATTATGTTTGATCATTACAAAAGGAAATAAAGTTGGCATGTCATGGCCTGATTGTGTGGGTGGTTATGAAGGCTGTAAACTACAAGCATCTCTACCAAAAGTTGAATCATTGAATAAAACTGTGTTTCTATTTCAGCATGCCATTTTACAGAATTCTGCTGTGCCAAATCATTTTTCTGCACACTAATATACAGCGAGCTAGACAGCTAAACAAGAACTAGTTTTATTGCTAGTCTAGCCTACACTAGTTTTCTATTTCAGATTGCAAGATTACAGAATGCTGCTGGGCCAAATCACTTTTCTGCATGTTAGTGTACAGCAAGCTAGATTGTTAAACAAGAGCTAGTTTCATTGCTAGTCTAGCCTACCCGGTCCCTTAGTGAACACTGCTAGTCATTAGCACTAGCAGCTGCGTAACTGAAAGGCTCACAGCTTCATTGACATGTAATTCAATTTGTCAAAAGATATATTGAGACATTAATCATTTCAATGAAAACTGTAAAATACTGTTTAAGCCGTCGGATAGGCAGTGCAACACCAGAGACTGACTGCACTTGGCACAATACATTCCGCCATTATGAGGTTGGTTCACAGTTTTTAGATAAGACAACCCTTTATTAGTCTCACAATGAGTGAATTCACAGTGCTACAGTAGCAAAGGGATAGCAAGGCACTCAAGAACAGAAGTAACAAGAAGAGAATTAACAAAGTATTTAGCCTTGTTAATTACTGAACAAGGTTACAGTTTGTTACTTGTTACTGTATAGACAATATATAATAATAAAGTTAAAAAAATATAAGATAAAAATATAAACTCTATCCTTAACATAAACACTATTCACAAAAATTAACAATATAAACATTATAAAAAAGCAAAACATATCTAGGGGGCTTCCCTGGACAGAGCCTGTACTCTTAAGGAGTCTGTCAAGTCTCTTCTTGTCTGCAGTTGAGATGCTGCAGCCCCAGCAGACCACTCCATAAAAGATGGCTGATGCCACCACGGTTTTTAAAAAGGTCCTCAGGAGTGCCTCCTGCACTCCAAACGACCTCAGTCTCCTAAGCAGGTTGAGTCTGCTCTAGCCTTTCCTGTAAAGTGCACTAATATTATCTGACCAGTCCGGTCTATTGTTGAGGTGAAAACATAGGTTCTTATAAGAGTCCACTCTCTCCATTCCCTGGATGTTCACTGGTGAAGGGAGGAAAGTGTGCCTGCGAAAATCCATCACCATCTCATTGGTCTTCCTCACATCGATCAGGAGGCGGTTCCTCAGACACCAGTCCACAAAGTCCTGGGTCAGGTCACTGTACTCTCTGTCATCCTCACCTGTAATGGGTCTAAGATTGCTGAGTCATCAGAGAACATCTGTAGATGACAGTCCAGTGAGCTGTACAAGAAGTCTGCAAGAAGTGTACAGGGTGAAAAGGAACAGAGCCAGGACTGTTTCCTGCAGGGCCCCTGTGCTACTGACCACCATGTCAGACCCGCATCTTTCCCCGCTTTGATCTTCCTGAGCTCCTTACACACCTGGGCTGTTATAAGATTATAAGACACAGACTGGAGCAGGGTGCTGGGTGCTGGAATGTACAGGTCGGGGGGTTGGGCTGACAGCAGAGGAAAGGGGTTGATGTGAGGTGAGAATTGTGGGGAAGGGGTGATTGTGGGATAGGGGGCAGGGCAGTACACTGGGAGTGCAGAAGAGGGGGGTTGCAGCAGGGATAACTGTGTAAGGGGAGGTGAGTGATCAAATCTGTTGAAAAATAGATTGAGATCGTTCACCCAGTTTTGGTCCCCTACAGCCTGGGAGTCTGGTTTCTTGAGGCTGGAGGTATGTTGTTGGAGAAACACCGAACAGGCTTGGTGGGTACAGTGTTCTCCATTCAGAAGTTAATATAGTCAGTGTATGAGACTGTCAATGTCCTCCTCATAAGGATCACACAGTTCCTCCCACTCTGTTGGGTCAAAGCAGTCTTTCAAAGCCTTTTCAGTCTCCTCAGACCATTTCTTCACTGTGCGGGTGACAGCTGGATCCCTGTGTACAAGTGGTAACCAGGTTGTGATCTGATCTTCCAAGGGGAGGGAGGGGTGATGAGTTATATGCCTCCTTGGTGTTGGCATAAAACAGATCCAGTATTATATTGTGACAGATTACATACTGGGTGAAGTTCTTCATCCTCCCAGAGTGGAGGATGGAGAAACATGGTTAAAATCCCCAGAGGTCAGAATGAGGGCCTGTGGATGCTGTGTCTGCAGCCTGCTCACAGCTGTGTGCAGGACGTCACAGGCAGCATCAGCTTTAGCAGAGGGGAGACGTACGCAACTATCACAATAGAATTACTTCAGTAGGTAGAATGGCCTCATGCTAACGGCTAACAGTTCAATGTCCTTACAGCAGATTTGCTCCTTAATAGTGATGTGCCCAGAGTTACACCACCTATCATTCACAAATACTGCCAGCCCTTCTCCTTTCCTCTTACCGCTTTCTGATGTCCTGTCCGCCTGTATGAGCTGGAAGCTGTCCAAAGTAATGACCGTGTCCGGAGTTAGCATAGTTAGCCAAGACGTAGTGAACAGCATGTTGCTACACTTGTGGTACTCCCTCTGATGTCGGGTCAGCGCCATTAGCTTGTCCATCTTATTTTGAAGAGATCATACATTTCCCTTGACAACTCAGGGAACAACAGGTCTATAACATCTCCTTCTGGCATGACACAGAACTCCAGCATGACTCCCCTGTCTTTTCCTCCTCAGCTTGCAGGGGATTTCGGATTGGTCATTTGGCAGCACTACTGTGTTGCGTAGCGCTAACAGCTGATCCCTACTGTAAACAATAGGGCTTTGTACGGGATCTGCAGACGCGCTCGTAAACAGAGAAAAAAGTAGAGTGAGGACCATGCCAAACTCTACAAATTTGGTGTCAGTAGTGTAAAAACCTTTGGCAAACAATCAAAATGTACAAAGCCAATTCCAAAAAAAGTTGGGACCCTGTGTAAAACGTAAATAAAGGTAAATATAAACAGAATGCAATGATCTCAGGGACCCATATTTTATTCACAATAGAACACAGAACACATATCAGATATTGATGAGACGTTTTACAATTTCATGAAAAGACTTATCTAGAACTTGATGGCATCAATGCATCTCAAAAAAGTTGGGACAGGGCTTCCCTCTCTTAATTTAACAAGTCTGTAAATGTCTGGGAAGTAAAGAGACCAATTGCTGGAATTTTGGGAGAGGAATGTTGTCCCATTCTTGTTTGATGTAGGATTCTAGCTGCTCAACAGTCCTGGCTCTTCTTTGCCGGATTTTTCATTTCATGATGACCCAAATGTTTTCTATTGGTGAAAGGTCTGGACTGCAGGCAGGCCAGTTCAGCAAGTAGATCCTTCTTCTGCGAAGCCATGCTGTTGTGATGGATGCAGTATGTGGTTTAGCATTGTCTTGAAATATGCAAGGCTTTCCCTGAAAAAGACGTTGTCTGGATGGGAGCATATGGTGTATTATAAACCTCTATATGCTGTTCAGCATTAATTAATTGCCTTTCCAGATGTGTAAGCTGCCTACACCATAGGCACTAATGCAACCCCATACTATCAGAAAAGCAGGCCTTTGAACTGTGCGCTAATAAAAAGCTGAATGGTCCCTCTCCTCTTGAGTCTGCAGGACACAGCGTCCGTGGTTTCCAAAAAGAATTTCAAATTTTCATTAATCTGACCACAGAACAGTTTTCCATTTTGCCCTAGTCCATTTCATATGAGCTTTGGCCCAGAGAAGATGGTAGCATTTCTGGTTCGTGTTGACAAATGGCTTCTTCTTTGCATGATACAGCTTTACCTTGCATTTGTGGATTGCACGGTGAACTGTGCTCAGAAACAATGATGTCTGGAAGTGTTGCTGAGCCCATGTAGTAATTTCCAGAACAGAATCATGCCTGTTTTCAATGCAGTGCCACCTGAGGGCCCGAAGATCACAAGAATCCAATATTGACCGTCGGCCTTCTCCAGATTCTCTGATATTATGTACTGTAGATGGTGGGGCATCCACCAATTTTACATTGATGAACATTTTTAGAGGCATTTTTTTGCAGATTGGTGAATCTCTGCCCATCTTTGCTTCTGAGAGACCCTGGCTTTCTGAAATGCTCTTTTTATACTCAGTCATGTGAGTTAGTTAAAAATTGCTCTTCGTGCTGTTTTTGTATTAGTACCACTTACTTTTCCAGATGTGTTGCTGCTGAGTTAATGTTTTTCATGAAATGGTAAAATGTCTCACTTTCAACATCTGATTTATGTTCTATGTTCTATGGTGAATAAAATATGGATCTACGAGATTTGCAAATCATTGCATTCTGTTTTTATTTACATTTTACACAGTGTCCTAACTTTTTTTTGAAATTGAGGTTGTATAAATACTGAAGACAAAGTAAGAAAAAAGCTCAAAGGTAGCCTGAGCTGCTGCAGCTGGCTGCCACCCTTGCACCACCCACCTTTTGATGTGGGCTTGGCTGAGGGGTCAGAAAACATGTGACTTTAGTTAAGTCAGCCAATAGACAGTGAAGGTGGATGCCTTCTTGTAAGACCCACCCCTCGTGAAAATGTGCCAAAAGTCAGAAGCAACAGAACAAATCCAGAAGCAAAAAAAAAGCATTAGTAAAGTCTGCATAAGGGAAAAAATGAAAACAAATATAAAGGCAAATTAAGGAGTAGTAAAATTCTTGAATATTGCTTTTAATAAATTTTAATTCATTATTTGTATTTGGAATATATTTTTTATCTTTTAATAAACTCTATAGAATACAAATGCAATAGCGGTAATAAGAATGTGACTCTTAACCTCATAATGAAACAAGTGTACAGAACAGAATTCTGTTGTGTTTGTCCTACAGATGCAGGAGTGCAGTAACAGATTGGGCGTCCCAATGAACTGCATCTTCCCCGTGAAGAACTACAGCGAGGAGGTTACCAATAACTTGTATATGGATATTCTGATTCTGATGGCTATAACAGATATCATTATGTTTGCCAATGACTACGTAGAAGAGCAGATTTATGCAGACACTGAATGAGGGGGTGAGGTTTGTTCAATGACAAACCTGATCACATGATCACAATGACACTAGTTTCAGCAATGAACATGTACAGATATGTGTCAGACAGCACCTGCACACACATTTTCACATCTAGTTGTGCTACATTTTATTTACAGTTATTTTTTGTTTATTCGGTATGTGGTGTTTCTAGTCTTTATGGTGTATAAGGCCTTTCCAGAGTTAATCTTAAACATATATATAAATAAAAGTTGAAACTTTAGCATATATAAGAACAGACAAAGTCTTGAATAAAATTTCAGTCCAAATTACCAAGCAGAAACAAAACCTTTAATATGAAGAGGAGGCGACCTTCGGCATGATTACTTTTCATAGGCTTGTGGTTCAGTGAATATAATTATGCATAATCATTGATGTCAATTTCAGAATCCCAGTGATATAGCTTGCTTGAAATTATATCAACCCTCCCAAAAGGTGCCAAAGATGACTGAATTATATTAGACCGGTAATTGTATAGGCAGCATACTCAGACTTCACTGACAAAAATTCATTGCATACTCAGAAGCTTAACTTTTGGAATCACATTCCTAAGTATGCTGTTTCTAAAAACATGGTAAAATGACAATATTTTAGCACAATGAGACATGAAAATATGTTTTACAACACAGCATGTAGACCTAAATCTATAGCTTGTGACCAAACTTTCAGAAAGCAAAAGAAGAGAAGCTGGCCAACAACCTGTAGATAAAATTGCTGTTTTGCCAGTTTTTACCATACACTACCAGTAAAACGTGTTAGAACACAAAAGTTTTTTCCAGTTTTTATTGATGTTTAAGGAGTTCAGTGAATTCCAGTGAATTCCGGTGAAAGACCTGAAATTGTACAAAGGGACCTCGTGAAGGTGTCAAAGCTTAGGAGTGCTCTCATAAATAAGTATGCACACACAGAATGCAATATATAGGTATTTAACACCTTTAGCCAATTATGGCAGTAAAGAGCCCCACATAAATGTGGCAAACCATACTGTAAACCATATTCTCACATTTTCCCTTATGTTTAATTATTATTTTTATTTTAAAATGGAAAAATGATTGTTGTTTTTTTCAAGTAAGCATCTAGCATATATATTCCTTGTGTAATGTATATTTGATGTGATAGGTGTAAAAGAAATAAATACAAAATAAAAGCATGTAGTAGTGACTTGGTATGTGTTGTGTTTCTAGACCTGTAAAATTACTGGCAATATATGCATAACAATAATGGTTTTCAATGATTTTTTGATTCTGTGGCACTGTAAGGAGAATACAGATCGTGTAAGCATTAATTAAATTATTTTTCAAGGCTTTTCAGTTTTATATATATATCTTGGTGATTGAAAAAAAATTGACTCACCAAACAATAAAAATAATGTCCACCTGAAAAGGTGTAGTGACGTTGGTTAAAGAATTTATTATAAAAAACAATTTACAGAAAAACAGAAGAAATGGAAAGGCTGAAATCTACATTCAAATAGTTTTGCCTATGTAACAACTTCTATAGTGAAACTGCATTGAACAGTAAGGATTTTGAGCATGCAGGGTCGCTATGGCAACCAAGCAAACATGCATGTGCATGTTTCAATCACAGTTTCTTTTTTCCATCATGCACAGTTGCCAGATTTGCAGTTTTCCTAATAATGATTTAATATACTTTATCAGATTACCTCAGTTTAATATATTTCCCTGTGCTCTTTGAAAGACATCTGTTAAAAACATTTTAATTCAGCTTTTGTAATGTGTGTTTTCTGGGTGTAGGTTCTATATTCAAATGAGAAGACTCTCATTGGCTGACTCTGTGGAAGGTGTGAAGAGGCCAAAAGGGGCCAGGGCAGGGGCAGTGGTGTCACTGTGCTGCTGTGTGAAGCTCAAAAATGGCTGTTAAGTGATATTACTTCTATGTATTACAACATCCAATATAGACCCCTTGTGCCACATGTGCTTATCTTAGATGTCTCCTACATATCAATTTTGTATCACTAGTCTGATTAAAGTCAGAAAACTCTGCTTTATGTTGTCATCCATGTAGCCTAGTAATTACATTAATTTTCCAGAGCTTAGCCAAGAATTGACATCTCCAATTGCAAATGGGATGCAACCATTTGTCCTGGAGGGTACATCATGTTACAAGTTAAACTGAAATACAGAATCTAACTAGATGATTACTTGCCAATGCAAGCTTGAGCTATCTACTAACTTCAGTGTGGTGCAGCTTGTTTGCATGGTTAGCACTAGACATTGAATAGGATGATTGCTGTCCTTGAGGTCCATGGCAGTTTGGTGATTTCTTTGCTCAAACATGTTAAATTGATTGGCTTATTGCCAAGTTAAGGTGTGTAAATGCAGGCATATCAACAAAATGTGCTGGGCACTAGATATCTAGGACAGGAACTGAATAGCCTTAACAACAAGCCACAGCTCAGTTCATGTTTTCCATTTTCTAATGGCGCTTGGGGGTGAAAGCTGTGTGTTGCTATTAAGGGTTGTAAGATGAGAAGAAAGATGATGGGTGGAGCAGATGTATTTGAATTAGATCGAAAGCTTGATGATAATGTTGTGAGCTGCTTAATGAACATCTGGGTCTAAACCCCTGATGAGTAAGCTGAGGGTGGCAGTGGCAAGGAAAAACTCCTTGGGGTGTGAGGACGAAACCTTGAGAGGAACAAACCAAAACTCAACTGGGAAACCCATCCTCCTCTGCTCAACACCAGATTGTGAAGATTATGTCTGACATGGCAGGTAAAGGTTTTAATGAGTGTAAGACTGATAACTTCCAGAATAGGAAAGACATTGCGCAGGGATGGATGTTGGAAGGTAGCGACTGTGTATGGAAACTGGTGATTGGTGTGATGACAGGCGGTGGCAATGGGTGATGCTCTGTTCACTGTGGGAGGTCGTTTGGTAGGGAGTGTCCTGTTGGCAACGGAGTAATTGTTCAGTTATCTCTTTAGATGAGGATCACCTGCTTGTAATACAAGCCCCCAAAGAAGGCAAGTGAAGATGAATGGACACAGCTCCCATGGACTGAGTACTTCAATGGGACAAGATAGCGAAGTCAGCAGTTTGGGGGGAAGCAAATCAGAGATGTCTGAAATTACTAGATGAGCACCATCTTCACAAAATAAATCATTGCCAGTAGAGGCTCAGGGGGAGCCATACTAAAGGTCAACTAGGCAATGGTGGCCTGTGGAGGAAGGAAAAGGAGTAGTTGAAGGGGAGGAGGTGGGGTTTCTTCAGGTTGCAGAGGAGGGGCCAGCGAGGAAATGGCATCCAGAAGGACGATGAAGCATCAGATGTGAAGGAAGCTATAGAGCAAGCAAAGGGGTGTATCATCTGGGGGCTGGGGCAGATGAAATGAGACATATTAGGCACACATTAACATGCCATGACCACATCATCGTCACTGCCGTGCTGAGAATAATCCACCACCTAAATAATACATATTTTAAGCCTTTACCTAGTACCAGGTATAGGTCCTGGAAAGCTGCAATCTAGCACGGTGTGGTGATTTCCCTGCTTAAACACACCTGGTTTAACTCTACTTGGCTAATTGCAAAGATCAGTAAGAGTGTTTATGCAGAGAAAGCTCAAAACTGAGCCTACAAATGGGACAACTGCTAAAACACTACACTATTCAGTAGACCAGTCTGCTTACCTCTCATCTTTAGAAAAGAAAACACCTGCAGGAGCATGTGTGCCTGTGTTTCTTCTGAACAGTAGTTCTCCTTTTAAATCCTCTTGAGGGCAGGGTCAGTTTACGAGAGGGCTCCTGGAAATATCTGACTGTTCTCTGCTAGATAATGAATGAGGTGTTGCTGTTCTTCATTAGGAGTTAATAACATTTGTAGGCTGATGTACAAATTGGTTCACACTGCCAAATATGAAGTGTGCATTAGCCTTTTAAGGTTTCTGATCAAAACTATCACATGAGGGACACCAGTCAGTACAGTGCGGTGTGATGCCACCAGCCTTCTCTGAGGAAACCTGTTTCTGTGAATAGAAATGAAGGATATAATCCATTATATTGTAGAGACTGCACACTGTGTAATGTATTTCACTACTGCTAGAAGTGTACAGTATCAGTTAGTAGTTCAGCAGGAACCTTGTCAGACTCAGCTATTGAGCAATTAATGTTGAACTGATCGGTAATTTATGAGTAGTTATTCTAAGAAACCATAGTTACTACGTAATTCTCAATGAGACTCAGTAGTTATTGTTTAGTTAATAGTGAACGACTCTAATCATTAGTTCACTCTTACCTACTGAGTAGTTAACTAGTACTCCTTGGTAGTTAAGAGTAGTTACTTAAGTGTTAATGCAACACTACTCATCCATTCCTGTATAGTTCCTGATTAATAGTTATTTATTAACTACTAAACAGTATTGTAAAGTGTTACCACAGAGGCTGTGGTGACATTTTGAAGACTAGGTTGGTGAATGTGGCTGTTGTAGTGAAGGGCAAGGCAGTACTTTGCTGTGACATAGTAACTGGAATAAAATCCCATCTGTCTAAAGAATGCAATACATTTTTTGTAAGAAAACAATGCCAAAGACAGACTCCACATTTCATGATTTCTCAAATGGAAGATACAATGACAAGTAACATATATATGAACTGGCAAGGAAAATGCAGGTTTGTTCATTTGGTCTCTGTAGCATGTCATGCGCTACCCCAGGCACAAGGAGGACGCTGGAGGCAGGATTCAGTTGTGTTTCACTTTATAATACTGTTCCTGATCATGATTACTCCTATTTCATTAATAGTGAGTTACCATGTGTTTCACTTCATAATACTGTTCCTGATCATGATTAACTCCTAGTTTATTAATAGTGAGTTACCATGTGTTTCACTTTATAATACTGTTCCTGATAATCATTAACTCCTAGTTTATTAATAGTGAGTTACCATGTGTTTCACTTTATAATACTGTTCCTGATCATGATTAACTCCTAGTTTATTAATAGTGAGTTACCATGTGTTACACTTTATAATACTGTTCCTGATAATCATTAACTCCTAGTTTATTAATAGTGAGTTACCATGTGTTTCACTTTATAATACTGTTCCTGATAATCTTTAACTCCTAGTTCATTAATAGTGAGTTACCATGTGTTTCACTTTATAATACTGTTCCAGATCATCCTTAACTCCTAGTTCATTAATGATGATTTACCATGTGTTACACTTTATAATACTGCTCCAGATCATGATTAACACCTAGTTCATTAATAGTGAGTTACCATGTGTTTCACTTTATAATACTGTTCCTGATCATGATTAACTCCTAGTTTATTAATAGTGAGTTACCATGTGTTTCACTTTATAATACTGTTCCTGATAATCATTAACTCCTAGTTCATTAATAGTGAGTTACCATGTGTTTCACTTTATAATACTGTTCCTGATCATGATTAACTCCTAGTTTATTAATAGTGAGTTACCATGTGTTTCACTTTATAATACTGTTCCTGATAATCATTAACTCCTAGTTTATTAATAGTGAGTTACCATGTGTTTCACTTTATAATACTGTTCCTGATAATCTTTAACTCCTAGTTTATTAATAGTGAGTTACCATGTGTTTCACTTTATAATACTGTTCCAGATCATCCTTAACTCCTAGTTCATTAATGATGAGTTACCATGTGTTACACTTTATAATACTGTTCCAGATCATCGTTAACTCCTAGTTCATTAGTAATGAGTTACCATGTGTTTCACTTTCTACTGTTCCTGATCATCATTGACTCCTACTTCATTAGTAATGAGTTACCATCATTTCATTTATATTGTTCCTGATCAGCAATACCTCATTCATTATCTAACAGAGAGTAATTACATAATCACTTGGCCATATGCAGAACCAAGTGAATTTGAAGGCAGGACATATACACATTCAAATATTTCCATGAGCCCTCTCTTCAACTGACTCTGCCCTCAACAGGACTTTAAAGGAGAGCTACTGTTCAGAAGGCACTCATGCTCCTGCAGAAAAGAATGGTGTTTTCTTTTCTAAAGATGAGAGGTAAGCAGACTGGTCTACTCAATACTGTAGTATTTTAGCAGTTGTCCCATTTGTAGGCTGATGTGCAAATTGGTTCACACTGCCAAATATGAAGTGTGCATTAGCCTTTTAAGGTTTCTGATCAAAACTATCACCTGAGGGACACCAGTCAGTACAGTGCGGTGTGATGCCACCAGGCTTCTCTGAGAATACTGTTTCTGTGAATAGAAATGGAGGATATAATCCATTATATTGTAGAGACTGCACACTGTGTAGTGTATTTCATTACTATTAGAAGTGTTGGAATACACTACATCAGTTAATAGTTCAGCAGGAACCTTGTCAGACTCAGCTATTGAGCAATTAATGTTGAACTGATTGGTAATTTATGAGTAGTTATTCTAAGAAGCCATAGTTACTACGTAATTCTCAATGAGACTCAGTAGTTATTGTTTAGTTAATAGTGAACAACCCTAATCATTAGTTCACTCTTACCTACTGAGTAGTTAACTAGTACTCCTTGGTAGTTAAGAGTAGTTACTTAAGTGTTAATGCAACACTACTCATCCATTCCTGTATAGTTCCTGATTAATAGTTATTTATTAACTACTAAACAGTATTGTAAAGTGTTACCACAGAGGCTGTGGTGACATTTTAAAGACTAGGTTGGTGAATGTGGTTGATGTAGTGAAGGGCAAGGCAGTACTTTGCTGTGACATAGTAACTGGAATAAAATCCCATCTGTCTAAAGAATGTCTTAATTTTTTTTTGTAAGGAAAAGATGCCAAAGACAGACTCCACATTTCATGATTTCTCAAATGGAAGATACAATGACAAGTAATATATATATATGAATTGGCAAGGAAAATGCAGGTTTGTTCAATTGGTCTCTGTAGCACGTCATGCGCTACCCCGGGCACAAAGAGGACGCTGGAGGCAGGAATCAGTGTTGCAGCAGCCATTACTTTAATTTTCTCCACCACACAAACACAACATCCAAACAAAACCAAACCTATGCTGGCCACTTTTCAGTGGCTTAAGCTAGACTTTTCAGTACGTTTCAAAGTAAGCTTTTCAGCTCCATCCTCAGTCTTTTGTTGCTGCTACTGCTCGTCCCTCTCTCGCTCTGTACCCTCTCAGCTCTTTTTGAAAGGCACTCAGCACCCCAGCCGAGGGAACGAAAGCTTGTTGCTCCTCCTCATCCAGTAAATTTTTGAAACAGTAAAAATGTTAATGTTCCTATTTTCAGTTTATTAAAGCATTCAACATTTGTAGAAGTACAGTAATTCACCATTCCAACTAGCTACTTAGCAAGATATAAGCCTTAAAGAAAGATGTGCTTTTAATGTACTAATATATAAATGAAAAGTGATGTGAAAGTCCATTACAGTATTTTTGGGGTTTCTTAGGCACAATGCTCAGTATGTTAACTAGCTGGCTCACTGGTAGTTGGTGTGGCTCGACTAAAGATACTAAATTTTATAGTGCTTGATGCCAGCTTCTTGCAACATTCGCACCCAGCTCAAATCCAACAGAGACATAGAAGGGCAAGTGTTCGCCAATTTTTTTTCATACGATAATGGAAAATTTGGTGAGGTTTTTGATGGCTGAAATTGTACAATTGATGTTATATTTTTTTAATATGTTATATATGCTGACAAAAATAAAGTGAAACCTAGGGATGCACTTTTTTTCCCTTGCCCTTAAGGCCTAAGGCTTCTGTGATTTTACTGAGAGTCTGTGTTCAAAAACCATTTCAGACTTTTAACTGACTTGGACTTTTGCTCTGAGTGACCCTGTACCTTATTTATGTTTATTTTATTAAAAGAAATGATTTAACATTACATCCAACACAAAAACAATCATAACACTTCTAAACTTTACTAAATATTCTGGTAGTGGCTGTTTTGGTGGTGACAACTTTAGCTAAGTTTAAGGATAACACAAAAAATGCTAGCTAGTACATGGCTAGCAGGTACATGACTTTGAAGAGCTGTACACATAGAATAATAATGTTACATTAAAACACAAAAAGTTTACTTACTTTCAGCAGGGGTGGAAGGAGTACTGAAGAGTCCTGTAAATTACTGTTGCTGTAGTGATAAATTACTTGACTACATGTAAAAGTATTAATAAAAATTAAGAGTCAATAAGTAGTTTATTTAAGTTACTTTTTTGTATATCTGCAATAATAACTTGTGTGTATATATATATATATATATATATATATATATATATATATATATATATAATATTTCTGAAATTACTCAATGATACCATTGAAAATAATCCACACAAACAACACTAAAGTAAAACATGATATTCTGTGAGAAAAAAAAGTTTTGAGTTCTGAGACTGCTAGTGCACATTTACACATCTCTTTTTGAACTATGTAAGGAAAAAGTTTACATTGAACTACATGCACTTCATGATTAATTGAGAGAGGAAAGTGAAAGAGAGAGAGATAGAGAGAAGAAGGTGTGTGTGTGTGTGTGTGTGTGTGTGTGAGAGAGAGAGAGAGAGAGAGAGAGAGAGAGAGCAGAGTCAGGCTGAGTTCTGTGATGGACAGATATAAGTATCTGATGATGTGGGATTGTCTGTACAGTGAGATTGAGGAGTAAATGTATTTTTGCACACACATTGTACACAAATTTTACTAAGTGACAGTCCAGGTGTGGCACCTTTATAGTCTTTTCTACAATAGGTTGACTAAAGTAGCTTTCAAGAAAACATAAGCAATAGATTTTGTGAATGTAATAAATAGCCACCATTTCATTCTAAAACAACAAAGATAGAAGAAAATAGAATGTTTAGCTATTAACTAAGCTAGCTATGCAGCTGCTCTCTCAGTAGTTGGCTTCCTCAGGCTGAGGTTTAGTTGTGGAAAGTGGAGAGTTCCGCTGCTTTCGGGAGACAGATTTGTCAGCTGATAATAGTAGCATTTTCTTTCATTCATTTGAAAAAAGAAAGAAGATAATGTTAAAGTATTTTTGAATGTGGGATCTGCTCTGTTTTTTGAGTGGCTTTGTAAACTGAATATTTTAAATTTAACTACACTTTCTTATAATTGGCTTAGGATGTGAAACCCTCATAATTTATTTTTTAAAAATTAAGGTAGCAAGTTAAAGTTAAGGAACAGTAAAGATACTATGATTTTACTCTAAAAAGTACCATTACAAGGAAAAATGTACTCAAGTACAGTAATGACAGTAAGGGTAATTTTATTAAATTATATATATATATATATATATATATATATATATATATATGGGACAGACACCTCCCAATAGAATGTATATCATCGATAAATGATGATTTTGTATATATTAAACTTATTACTATATCAAGCAGTGCTTTCAGTTTAAATAGATTACAACATGATTCTTGTAAAAATCTAAAATGTTCTCATGCTTTCTGTAGTATGTCAAAAGGTAGGTAGGTAACTTTGAACTACCATTACTTTCTTATTCAATCACTAATGTAGCTATGTTAGGTTACATAGTTTACAAATACAAAGAAACAGACCCATGATATGTATCTACACATTCTTTGTCAATAAAACACTTAACATTTATTATATTATTTTCTTTTTTTAATATTAAAAACACAGTAAAAAATCAAAGTAAATCCAGTAGAGCTCCATGTCTTAAAATGAAGTGATATTAAAAAATAAAAACCTTGACAAAAAAATAAGCTTTACGCATAAATGGTGCAAAAAAATATTTTAATTGTCCTCCCAATTTCTTGTGAACCCTGTTATGATGGGGGAAAAACTTCAATAAATCATAATCTCTCTTTTCCAATTTTAACCATGTGTTTATTCATTTGACACATGGTGTCAAATAAACACTGTCAATTCTGCTGTACTTAAATCATGCAAAAGAGTCAAATGTGAAATGCAAATACGTAGGAAAATGTTAATAAAATCTTATTTGAGTACATTAGTTGCCTAGCAATATTCTTCACTAAATAGCTTGATATTACACATTTTGCATGCTAATCACCAAAACTGTTATCGTTATCCTCAAGGTCAGAGTGGCACTAGTTTTCAGATTGAGAGTTACCAGTCCACCCTAAACCCTAAACTGTCTTTCTCCTGCTTACATAAACACACACACAGGCACACACAGAAATGCCTTTGTGCAAAAAAACTTTTTCTAAAGTCTGCGCATTTTCATCTTTATTTCTTTCTCTTATTTATCATTTATTATTCATTATTTACATGCTACATTGAGATAACCAATGTGGCTAACTAGAGATAAAATGAAACCTGTTGACAGCTTTTATCTTGAATGTGACATAATCATTGCAAGTATATGCTACAAACTCATGATAAACAGAAAAGTAATGGTCCAGTCAGCATTTCTTACTACCCACCTGCTGGGATCTGTTCTCATCTTCCTTAATTAACTTTTTTATTCTTGTCTTCTTGGTGCCACCTTGATTTTTGAAGTTATTGCTGCTGCTGTCCATCTTCACATGATTAATAGGTGAAAACTGCTACATGGGTAATGCAGAAACAGTTCTGAACTCTTTAGAGCACTGCCTGGTGTGTCAGGCAGAACCACATTGTCATGCTGAGTTTGATACACTAATCTCTCAAGGCTGGTGTTACCTTAAATTGTGCAGCAGTTAAATGCTAGTGCCTGTACATGTAACTGCTACATGATTTAAGGTGGAATGGGAAAGTAGAATTAGCTAACATCAGCTTCATCTGATCTGGGGTGTCGCTCGTTTAACCCTTAAATTACTATAGATATACACTGGACATAACATTAATAATTTGTCTGAGCATTCTTTGACTTAACCTATATGCATGAGTTCATATGTTAGCTCACAGTAACCTGCTCAAAATACAACCAGCCCTCCAGAAATTCTCCTGACTCTCCCAATTTTCCTGCTGTTAGTACACTTTTGTAACAGGACTGTTACTGTTTGATTGTTATTATTGCTGTCAGTGCTCTTTTGAAACAGGGTTGACATGAATCCATTGTTGCCATTGCTGCTTTTGTAACAGGGTTAACACTATTCCATTGTTGCCACTGCAGTCAGTGCTCTTTTGTAATAAGATTGACACTATTACATTCCCTTCCTGGATTGGGGCCTTGGTGTGGTGGAAGGGCTTGTGTAGTCTAGGGATCTTCAGAGCTAAGTCATCTGTAGCAGTGTGCTCCTGGTAAGGTCTCCCAATTCACAGTCCTCTATCAACAACAGTCACAATATATTGTGTACCCTGCCCAGGAAGGGATACTGAGACCTACCCCTGGAGCCAGGCTTGGGGGTAGTGTTCCTCAGTGAGCGCCTGATGGCTGGGCACCCCATGTAACCCACCTGGGCTCAGTCTGAAAAGGCAATGTCGGGGGACCATGTGGTCAATGATCGACTTTGTTGTTGTTTCATCTGATGTGAGACTATATATTCTGGACAGTCGGGTGAAGAGAGGTGCTAAGCTGTCAACCGATCACCATCTTGTGATCAGAGAGTAGGGAAGACTGGTGGTCAGACCTGGTAGACCCCAGCAAACAATCAGAGTGTGCTTGGAAAGACTGGCAGAAGCTGGAATGTCTGGAATGATTTTAACTCCCATCTCCATGAGAACATTTCTCATGTGCTTTCGGAGGTAGGAGACCTAGAGGCCAAATGGACCCTGTTCAATACCTCCACTGTGGAAGCTGCCATGCTTAGCTGTGGCCAAAACTTGTTATTGTTCATCAGGGCAGTAACCCAAGGACCTCCTTGTGGACAGCGGTGGTGAGGGAGGCTGTCAAGCTGAAGAAGGAGGCCTTTAGGGACTGGTTGGCCTGGAGGACTCCTGAATCAACAAATAGGTACCGATGGGCAAAAAAAGCAGCGGCAGTGGTGGCAGAAGCAAAATCCAGAACATGGGAGGAGTTTTGAGTTTTGAGTGGCCATGGAAAAAGACTTTCGATTGGCTCCAAAGAGTTTCTGGACAACTGTCCAGTGACTCAGGAGTGGTCAGTGTGGCTTTGCTCAAACTGTACTCAGCAAAGGCAGAGAAACTCCAAATTGACATTGAAAGAGGATATTGTCAGTCAGTGGAAGGAGCACTTTGAGGAACTCCTAAACCTGAGAGACATGCCTCCCTCATGGGAGTCAGGGCCAAAGGCTGCTGTGGTGTCAGACTCCATTTCCCTGGTGGAGGTCACTGAGGTAGTAGGCAAGCCCCTCAGTGGCAAGGCACCAGAGGTGGATAAGATTTGCTTGGAAATACTTAAGGCGCTGGCTGTTGTGGGGCTGTCATGGCTGAAATGACTCTGCAGTGTTGCATGGACCTCGGGAACAGTACCCTTGGATTGGCAGACTGGGGTGGTGGTCCCTATTTTTTTACGAAAGAGTACCAGACTGTTCACCAGACAATTACCGGGTTATCACGCTGCTCAGCCTCCCTGGGAAAGTTTATGCCAAGGTACTGAAAAGGTGGCTCTATCCAGTAGTTGAAACTTGGCTTGAGGAAGAACAGTGCGAATTCCATCCCGGCCAGGGAACAATTGACCAGCTTTTCACCTTTGCGTGGATTGCTGAGGGGGCACAGGAGTTTACCAACTAAGTCTACATGTGTGGACTTGGAGAAGGCTTATATGACCCCGAGATTTTCTGTGGGAGGTCCTTTAGGAGTATGGGGTACCAGACCCACTACTCCAGGACAATCAGTCTCTGTATGCCCGTAGTGAGAGCTGTGTCCATATACTCTGCATTAAGTCAAGCTTGATCAATGCACATGTTGGACTCCACCAATGTTGTGCCTTGTCTCCACTCCTGTTCATTATATTCATCGACAAGGTGTCGAGGTGTAGACAACATCACAAGGGCATTATGTGTGGAGGCCAAAAGGGAGCATCTCTGCTTTTTGTGGATGATGTCCTTTTGGCTCCATTGCATGGAAGCATCCAGCACACACTGGAGCATTTTGCAGCTGAGTGTGATATGGTTGGTATGCGGTTCAGCACCTCCTAGTATGAGTCCATGGTCCTTGCACAGAAAAGGATGGCATACCCTCTCCAGGTAAGGGGAGAGGCCCTGCCCCAGGTGGAGGAGTTTAAGTATCTCAGGGTCTTGTTGACGAGTGATGGGAAATGAAGGATGGTGAGATTGTCTGCAGGCTGGGACAGGCTGAAGCAGTAGCGGTCGCTGTACCAGTCTGTAGCAGTAAAGAGGGAGCTGAGCCATAAGGCAGAACTCTCTGTTTACTGGTCAGTCTACATCCCCACCCTCACCTATGGTCATGAGCTGTGGGTTATGACCATAAGAATGAGACTGTGGATACAAGCAACGGAAATAAGCTTACTTTACAAGGTGGCAGACAACACCTTCCTTGATAGGGTGAGGACCTCATTCATCATTAATTTAATAAAATAAATTCACTAATGTTTTCTTAAATTGTGAATTTTAGTGCATTTCATTTTACATAGATTTGAAGTGTGTGGTGCTTTTGGGAGAATGGTTTCGCATCCCTCCAGCACTGTTCCAGAGACTTGTAGATTCTATGCCAAGGTGCACTAAAGCTGATCTGATGGCTTGTGGAGATCTAACACCTTACTAATACACTTTATGTTGTATTTTCCTTTAATTTATCACCTATATGTAGCTTTACTTAATTACAATTACATGTGTTTTAAAAGATTAACACATTTATAAATGGGCTGATATTTGAGATCTTCATGTCAGAAAATATTTTTGTTGCAAAAATGTGCCATAGAGTTCTTTGTCACAAGCATGTGAGATGCCTTTCAAAAAAATGAGAATATTACCATTTGATATTAGAGTAAACTGAAAGGAAAATGTCATGAAATTTAATGTCATAAAACTCAACAGTGTCAACCCTGTTATATACAAAATTAATATATTTTTCTCATATGTACACAAATATTTTTATACTAAAAATTGAAAAAATATATTAATCAGATTGTAACCACATTTGTTTCTAAAATCTAGATATAGTTGGTTCCAATTTTCCTAAAGAAAAAGAGGACCCCAATGTGGCCTGTTTTATGTGAAAACAGAAACTATGTGAAAAATAGTTTTGATCAATGTATTTTGTGTCCATGGACTCTGTAGTCCTACAAGAGTGCTTTAAGATTTAAAATATTTATTAATATTGAGATGCATGTCTAAACAGTAATCTTTCTCACAACATCGGCCTACAATATGCAGGTAGACCCGCCAACAAATTACATTTTTTTTTTTTTTGTGTGCTGTGAGCACCTTCAGCAGTCTCGGTAGCCGCTACAGTTTAATGAGTAATACTAATAGCTGTAGCGCCTACAAATTTTCGCTACAATTTCGCTACTGGCTTCAGTCAATTTGCGCAAAAGCTGAACCATTGAACGCGGTCGTTAACTGGGCTAGGCGACTGTGCAATCCTGACTGAGCCACGGACAGTTTGAGCGACAGGCATGCGCTGATCACCCCTTACTATAGTAAGCTTAGCTCATGGGTCGGCAACTGAAATGTTAAGAAGAACCATTTTGTTTTTTCAACAAGAATGAAATCACCTTGGGAGACAAATCATTTTATGTCCGTTTTACCATCTTGGCTGTAAGTATATCTCAGCATTTGCTAATGTGCGAGACTAGGCAAAAAATATAACAAACACAAATGCAGACTTACTATTTGCTCTGCTTTAGCTCAGCTATAGCCACTTTTGTCGCATCTCAGGAAACTTCTCTGTGAGTTTTGTGTAAAATGTCTCTCAATGTTCACTTTTTCAAGACTGAAGTCGTTTCTCATTCTCCTGCTTCTCGTTCGAATTGTCGAATTCCACCTTAAATGGTGCCTGAGGTGCCAGATTGTACAGCTGTGCCATTTAAGGTGGAACGTGAGATTTCAAACGAGAAGCTGGAGAAAGAGAAGCTTTGCGAGTTTAAACATATCAGGAATCCAGCTGAACGCTTATAAATGCAATAAGTCCATACATCTCCAAATTATTGATGTTCGTCTTAAATCTCTCTCTTTGCCTTTTTGTTATCTGCATTGCTGTGACCAGCAGTCTGCACATCAGTCTTCAGCGTTAAAGGTTGGTGAATTAGCAGTTATACATTAACTCCAGCGTTTAAGACCCTTTACTGGGAAAACTGTGTTAGAATTGTGTGTTATAATGATTTTACAGCAAAGGAGGATTATGTTATTTTACCTAAAAATCTGGTTCTGCTGTGGAGCCACAGCAGCTCTGTAGCAGTGGAGAGATTATTCAGGCCTGAGTCTTACCCCAAACAGAGCTAGAGGATTTTTAGGTTAAAGTGTCACTGAAGTTTAACAAAGGGCTCTGAATATTACGTCTGTACATCTTGCTGAAATGTTTAAATTGGAGCAGTTTTACTTCAACAGTTGACAATTCTTTGCACAAAGTTGTTTGGTTTGTATTCAGTTATTTTTGTTGATTTTTGTTAGGAAATACCCGGAATGATTGACTTTGCCTTTTGTCAAACTTTTTTTGGATATGCCTTTGGTTGTGTAAGTTTGATTGTTGGTTACACTTAAACTTACTTTCTTCGGTGATCTTTTTGTATATTTGAAGCTTTTCAATTGTATATTTCTTTCTGGCACATGATTAAATGCAGTGTCTTTTTCACACTGTCATTTGGGCTTGTTTGATGTGTCGGGTGGAGATACATAAACATTTTGACAATTGCATTTTGAAAGTAGCTAAAAAGTAATGCACTACTTTTCAAAAAGTAGCTAAAAAGTAGCGACTACCTTTTCTGGAAAAGTAGCTAAATTGTAGCTAGCTACACATTTTGGGAAAGTACACTATATTGCCAAAAGTATTCACTCACCCATCCAAATCATTGAATTCAGGTGTTCCAATCACTTCCATGGCTACAGGCATATAAAACCAAGCACCTAGGCCATGCAGACTGCTTCTACAAACATTTGTGAAAGAATGGGTCGCTCTCAGGAGCTCAGTGAATTCCAGCGTGGTACCGTGATAGGATGCCACCTGTGTAACGAGTCCAGTTGTGAAATTTCCTCCTTACTAAATATTCCACAGTCAACTGTCAGTGGTATTATAACAAAGTGGAAGTGATTGGGAACAACAGCAACTCAGCCACGAAGTGGTCGGCCACGTAAAATGACAGAGCGGGGTCAGCGGATGCTGAGGCACATAGTGTGCAGAGGTCACCAACTTTCTGCAGAGTCAATCGCTACAGACCTCCAAACTTCATGTGGCCTTCAGGAACTCAAGAACATTGCGTAGAGAGCTTCATGGAAATGCAGTGGTGTAAAGCACGCCACCACTGGACTCTAGAGCAGAGGAGACGTGTTCTCTCGAGTGACGAATCACGCTTCTCCATCTGGCAATCCAATGGCCGAATCTGGGTTTGGCGGTTGCTAGGAGAACGGTACTTGTCTGACTGCATTGTGCCAAGTGTAAAGTTTGGTGGAGGGGGGATTATGGTGTGGGGTTGTTTTTCAGGAGTTGGGCTCGGCCCCTTAGTTGACAGACTCTCGTAATAAAATATACGCAACATAGTTCAAGTTATTAAACAGAAGCATTACAAAGGAAAGAAGAAAACCACAAACACGGTACCAGTTTAGCCTCAGATCACCTAGCTCGGCTAGTGCTGCCTCAGGCTGGAGTCAAGCTGTGAAAGCAGATCTCCGCAGGTTTCATGTTTGGCCGCTGATAATAACGCTGTTTTCTTTAGTTCATGTAAATGAATATAGATGCCCGTTTGGATGCAGTCTGTTCCTCATGTGTGCTGTTTCATTTCTCCTCTGTCCTTCTCCACTGAACTGGACATCTCTGTAGTCTCTTTTTTTTTGCTGGAGCTGCTGTTTTTTGATTGGTTACGGAAATTAAAGTAGCAAAGTAGAAGTATTTCATTAAAATGAACCTTTATGAAGTTGTGAGTAACTTCTATTTTCTAAGAGTAAAAGTACTATGATTTAATTCTCCTCCAAAAAGTACCGTTACAGGGAAAATGGTACTCAATTACAGTAACTAGAGTAAATGTAATTCGTAACCTACACCTTTGTGGATAGTTTTGTGTGGGGGTTGGTCACCATGGAGAGTATATGGCCAGTGGTGACCTCCCCTATTGGTTCTACTGTAAGTAGTGACTTTTTCTCCTGTTTGTTAATAAAAATCATTTTGCCAAGCAGAAAATTGTGGCTTCCTCTGATTCTTCTTCTCTGTGATGCCACAGTATACACCAATACTGTGAACTACCATATGTTAGATTTTAATTAGTTCTTTTTTTTCACTTGCTGTTCTAGTACTTCAAGTTGTGCAAGTGGGGACTCTGACACACCTGTTTCTGCTGCTCTATGTTCTGTGTTGATTGAGAAATAATGCTTCCGTGTTGTTATAGGTGAAAGGAAAAGAGAAACATCTCACGGTCTGAGCAACGTAAAAATATGTGATGCTCAAGTTTCATGCATTCTTACATGCAACACCTCAGATTACCAACACTTCTCCAGACTGAGCAGCTCGATTTCTCAGAACTCTAAAAGGTAAGTGAAAGTAGGGTTCTTCATGTCTTGGATTAAAACATAAATAGTTTGGCATCAATCTCTGAAATCGTAAATGTTTGTAAGTATCAAAGTCAGACAGTGTGGCAGTTATTTTTATTCCTAATATAACATCAAATATTTGTGCTCAAATTGTATTCAGTGGCTCATCCAATCAGACTTGCAGTTTTATTGTGGTTTTATTTATGAAACTAGGAAGCAGCTCAAATTCACTGTGTGAAGCAGGTTGTTTAATTAAATCATTAACTTCAGGTAACTATAGAGTTATAGAGCTATCCAGGGTTATTATTAACCTTTTAACAGAATTGTTTAGTAACCTTACAATTACTCAGATACATGTATTCAATTAACATTTTGATGGAGTATTTTCAAATTATATTACCTTTGCTTATAATTAAGTATATTTGTGAGGGAGGTAATCTACTGTTACTCAGTTTAAACATTCACATTGAGAAGCCATTAGTTTTTTTTTGGGGGGGGGGGTTATGTCATTATGTTCTGTTGGTTTCGTACCTGGGCTGCTTTACTGTTGCTCATATTTGTAATTTTCAAGCTTTTAATTTAGACCAAAATTATCCCAAAAAGAAAATTAAATACTTCAGTTCCTGTGCTTATAGATATGTAGCATTATGTTCCACTATGGCTTTATAGGGAATTCCAATACTTGAGGTGTTTCTTTGACCTGAAAAACTTTTTCAAGCTTTTATTTTCTGGCAGAAGTCACAGACTTCGAATTTGTATGAGACATTGTATCCTTGGCACTGGGGGCATTGTGACCTTAGACTCATTTGCAGCTGCTCCAGGGTATCCCATTCTATTGTCAGTACTTTTCTATCGAGCTATAAACACATTTAAATGCCTTTGTCAGTAATGGGTGCACCTTAAAGTAGCTGAATTCACTGTTTAGAAGGAGTGTCTGGATACTTTTGGATATGTTGTGAATTTCATTATAATGTTTAATGTTCAATTTAATAAGAAATATCATGAAAAATTGTAGAGATGACATTTAAGTAAAATGAAACCGAAAGTTCTACTTGTGTTATAGCAAAAACAATATTGTAATCACAAATTTTGCATTTTTTTGCAGCAGGAGGACAATGTTTCAACAATGCAAGAGAAACCCAATGCATTTTTTGGACAGGAATCGAATGTGCCCTGTATGTGATCAGAGGTAGGTCGAAGTTACTCGAGTAAAAGCATTCGTCATTTAGGAATTCGTCATTTTAATAATATTTACTCTATAGAAGTAAAAGTAGTCATCTAAACAGTGCACACTTTAAATTTACATTCAATCACAGATGCCTTTCTTCTATGTTCAGCAAGCAGCACTTGTCCCTTGTTGGAGAAGATCCAGAGTATACTGTTATAAATAAAATAGCAATTAATGTTCAGTATGACCAACTCCTCAAACTTCAGAAATTATTGTTTTCAAGGGAGCTCAAACATTAAACATGTGGCCATGTAGAAGTCCAAGGTTTCAGCCATTGTGGTTGTCAACACTTCACTTTCAGAATGCAAGTTCACACCAACTGTTAGTTCACTGTATGTATGTGACTGGCTGTGTGTTTGGTTGGTAAAACAGTGTCCTATACAATGTGACCTTATTATGATTGGACAGGAGATGTTAGGCTGTAACTAACCGACAATATTTCAATGTATATGTGACAGAGTAAATGTAGCACATTATTGCCCACCTCTGGATATGCATGTGAATCAAATGAATATAACTCTCCATTCTATTATACCTTGAACTATTTGTTTCCCTTTAAGGTCTCCCCCATCACCTGCAAGTAACCCTTCACTCGAAGGTGAGTTGCTAAAGACAATGGATTATGGATTGCTTAAAGCAAAATGATAGAAATAACTATGACCACACACCATACTCAGATGTGCCAAGGTAAAACAATCATTATTATCTGCAGCTCTCTCATCTTTTGTAAATCTCATCAAAGAGCAGCAATTGAACAAAAAAAAATTCCCCTGGGGGATGATGTGGTTGTTTTCACTCCAAGAATGTTTGGCATTTAAAGTCCACAAACTGGTCTCCAAAGTTCCACTGAAATAATAGATGTATTTTGTGACTTTTATCTACGTGGAGGCAGCAGGCTATAGGCATATTATCAGATATAATTTTATTTATGCACATTCATACTATTGAATTTTTTTCATTTTCACAGAATTTGACAAACCATGGAGGGCAGTGATGTGGAGGTATGACCAGCGACTGATATTACTCAAAGTAGATTAACTAATTTTCCGATATGCCAGTGCATCAACTAATTACCTGGTATGCTTCCTACTTAGTGAAGCCAACAAACAACAGATGCTGAGAAAACTGATGGAATTCCAGCCTAGCATGCCAGACGTCAATCAGCTCAGGGTTCTGCTTCATGGCCCGATTGGAACAGGAAAGTCCAGCTTCATCAACTCTGTCAACACTGTCCTTCAAGGTCGCAACACAACAGCTGCACTGGTTGACTCGGCAACTGGTAAAAGCTTCACTACCAAGGTACAAACAAGGTTGCTGAATATTCAGTTCAAACTCTTATTCTTTTCAACAGCTACAGATTAAAAAACTTTTCCCCTTCAAAGCATTCTGAAGGTCATTTGCAAAAAAACAAGGAGTGTATTACTCCATTGAACTGAGCTGCTATGCACTTCACAGAATCCCCTGGTACTTTAGTAACTTGATCTTAAGGATGTTCTTTAAATTTAGATGTAAATATCAGGAAATAAAAGCTGAAATTCTAATCTATTGCCTCATATTCATATTTTGATATCAAATCCAAATATCTTAAGTTTATAGCAAAAATAAAAGAATTAGCTTTTGTCGTTCCAATACTTTCAGAGGAACAGTATAGTGTAGTATATTATCACTGACTGAACAAACCTTGTATCTACATTTTTGCTGGTTTTCATTTTTATTACATAATTAGAAAATTCCAGTTGCCCCTGACAATGTGTGAAAATATCATGACTAATGAGTCCAAAATTGCTTAGAATAAATTCTTCGGTGACACGTTATGCTCAGTGGTCCTTTGTAGATTAAATAAACAATCAAAAGACTCTCAGTAGCTTCAACAACATATCAATGATGTAGCAACAGTGAACACATTCAGTAGATTATCAAGAGACTTTTGAATAAAATTCAGTTGTTTTTCAATATATTTGGAGCGTCTAAATTCATTGTGTAGATTTCAACCTGAGAGGTCACAGAACATGTAACAGGTTTAATACAGACCATCTCAACATCATCAACAAGTTGTTATAGACGCACTGCTGACGCCATTCTGTAACTGGAGCTTAACTGGACTAGGCTTTGGTTTAGGTTAGGGTCAGGATTAGGGCCAGAATGAGGGTTAGGATTGGGTTTTGGTTTGAGGTTGCGGTTAGGGTTAGGATTAGTGGGAGTGGGAGTTCATACCACCACCTGGGTGCCAGGACAGAGAAAATTCTTTATGCTTGTCTTCCACGCATCTTGAAGGATGGCGGGTCAAGCTGAGCAGTACTTGAAGCTCCAAGGGAGGTACAGTTCGAGTTTTGACCATTGCCATTAGGTACAGAGGTGCTGCTTCATTTTTGGCTTTGTAGGCAAACATCAGGGTTTTAAATCTGATGCATGCAGCTACAGGAAGCCAGTAAAGGGAGCATAACAGTGACTGAACTTAGAAAGATTGAAGACAAGCCGTGCTGCTGCATTCTGGATGAGGTGCAGAGGCTTGATGGCCTGCATAGGAAGACCAGCCAATAGCGAGTTGCAGTAGTCATGCCTTGAGATAACAAGAGACTGAACTAGCACCTGGGTGGCCTCTTGAGTCAGAAAGGGTTGAATCCTCCGGATGTTGTACATGCATACTGCATGCCAGAGTCAGGTTTGCAATATAAGCTGGGAACTATAATTGGCCATCTAGAATCACACCAAGACTTCTTACATCCTCAGATGGAATGATCAGTGAGTTCTCGAATGAGATGGCAAGATCATGATGAGGACCTGTAGTTGCAGGGATGAATAGCAGCTCAGTCTTGCTAGGATTGAGCTTCAGGTGGTGAGCTGCCATCCATGAAGAGATGTCAGTCAGACATGCCGAGATGCAACTGGAAACCTGGGTGTCAGAAGGTGGGAAGGAAAGCATTAGTTGAGTGTCATCAGCATAACAGTGGTAAGAGAAGCCATGAGAGGTTATTACATCACCAAGAGAATGAGTGTAAAGTGAAAAGAAACATGGAGAGTAATACAGGGTGATTCAAAAAGAGTCATCTGATTTCAAAGCGCCGTATTTTTACAAACGTGATGCGCCTTGGAACCAATCACCTACCAACTGAAAGAGGGAGTCATAGAATTCTGATTGTCACTTGAGGATGGCTCCCTTCAGTCTGTGAGGGCGACCCCTGAGCAGAAAGCATTTTGCGTTCTCCACTTCAATAAGAGCGAATCCGTCATAACTGTGCAACGTAATTTTCGTTGGCAGTGAACCTCCAAAAGCTCAGAGCATTCGTCCTTGTTTCCATAGCACTGGATGATCTCCGAAATCGCATTGAAAGAGCCATGGGTACAGTGACCTGACATGCTCGATCGAGTATGGGATGAATTTGACTATCACGTTGATGTTGTCTGTACAGCTGGAGGAGGTCATATTGAGCACCTGTAAAATTACGTAATAAACTTTGCTTACTTAAACAATTTACAATTTACTGCATTGTTCTGTCATGATTTACAAATGTAGTTATGTTATAAATGAAGTTTCGGGGGAGGAGCATGGCTGAAACCCCTCCCTCTAATTGACCCTCAGCTCACACGGTTTTGCAGACCATGTGACGAAGCCACACTCACGACACCAACGCATATTCTACATGACGTCATCACCCCTTCACGCCATTCCAAAACAATCCACAAGCCACCAGTTTCCTCTCTCTCGCCCTTGTCTTTCCATCTCCTTTGTATTCCCGTCTTTTCTCTCTAGCATGGGGCCAAACTTCCTGTCCCGTAACGTGCTTTGCATCTGCTCCGCTGGATGCAATGCTTTATTTTGTTAAGCCTTTTTCGCTGTTTGTATGTCTGTTTTTCTGCTTCCTACATACTTAGTTTTATTCTGCTGGGTATGTTCTTACTGGGGACTCACTTATTCCATCCTACTGCATTGTCCCCACTGCCTATGTAATGTGGATAGAGCCATTTGATTTCTTTACATTCCATTCCATGTAGTGTTACATTATTTAATGTCGTTACAATGCTGGATCTACTGATTCAGGCACCTCCCCCTTTCTATGGGATTTTTTTACCATCCAACTTCCACTCGTTTTCATCCCTCCCCTTTCCTTTATCATTCAACCCCCTCCCATTATCATCCAAAATCCTCCCTATACCATCCCTCCCCTTCCCTTTATCATCCAACCCCCTACCTTTATCATCCATCCCCTTCACTTTATAATCCACGCCCCTCCCTGTATCATCCAAACCCCTCCCTTTATCATCCCTTCTTTTCCCTCATCACCCCAGCATCTTTCTCTCTCTCTCTCAAACACACACTTTCACCCTCTCACCCTTTTCGTCCTGCATCCTCCCCCCACCCCTTTTCATCCCTCTATCTCAAGCCTCCATCCAATCTCGGCTCCATCTCAGCCTAATCCATCTCGGATCAGATGCTGCAACCCAGCTCTGCAAATCCCAAATGCCAACAGGATTTTCCATCCCAAGCTACCTCCTGCAGTGGCCAGAGAATCATCCAGTTGCCTTGGTCATCAAGACCATAAACACTCATATGGACCAGCTCCTTCAAAAGCCATTCCTGCTCCATGTTAATTCCATTCAGGATATAATCTGCTTTATTCTCTTCCAACCCATTTGCCTGCCAAATTTAACATAATCTTCACAATCCGGTGTCAGCCAGAGGAGGATGGGTTCCCCTGTTGAGTCCTGGTTCTTCTCAAAGTTTTTTCCACACTGGGAGTTTTTCCTTGCTACTGTCGCCCTTGGCTTGCTCATACGGGTTTCAGACCTGGATGTCTGTTAAGCAGCATGCCATAGTGTCACACAGAATCAAATTCATCTGCTCCATTTTTCTTCTCATTTTACATCCTTGATAGCAAAACTGCTTACTCCAACACCATACAAGGGGCCTATGTTACTAGACCTCTTTTCTGCCTAGACTAAACTTCTCTACCTAACCATACTACGCCTCAGATACCCAAATGCTAGGCCATCTGACCAACCTCATTCTGAATCCAGCATCTCCATATTCCACTGGCATAGTCTTCTTCCCAAGCGGCTACAGTTGTTGTTATATCAGAACCAGCTCCTCATCATGTGAAGATCACTCAGTCGTAGACCTCAACAGCTTCTGAGCTCATCCTGGAGTCTCTTGGGGATCTGGCCTTCTAGCTACAGACAGAAGCTGCCCAGAACTTCAGCCCAAGTTCTCAAATTTCTCCCCCTCCCTCAACCAATCTTCCCTCATACTATCACCACATGTCCACTCAACATTCCATCCTTTGAAGCTACCGTCTCAGACCAGTGTTTCTTCTAGCATCTTATTTACTTGCCTTATTACCCCACTTATCTGACTGTTACCTCATTGATCCCTTTCTTTGCCACTATGCACCCTTTAACTGCTACTGCACTCAGCACTTTAACTTAAGCCATATACTTTGCACAATGTAAGGTTTACAGGTATGACTGTGTGTGTGTGTGTGTGTGTGTGTGTGTGTGTGTTATTTACTGTGCACTGTGCACTGTGTGTGTGTGTGTGTGTGTGTGTGTGTGTGTGTGTGTTATTTACTGTACACTGAGCTCCTGTAACCAATACCAAATTCCTTGTATGTATGCATATTGGCCAGGTATGTAAGCATACCTGGCCAATAAAGCTTGATTCTGATTCTGTTTCTGAAGTTCATGTGCCATACCAATAATACATCGTCTTAATGTAAGTAATGTACGAACAGTACATCTTCCAAAATATTTACCTCAATGTATTCAGACGCTTCATTACTGCTACTTCACTGATATGTTGTTGATGTGTTACTGATACTCTGTTAAGAACCCTCAAAATGAAGTGTTGCCAAATCTTCTTACATTAACGTACATTTCAAGTTAAGAGTGTTTTCCTTTCCCTGAAATGTTACTTTTTTGTTCACTAATGACTTATTACCCTGTAATCTTAGCAGGTGTTTATTTTTCTTAGAATGTACTTCTGTGTTTTGTGTCCAGTTCAAAATCTATAGGCTGAAGAAAGATGGACCAGGATCTTACTATCCATTTGTCTTCTCTGACATCATGGGTCTGGAACCAGGCAGTTCAGAGGGGGTCCACACAGATGATATAATCAGCATATTAGAGGGCCGTGTGAGAAATGGTTACATAGTAAGTTGATGAACATCCTAAATTATTTGTCATATTCTGAGTATCATCAGGTATACTCAGGTAATGAAATATAATACCATATGAAATGCTTACTGTTTACAGTAATCTTACACACTTTTTGTCAATTTCATTAAAAACACCTTGCACTTTAACTCACTGACCATTTTATGAGGTTAACCTACCTTATTTGTAATTGCACACCAAAATGCACAAATAATTCTTTCCATTATTGGATGTCTTTTTTGTAAGCTCCACTTCATGGGTGTGCAATAACAGACTGTAGCCCACTGTTATCATAGACAATTTGTCTGCTGTTTTCTCCCCAGTCCCAGTCCCAGTCCTGGCAACTGTGCACTGTGCACATTTTTGTGCTTTGTCTCATCCAGCACACCTGATTCAACTCATTAACTAATTTACATGGATTAGATGTGTAGAGCTGGAAAACCACAAAAAATGCACAGAGCATGGGGGAGAATGGCAACCCCTGTTGTCTCTTTCTGACCACAGGACTGCTGTTGTCCAGATATATTTACTATTATTTTGTCCATTCTTAGCTTGGCAGTAACACTGACATTTTAGGGGCATGGTACACTCCTAAAAAGAAAGGTTGCTTAATTTCTCTCGACTTGGACATACTGTGCTAGGAAATAACTTAGAAAAAGTATGTTTAATGGACATTCCTTAAACTTTAAAAAGGATCTATCTTCACACCTCTCGCATCTCTAATTTACAAAAATCGTTCCATAAAAAAATTATCCATTGAAAGAATCATTAACAAACCAAAAGTGTTTCTTCTATGGCATCGCTCCAAAAAACAAAAAAAACCTTTCTGACATTGTTATTTTTAAAAGTGTAGTGTATGAATGTGTCTCTGTGTTGTTAGAGTTTTACACACGTCAGTGTCAATGCTAGGTTGAGATATCTAGTCAAGAAATGGAAGATTGGCTTCTGATGCTCTTCTGATGATAGACTTACACCAGAGATCCAGTTTCCTGTTATGGATTTTGTAATCACTGGTAGTTCATTCATTAATTGTTTGGCCACCTAGGTTCATACTTACCAGTCATTATAAAATCAAGGACCGGAGACTGGATTCAAGGTCTGAATCTAAATACCTCTGAATTAGTGTTTAGGGTGTGGGTGGTAATTTACATAGAAAGAAATAATGAAATAAAGTGTAATTAAATAACATCAACTCACTATTAAAAACTATTAAAAAAGAAAATAAATGCACATTTTGTCCTAGATGATATACAGTGTATATAGTCCAAAATAACTATTTATAGTCCGTAGTGAATGTGGTAATTGCTGATTTCTCAATGTCCCAGGATGGCAAAGCAGGGTGGTGCTGTATTAGAGGTAGTTTTAAGTGTCATGGATATTAAATAAAGAGAAAAATTCATGTGCTAGGAAAGCAGTTCTTAATGAATCTTTTGTTTTGGCCAAAACCCAAAATATTTGCTGATTATGAACCCTGCTCAATACATGAAATTTATGTTTAGCAGAATTGACCCTCTTAAAACCAATTTAAGATAAGGTAATAAAATTGTTTTTTGATTGTCTGTTCTGTGTGCTCTATGTAAAGCATTTGACTTTTATTAAACAAATTTCGTTTAGAGCCTGGTTCACATGGTCGGAATCTGCCACCCTATTTACTTACAGATTTAGTAACATGTTTACATTATAGCAGACATCACATACAGTACAGGAATATGTGGTGATTAGAAAACCCCTGCTGTCTCTGCTTTGTTGGGTATAAGAAAGTCTGAGGCTACTTTTCATATTTTGAATAAAGTTAATGAAATAAATGTTAATGTTGAAATGTAGTCATTGATGATAACTTTTAGTTTCCATATTTTCACTAAACATGACGTGTATCAGCACACCTGATTTTTTTTCTCTCAGTTCAATCCTGTTTGTCCACTTGACAAAGAACACCCTAAATACAACAGAAACCCAAGCCTGAAGGACAAAGTTCACTGTCTGGTGAGTGTTCTACCAGCAGACAAAATCTCCATGATGACCGACGAAGTGATGAAGAAGATGAAAATTGTTCGGGAAAAAGCTCGTAACTTAGGTGAGTCTTCATGTTTCAGTGTCATCAACAGTAAAGATGATAATTAAACTTTGAGATGCACAACCAGCTTGTGTGCTCTTTAACAGACATACCCCAAGTAGTCATCATGCC
Organism: Colossoma macropomum; assembly: GCF_904425465.1. Lineage (NCBI taxonomy): Eukaryota > Metazoa > Chordata > Actinopteri > Characiformes > Serrasalmidae > Colossoma > Colossoma macropomum. The sequence continues at coordinate 13,096,283 of NW_023494808.1, forward strand.
CATGGTGGACCAAGCATGTCCACTAGTCAAAGAGGATGTGAAAAAAATCTACACCAGCAAGAAAATCAAAGAGAAGGTGAGTGCAGTAGCCATATGGCTATTTTGCAATCTCACAAAAGCTACAAATGGGCTAAAACAATTTGGATTTCATGTTGACATTTGATATTTTTGGAAGCAGTGAACAATGCAATTTTGTTGATGCAACATAATGTTTTGGGGATTGTCAAGTTTGAAAAAAGCCATCTGTTCTGTGTTTTAGTTTGCAAAATTTTTTGGTGAAATACTATGGAATTCATTTTGCATAAAATTTTTGAATTTTGCTGATGCATTTTTTTTTTTGCTTCTGGGATGGCTCTGTTGCTTCTGCTGTTTTAATGGTCAACAAATTTAGAGTGCAAGGTCTTCTGACCCCCTGATGTGCTGTGAACCAGCCCCAACAGGATGGTATGTCATGCCAAGCGTAATCAGTAGCTGTGTCTCAAAGCAGTGATTAGTGAATTCCGTTTGACTTGTTTTAAATAGAAGAAAATACAAAAACACAATATTTGATGTTTTGACGTTGCACTTAATAAATATTTGGGGATAGATTGACATCTTGGAATAAGCATGCACATGCCTCAAAAAGATGACATTTAAAAGGCAGCGTATGTTGCTCCAAAATGTACATATATCCTTCAGTGATAATGGCATGGATACCCTTGCTATGGGCACCAGTATACCGCCTTACCATGACTTTTGAACTTAACGCTGATAACAATCAGGAGGGTTGAACTGAAGGAATATATATAAGTGATATCATCGGCGGGGTTACGGGCCACATGAGTCCACATAGCGCCACACAAGTCCACATAGCGCCAAGACTCTAATTCAGTGAGATCTTGTATCTCAGTGCCCACGAACACCTTAAACCTGCAGATGTCTGACTGCAGCCAATTGAGCATAGTGGTGGAGTCCATCCAGAATGTGAAGTTGTGAATGGGCAAGGTTAATTCCTCCCTCAGCACTCTGGCCAGCTGTGCTCCTGTCAGTGCTGCACATAGCTCCAAGAGAGGGATGGACTGCTGTTTCTTCGGGGCTACACGAGAGAGGGGTGTGAGAAATGAAACCTGTACTTTGCCACTGCGGCTCTCCATCCGGAGATATGCCACCGAGCCATAGGCACGGTCTGAGGCATCACAGAATACATGGACTTCCCTCTTACTGCTTGGGAAATCCATTTCAGGGCTGGTGTAACACCTGGGTAGGGTGACGTCGCTGCTAATGGCCACAGCATGTTCTTTAAATCTCAGCAGCATGGCAAGAAGGGGAGGTCCAAGTATTGGCCCAGGGAGCAGGCGTTGATTCAGGTTCTCACCTTTGAACTGGAAGGAACAGTTGAAGACGACACGATGTTTACCATTATGCTTGAGCATGTGGTGGGGAATGTACCAGCTGGTAGGTGTGTCTTCAGTGCCTGGCTCCAATTTAACCACGTAGCCCGTTCTCTCCAGTCTTTGAATTTCAGCTATGTAGGCTGCTGCTTGCTCAGGGTCCTTGGCTAGCCTCTTCTCCGTACTTCGCAACTGAGGGAGCACAGCCTCCTTTGGGGCCTGTAGCTGTGGCATATTCTGTGCCTGCAGGAGGGATGTGGCATAGTGATGGACTCTGTCCACTTCTACTCTCTTGGTCTGGGTCTTGAGGAGATGTATAGCCTCTTTATCTTGTCGAGAACAGGTGCTGGCCTTCTCATTGCGCCACAGCCTCTCTACCTGACCAAAGAGGTCCACTGCTGGGGACGAAGTGGCTGTTCAGAGAGGTACTGTCTTAGCCTGTGTGCTGGGCCTTGCAGTGTCCAGCCAAGGCGGGTCATAAAGGCTGCTGGGCCTCCTGGTGGCCCTAGGCGCACTGGCTTCACTGGTGTGATTAGGTGGGGATGATTGGAGCCAATGAGTGGGACTGGACGGGCTTCCGTAAAAGGCCAGCAGGGGCAGGTCTCGCAAGTGGCCATATCTCCGCTGAAGGACCTCCACTGGGTGTATATGTTCAGCCAGGCCCAGCTGTTTGGCTGTGAAAGCTCTCTTAATGTGAAACACTCTCTGTGGTTTAGCTGCCGAGGAGATTGTGAAGGAGACTACAGCCCCATGTAGGACTTGAGGCTCTTGTCTAACTGTTGTTATGGGCAGGTATTCAGGCTCACCTTGTTGGCCCAGTTGCTGTGCTGCAGGATGGAGGAGGATGGTACGTTCGGCTGAGCCGTCGTCTAAGATCTTCTCTTGAGCCCTCTCATTTATGTCATGTAGAGTGAGCAGGTGTCTACTATTGCATGAGAGCCACTTTGTGACCTCTCCCACAGTGCCAGCACCTGTTGTTCGTCTTGATCCAGGTCTGTTTCTGTGTGAGACTGAGAAGTTTGAAGTTAGAGCAGTTGTTCAGTGAATGTTTGTTATTGTCACAGTACGCACAATATTTCTTTGCTGTCTATGTGGAGCTCGGAGCTTGGACCTATTCACTGGGAGGTGAAGTCTCTGTATTTAGCAGGACTGTGGAGGGATTTGCTTGGGGCTTCCGATCCTTCTTCTGCTCCTTTGGTTTGGGCTCTCTCCGTACCTTGGTATCGAACCAAGAATTGTCTTCTTGGACCTGGATCTCGTATTCTAACCAGTCGGCCAAGTCAAGGAGAGTAGGAATGGGCACTCTGTCAGGGTGTATGAATCTGCGAAAGCTGGACCGCAGGTCATGAGGGAGTTTGCTGAGCAGTCTGGACACATGTGAGCCACATTCTAGTTTGACTCTGCCCTTCCTTCCTAGTTGCTCCAACATGCTCACCAAGGAACGCACGCACAGGGTGAACATTTTGAAGGCTTTCCCGTCACCACTAACAACGCTGGGGCCAGCTGGTGTGGCTGTCCATATTGCTGATGGAGTGCCACAGTAGTATTGGTGAAGGGATACCTGGAGTGACCACAGGAGTCAGCAATCAGCAGGGCTTCTTCAGACTTAAGGTGATCGATGAGAATTTGGTATCTGAATCTCTCTGAGGCGTCGTTGGGGAGGAGATTATCCAGGGCAATTCGAAGGCAAGAGAACTCTCTTGGATTAGGGTGAATCATATCCGGAAGAGTAGGCGTGGGTCCCCGGCATACAGGGGTGAATTCACGCCTCTCGTATGGATAACCATGCTTTACTGTGTAATGCCCTGATGGATAGTCCACCTCTGCAAAGTGATGCCTCTCTGGTGCATAATCATCCTCACGGGCTGTAGAATGGCATGGCTGGAATGACTGTGATGGCAAATAGCAGCGCTCTGCTGAATAGTCTCTCTCCCTAGTATAGTCATACCTGCAGGATGATGAGTGACGCGCATGGCGTTCCTCTGAGGGTAGTCGTGTTCAGATGGAGTGCCCTGATCTCATCTTCCATGAGTGCTTCCCTCTGCTGCTGTCGCTGGACTGGGTTAGATGGTCTAGGAGGTGGAGGTGAACTGGGTTTCTGTAGTTGCTGTATGACTGCTCCCAGGTGCTCGACCTGCCTCCGTAACTGTTCCATCTCAAGAACACTCTGACGGTTGAACTGCTCTAATTTGAACTCGTTCTGCCTGCTCTGTGAGTCGTTCTATAGTTTCGTTCTGTAGTTTCAACTCCTCCACAGCTGTAAGCAGGGCATCTTGATCAGCTTTGAATTTTCTGTTCTCTTGGTGAAGATCGTCCCCAGCGAGTGACACTTGATCCCTTACGAGCTACAGTGTAGGGTGGTTGCCCTCCTGACTGATTGGAGATGCTGAGCGCTCACCAGTTATCTTCCTCTTCCTCCTCCTCACTCCATGGACAAGGTGGAGCATGTTGAAATGTGGGTAGTGACAAACTCCATTCTCCTAAAACCAGTAAGGTCGAAGTCCTTAAAGTGTGATGGGAGGGATGACTGCCTCCTGACACGCACACTGGGTTCCTCCTCTACGGATCTGCAGTGAGCTCTTATCCGGCTCGAAGGACCATGAACTGAAGGAATGGCTGACTCTGGCTATTCCCAATTATAACTAATGTACCGGATTGGGAATGCTAGCCCACCACAGGTGACGGATCAGAATCAAAAGTCCAAGTATAAGCTTAATCCCTTTATTGAAGGGTTTGCCATTACCACACAACTTGAACAGGGGAACTTCTGAACTCCGACGTACAATGAAATAATAAAACGTGTGTGGTTTCCGACACGGACAGTGGTGATACGAGCCAGGTTTCGTGATTAGTAGATGGCGATGGATGCATCTAACAGTGAGATGAGCCTCTCATGTACTAGTCTTTCAAGCGTTATGCACTAGAATATTCGCCATGATTGTTAAGAGTACTGAACAGCTAGAGTCCTCTAGAACTTAGGAAAACACTGGCTTATGAGTCTATGTATGGAAACATTACGGTACCGATAATAAAATGTCATGTGACTCAAACTCGATGATCATTTAGTTGGCTAGGTTTAGGCATGGGCTAGTTAGCAAGGGCAACTATGGAGGGACATGAAACATACTTAACTTAAAGCAATGTTCGCAGAGTGAACAAACTAGACAGACCATACTGAAGAAACATTATAAATAATATTAAAGTGAAAACATTACAACAATGCTACTTACTTTACATGCACGCACACCAAAGAATATAGATGCCGCAACAGAACGACCCAAGAACCTGCACACTCGGCATTACACAACAAGTGCATCAACTGGCTTACGCCATCCTGAACAATTACAAAATGGACCGTACCAACTGAGAAATTGGGAGGAACTATTAACAGAGGGGGAAAAGGGGATGGCCTTTTAAACAATGGTCCTTTACTTCTTTGGCCCAGAGAACACAATGTCTATTATTTCGATAAACAATCTGATTGACTCATCAGATCACAATGCACGTTTCCACTGTGTATGAGTCCATTTCAGATGAGCTCAAGCCCAGAGAAGTAATTTCTGGACATCATCAAAGTATTCCCGAACCCATGTGGTGATATGCATCACAGAAGCTTGCTGGTTTTTAATGCAGTGTCATCTGAGGAGTCGAAGGTCACTGTGATCAACTGTGGTTTTTGGCCTTGCTTTTTACACACAGAGATTTTTCTGGATTCCCTGAATCTTTTGATAATAATATGCACCATGGATGGAGAACTGCCTAAAATCCTTGGAAACACTTGTTGAGGAACGTTGTTCTTAAACAATGTTGTTCTTAAACATACTATTTGCTGATGCATATTTTTGGGAAAGTAGCAAACCTCAAATCATTCCTTCTCATAAAGGCCTAGGCCTTTCTTTGATGCTGCTTTTATCCCCTAGCACGATTACACATTTAGAAAATGTTTTCTGAATATCTTACAACATTCCTCATGTAAAGTTTCATCTGCCATACCTTTTTTGGAACATGTTCAATTTCAGAATGTATTATAAAATACTACTGAAACAACATTAAATGTTAAACTACCACTGGCATGTGACTACATTTGGCATGACACATTCTGCATATGTGTACATGCGATCCTAAAAAAGGGATCAAGGAGCAAGTCCAGACAAAAAAAGCGTCAGCAAATCTGCATGCATAAAAATGAAAACAAAGACTGATAAATGAATAGTAAAATTCCTGAATATTGCAAAAATTAATTTGATCCATTATTTGTATTTGGAATATGTTTTTCATCTTTTAACTAACTCTACAAAATACAAATACAACAGCAGTAATACGAATGTGACTCTTAACCTCACAATAAAGCAAGCATACAGAATTCTGTTGTGTTTGTCTTATAGATGAAGGAGTGCAGTGACAGACTGGGGGTCCCAATGAACTGCATCTTCCCTGTGAAGAACTACAATGAGGAGGTTAAAAATAACTTTCATCTGGACATTTTAATTCTGATGGCTATGACAGATATCATTATGTTTGCCAATGACTATGTAGAGGACCAGGTTTTTGCAGACAACGATTAAGGAGAACAGGTTTTTTTCGATGGCATGGTGACGAGTTTCAGCAATGAGCATGTACATGTGTTAGAAAGCACAAGCAGACACAGTTTAACATCTAGTTTTGCTACAACATTTTCCACTTATTTTTGTTTATTCTCTTAATAGATGGTGTTTATAGTTTTTATTGTGTATGGCATTTCTGGAGTCCAGTTTTAAACACAAAAGAATAGCAATTGAAACTTTCACATGTACAAGAGTCATGAATGACATTCCAGTCCAAATTTCCAAGCAGACAAAAAAAATATGGGACATGAAGAGGAAGCAACCATCAGCAGTACTGTTTTCTGAATGGTTACTGGATATAATCATGCACAATCACAATAAAAACTATAGAGAACACTCATTAATGCTATTTTCATTAACCCAGTAGTATAGCCTGCTTGAATTTACTTCAACAAATAATGGCAATATTTCAGCACATTGAAACATGAAAATGTTTTAAAACACAGCATGTAGATCTATATCCAAAAGCAAAAAAAGAGAAGTTACCCAATAACCTGTAGATAAAATTACTGTTTCACCAGTTTTATTTTTAACATGCAATATTGGTCAAAGGCCTTAGAACACTTAAATTTTTCCAGTTTTTATTGACATTTAAGCAGTACTGTGAAATGGGGCAGGCGTGGGCTGGAGGTTGGGGAACCAGCCTTGTGACCGGAAGGTTGCTCGTTCAGTCCCCTGAGCTGACAGGACAAGACTGCCCCCTTTCACATTTCACTTGAGCAAGGCACCTAACCCCCAACTGTTCCCCTGTGGATAGTGCTCTGCGCAAGTGTGCTTTCACTAGTGTATGTGTGGGCAGTTTCACTGCACAGATGGGTTAAATGCAGAGGTGAATTTCCCTGTGGGATTAATGATAAAGGGCTACTTAATTTCAGGAATAACCTGAAATAGTACAAAGGTAAGCAAGAAACTTCCAGAGGCTGTAAAACTGAATAATATGCTGAACTTAAAAATAATACGAACTTCAGAATTATAAAAAGGTCATTTTCAGTAAACAAGTAATTAAGTAATAACTTGCAGCTGTTCTGCAGCAATGGAAGTAAATAAAGCTTTGAAAGTTGAGTGAAACAATTCTTATAGGTGTCCTCAGATTTGTTCATTGCATACTTACCCTCTGTCTTTGTAAAAGCTGGTGTTGGAACAGACTGTGTCACAGACCCTCTAGACAGTATGTTTTGCATGCTTTACCCACAATCGGCAAGCTTCTGCCTTTGATATTTTTTACTAACTAGAGATGCAGCATTGCTCTGCCTCAGAGTGGCACTGAGGCATACTGGTTAACCCAGTTGGTGCTTCATAGCCTAGCAACTGTAACTACATCTGGGATCTCACTGATCTCACATAGGTATGATGTAGCATAATTTTAAAACTGAAAACTTGCCCAATTTCCCAAGAGACTGGTGGAAAGAGTGAATTGTTACATATTTCTCAAAACAAAGACAAAAGAGGAGTATAAGATCTTAATTAATGTGTGAAAAAACACATTACCAAACTAGAAACAAACATTTCCAAAAGAAAAATAGCTTTGTAGCTAGCATCAGTGCTGCTATGATGAGTGAGTTAGCAGCCAGCTAATGCGGGAGAAGCCAGCCAACACAGGACTTTAGCACACTGACTGATTGTAAAGAAAGCCAGGGTGTCAGTGAGTAGTTTCCTACTCTATCAAAAGACACTTGAAATTGGAAGAAACTTTGGGTATGGCTAACCCAAAGACCCAACAGAAGCTTGCGTTATAGGCAGCTCACAGAACAACACCTTGGTCTAAGTTACCAAGTCTCAGTTTCAAGAGTGAAAAGAAGGCATCAAGCTGCAGGTTTGACAGTTTGAGTGACAGTTAGAAAGCCATTGCTCAGAAGGCAAAATAAGAAAAAGAGGCTTGCTTGGGCCATGCAGCAATGCCAGAGGACTTCTGAAGGCACAAAGAAGGTCTTATGGACCAATGAATCAAAATGTGAAATCTTCAGTTCATCACAAAGGGGAAAATACAATAAGTATGGTGTCTAGTATGTGAAAGGATGGTTCCTCAGTCTGTAACACCAACTGTGAAACAAGGAGCAGGAAGTATGATGGTCTGGGCTCTTTTGCTAGATCTAGAGTCAGTGATTGCACAGAATGACTGGCACCCTGAACCAAAATGATGAGCACACCAATTTATAGCACAATGCAATATCATTGCCTAGTTGATCAGGGATTCATTCTACAGCAAGACAATAAATAAAAGCAAACTTCCAGGCTTTGTCAGAACTACCTTGGAAAACAAGAGCTAGATGGTAGGCTTCAAATCATGGAACAACCAGCACAGTCTTCGGACCTAAACCCCATCAAGCAGATTTGGCATGAATTGGACAGAATGGGGAAAGCAAAGCAAAATGCCTCAAGTGTGTTTGGCTGTTATTTCTGCAAAAAGTGTGTACTCTGATGAGTTAAAAATTTAAAATGTAGCTAAAATGATTCCATAGTTTCTTTGCTTGTTTGTTTTTATTTTGGATTTGTTTTATGCTTTAATTTCAAAGTACATTGAGACATTAAACTGCAAAATATCAATAAAAACAAACAAAAAATTGGGGTGTTCTAAAACTAAAACAGGTAAAACAGCCTTGTATGCTGGAGAATGGGGTTCAAACTCTGGTTACGGTAGTAAAACAAACATAGCTTTATTTCTTAGGATAAACTCTTAATACTGCATTTAATTATCTGTGAATCTGGGTTAATGTATCTCTTCATTAGAATTTTAGCAATGTGCTGTAAATTAAATTAGGCTTAATTCACATTCATGTTCCCCTTGTTTCCCTTGAGCCAATGCCCTCAAAATGTCTATGCACAGGCCTTGACAGACATGTATAATATAGAACAAAATAAATCCAAAATAGTGCTGGTTTCGGAAGGTTTCTTAGCTTGGCAGTGCTCTCATAAAAGCCTAATAATTATGCACATACAGTATGCAATATATATGAAACATTTATAGCCAATTATGGCAGTCAAGAGTCCCAATAAATGTTACTAACCATACTGTAAACTATATTCTTGCATTTTTTATATATGTTTAATTTTTTAAATTGTTATTCAGATTTTACATATTTATACATCCAAATTACAGTATATTCAGTATTCCACATAGTAAAATGACTATTGTTTAGTAGGCATCCAGCAACCAGTTTTCTGTAGTTTTCTCTTCTTATTTTTACCGTTGTTCTTACAAGTCACTCTAAAAAGCAGAATGTGTTTGATTTGTGGTTTGTTTTTAACAACCACATTTACATTTGCAGAAAAAAAAAATGTGTAGAGTAAATAAAGTAAATGAAAGCTTGAAGTAATGACTTGGCATGTATTATGACCTGTAAAACTACTGGCAATAAATGCTTAACATAGGTTTTGTGAATGAATTTCTATTCTATGGCAGTGTGAGGAGAATACAGTTCAATTATTATTAAATTCTCAGTTTAATTTGTTGACTGAAAATTTTTGACTCACCAAACAATAAAAATAATGTCCAGATGAAAAAAAATTATTATAAAAATAATTTACAGAAAAACAGAAGAAGTGTGTGTTGGGTCAAAAGACTGTGCCACAATTTTAGGCACACCCTACAGGGTTTCCTCCCTCGACCTGTAGGGGGGCAGACAGATATTAATGCACACAAATAATGACTATTCTTTTTTAAGATTCTGGATGCATAACTGTTGTACATTAAGAAAAGCAACACGCAAAAGGGGAGACACAAGACTAAATAATAACCAAAAACATTGGGCCTAATTAACCAACTGTTCGTAAAAATAAATTTCTTCCTTAACCATGTCTCACCAAGCCGCCAGACCACCTTGAGTCTACCCCAGTAGTGAAGCCAGGGTACATGCTGGGTGTGGACTTGATGGGACCACGGCCAAGCAATCCAAGTCAGAGCATCTCTTGGTGGACTGCTGCAGCAAGTGTTCGCATGGCCAAAGCACCCCAGATAGCTCAAGTTGTAATAAGGGATGATTTCACAAGATGGAGAACACCTGCCTGCTTTTTCTTTGATTGGGGCACTGGAGTGTAGAGCAGAAACTTACTACAGCCCACCACAATCCTCATGAAGAAAGTTGATTATTACCTTGAATTGAAGACATCAAACCTCCTGTCCATCCTCTAAACAATGGCAGCTATGTGCTTGGCTTCTGGCAGGAGTCAATAGTGTTATTGTGGGAGTTAATGTGACCATTGCATTTGTTCATGGATGAAAAACATCTGTCCAGATTAAAACAGTGGCTATGTGACTATTTTCCTGTGTAAAACTGAGCAATGCACTGATCCCTCTCACTATCAGGACCACGGCTTATTTAGCTGGTTTACCAGAATGTGAAAATCCATAGATACTGCCTGTCCCTCTGTCACAAAAAAGATGCCTCTTTATTGTCATTTAATCCAACACCAGAGAGCACATTTTCTCCAAATTCACAAAAGATAATGTGATTGCTATAAGAGGGTCTTCTAGGATGCTGGCTGTTGGACATTCACTGTACATGGTTGTATAAAATGTTTTTAAACTGTTTATAATTGTCTATAATGCAGGAAAACATGCCAGGCTAATCGGTCTGCCTGTCCGTATCTATTTTTATTTACAATGTTTACAAATAACATGTTCAGACACTGTAATATTGTTTTGTTGTATTTCACCATGGGGCAGCGCTGTCTCCTCAAAGCAAGAAGGGCCTGGGTTCGATTCCTGGCTGGGTGAAGAGGGTCCTTTCTGTGTGGGGCTTGCATGTTCTCCCTGTGTCTGTGTGGGTTTCCTCCCCCAGTCCAAAAACTTAGAGTCAAGCAAATTGGAGATGCTAAATTCCCCACTGTGTGTAAGTGATTGTGTGTGAATGTGTATGTCTATGTGTCTGCCCTGTGATAGACTGGCCACCTGTCTAGGGTGTTTCCTGCCGTCCACCCAACAACTGCTGGGATAGGCTACAGCACCCCTGCGACCCAGAAGGATAAGCAGCTTAGAAAATGTGTGTGTGTGTGTGTATTTCACCATATTGTATGCTATTTACATTTAAGTGTCTCACATGTTTTTGTATACTGCTTCACCTCATTGGGTGCATGTGTGGTGAGGTGCATGATCATGGACATGTTCAGGATTCAGATATGTTTTTTATTTAGTTATTTTCATTATGCTCACTTCAGTGACTACTCACTGTGCTTCATTCTTTAGTATGTATTTGTACCTCATAAAATAAAAAATGTTGAATGAGGTAGCCTTCAAAATTGATAGTCCACTGTAAAAATCTTCCCTCAGACACATTTTAACAATGATGGGATTAGAGAGGCTGTTTTCCTCTGCACAAGCTAAAAAAAGTGGAATTCTCTGTTCTTAGTTCTATAATGTAGGTAGGTGGTTACATAGTAGTAAAAATAGGGGCTGTACTTAAGTATATTTACTTGTGCGGTAATTAGAATCTCTAGGCAGTATGTAGAAAACTGCTGCTCCTGGTTTGCTACAAACTGTTCAGCACTAAGAACAGCAGAATTATTTAAAAAATGAGCTCATTTAATAAAACAAGTAAGAATTTTGTCAGGTTTGGCACATATTGAGTCTGCACATCACACACGCCTGTCCCAAACGCATACTTTTAAACCCAGCACTCCCAAGGTCTTTTTCCTTCCGTTTCACTCAGATAGGCTATCTATACATGTATCGCTGCTGTCGGAATAAAACCTCATATCTCCAAAAATGATAACTTTACAGGAGAAGGAAAAATCATACTTTACTTTTAATGCAAGTCAATAGAACCATATATTTTTATTTTATTTTGTTTACCAACTTAACTAACTGGACACAGTGGTAAGGTTATTGTCTGTCCCATCTTTTCTAAAACTTCTAAATCACCACCTAAGTCCAACGAATATAAACCAAGCATCAATTTTTATTATCCTTATATCTATTACTCAGTTCAGCCAGCCTGGAAAGATCAATTAGATCCTCAACTGGAAGCAATTAGATTTAATTTAAACATGTAGCCCACAGGTTGAAAGTGGTTTTCAACCTGTAGGCGGTGGCCCCCCAGTGGACCATAGTTGTACTGCTAGGGGGCCATTGGCCATCAGATTTTTTTTTTATTTTTGACTGTAAAAATTGTTACAAAATAGACTAAGACTATATTCAGACTGCAGGCAAATTGGATTTATTTCTCCAATCAGATCTTTTGAGAGGAATGTCTGCACTGTTATTTGCAGTGAATAGATCAGATTTGTGTGTCCAGACATCACCAACCTATCTGCATGGATTGCTGTGCTATGCTGATGATGTGAAAATCTGATTGGAAGCCACCTTCAAATGTTTAGCAAACATTTTTTGTTGTTTTTTTTTGTTTGTTTGTTTTTTTTGTTTGTTTTGTTTTGTTTTGCTGTCTAGACAATCTGGATATGCTAAAAATTGGATTTGGGCTGGCAGTCTGAATCTTTTCAGTACAAGCATAAACCAAAACTAAGGAAATATAGCAGTGAATATGTAGTGTTCAGCTTCATGTGCATAGGAAGTGAAAACAAGCAACTACTGCTATCTGCTGTTTGCTCAGGGGTCTTTTCGGAGCTTTCAAATTCATTTATTTATAACGTCACTTGGAGATTATTCACAGTGAATTTGGCAGATGCCGTTAGAACTCCATTTTCAGCTTTCCTCTCTTCAGCCTAACTTCCAGCACTCTGTAACTGCGAAACATCAGCCATCTCTTTAGGTGATTCAGAAAAAAGACAACTGGTTAAATCTTGTGGGTGACGGAAGCTTCTGTGCTTGTTTGTGTGGGCTGTGAGTTGCAAAAGGTTGGGAACCCCTCATACAGAGAAAGGATTGTTTTTTTTTTGTTTGTTTGTTTGAAAGTTTTGATGATATTCAAAAATAATTGAAAAGACTAAATCATCCAGTTACCTCAGACGGAAGCATCACACTCAGCTGGTCTCACGTTATCCCAGGACCGAGACCACTAGCTTATGGTCTCAAGACTGAGACCGGACTTGAGTACTACAACACTATTTAGCACCGTTCTGATCTCTAAGTGTGCTGTGTAAGAAGTCTTCAGTTCGTCCAGTATATTAAACCAGTACATTTTCAAATTTCACAGCTAAACAACATGTCATTTAGAAAACTTTTTAAAAAGCCCAAACTGTCTGTTGCCTCCTCTGTTGTTTGCTCCCCCCTCATGATCTCAGACTGCAGCACCACTAGCAGTGCTGTTTGCTGTTTCTCCATGATCAATACAAACCAGCACCGTATTCTCACCAAACTCGTCATATTTCAAAGTCATCAGTCTCATTTCTGCAGCTTTCAGGGTACAGTCTTCAGTTAAGTGTACAATGCATGTATGTCGGCAATAAATGGGAAGAGTTAAAATAAACCAAACAATTTTATTGAAGCTAAGCTCTATTGTAGGCTAATTTCACTTGTATAGTGGTGCGATTATGCGATTATCGATCCACGTGCTGGTCAGCTCTGCCAGTATATTTAGTGAGGCCACAGGTTACAGATCAGACAAAACCAAACAAAGCAGATAGGAAACAAAGTATTTGGACACAGTATTTGGATGTTTTCTATTGTTCTATTTTCTGCCATTGTTTTCTACAGTCTCTGATAACACTATTATAATCCTAGCTGGCCAATAGTTCACCAGTATACGTCAGTAGGATTGGAAAGAAGTGAGCACATCAAGATTTAAGAAATAATAAGTTTTAAGATCCTCTATATGATTAGTTTCTCATTTTTATTTATTTATTTTTTTTTTAGTTTTCAACTGTCCTACTTGATACATGAATGCACTTCTGTAAAATGACTAAATGTTATTTTAGCATTATTTTGCCTTATGGCTTATTGTGTTACATTTCTATTGACATTCTCTTTTTTGCACAAGGTTTTTACCCTATATTTAGGTCTTTTAGTTATGTATTATATTGCTTCATGCCAACATGTGCACCTAGACAAGAATACACCACTGACTAATTTGAACTTGAGAACACAAGAACACAACTGGAGCGACTAAAGTGACTGGATTTAAACAATGGTACTCCAGGGGGCTGCAGCTGAGGGGAGGCATTGCCACAGTAGTAACTCCTCATATTTGTCCATATATTCATTCATATTCATATATACATTCACCTATCCTTCCAAACCAGTGTTTACCCTGAATGAAATGAAATTAATATGTTTACAGCATTGGAGGTCATTTGAAGCCATGGTACCTTTTAATTTTTCCCCATTTTTTTTTATCAACCTGTTGTCTCATTTACATGGACTAATGGTTTGAATATTTGTTTTCCATTTCAGGTCTCATTCAAAATGAAAAAGTGCACTGCTCCCCCTACTGACTAAACTTCATAGTGTTAAAAGGAAAAACACTGGAGAGTAAAAAATGTGAGACAAAACATCTTTTTTTTTCAGGATGGTAGAATGATGTGATTGTGTAGTGTAATTATTCTCCTAAAAATATAATTAGATACTGTATTATTGCAGTGTATGAGATGCTCCTGTGCTTTGCATTTTTAATTTTTTTGGGCAGTGTATAAAACAAATAGTATTATAGTAGTATAAAACAAAAGCACAGTGTAATGTGGCTTGAAATTGCTAGAGATTTATGTAATTTGTTTAAATAAATTGACATATTTATATTTAAACTTCTTGTTGGAAATACAAAACAAGAAAAAAATTGAGACACACACACACACACACACACACACACACAAACACACACACATTTTCTTAGCCGCTTATCCTTCTGGGTCACTGGGAGGGAGGCTGGAGCCTATCCCAGCAGTCACTAGGCGGAAAGCAGGAAACACCCTGGACAGGTAATTGAGAGAAACAAAAATATGTAAATAAATAAAAACATCTCTGTAGCCTTTGGGGAGGGGCTTGTTCATCAGACAAAGGCTACAGAGAAGTTTTTATTTATTTACATATTTTTGTTTCTCTCAGTTTTTTCTTGTTTCATTTTTCAAGGCATGTTACACTGTGCTTTTGTTTTGTACTATACTATACTAAAAATATTCAAACCATTAGTTCATGTAAATGAGACAATGGATTTGTAAAAAAAAAGAATAGGGAAAATTAGTTCATTGAAAGGTACCATAGCTTCAACTCACCTTCAGTGCTTGTAAACATATTAACTTCATTTCATTCAGTATAAACTCTGGTTTGGAAGGCTAACAGAATGAAACCTACAGAGATAAACAAAATATAGATGCACATGTTGGGCTGTAGCAATATACTCTATATATACTCTAGTACCTAAATATAGGGTCAAAACCTTGGCAAAAAACAATTGTCAAAAGAAACAAAACACGATATGCTATAAGGCAATATAATCCTATCAAAATAACGTTTAGTCATTTTACAGAAGTGTTTTCAAAAAAGTATGACAGTTCATACTCAACTCAAAAAAAACAAAACAAGGTTTAAAGATACTAGTCATGTAGTGGATCTTAAAACTTATTATTTCTTAAGTTCAAAAAATGTGTTTTGATGTGCTCACTTCTTTCCTAACCTATTGACATAAACTGGCTAGCTATTGGCCAACTACCATTATAATAGTGTTACTAGAGACTGTAGAAAACAATGGCAGAAAATAGAACAACAGAAAACATTGCAGTACACTGGCTGTGGCCAAATACTTGCTTGAAACGTCCTTTCTTAATGGTTTTCTTTGGCTTTGTCTGATTTGTAGCCTGTGGCCTCACTAAATATATTGGCAGAGCTGACTAGCATGTGGATCCACATGGCTGTTAGATCAGGCAAAACCAAGGAAAACTGATCATTCCGCTCTTCAGCATGTGCACAGATGAACTACTTGTGGTTAGATGAATGTCTTTGCCCTAAATATATATGGACCAACACGTCTCGCTGTGTTTAGTTTAGACAATAAATCGGTCTTCTCAGAGGTGGATATGAGCAGTACACTTGTACAATCACACCTCTACACTAGTGAAATTAGCCTACTATGCATCGAGCAATTAAGCTTGTTTGGTTTATTGGAAAAATGGCAAGTTTGGTAAGAATACAAAAATATTTTGTAAACAGTTTTCTAAACAATGCGCTGTTTAACTGTGAAATTTGAAAATATTTGAGAATATATAGTTAAAAATACTGGAAGAACTGAAGACTGCTTACACAACAGAGTTTAGAATTGTGCTAAATATGGTTGTAGTACTCGAGTCTACAAGTTTATGAGACCATAAACTAGTGGTGTCAGACTTGCTTCAGTCTCGGGGTAACGTGAGACCAGCCAAGTGTGATGCTTCAATCTGAGATAACTGGAAACTGAGCTTATTTCATCAACAAAGCTTTCAAACAAACAAAACCTTTTGCAACTCACGGCCCACACAAACCACAGAAGCTTCCGTCACCCACAAGATTTAACCAGTTGTCTTTTTCTGAATCACCTAAAGAGAGGGCTGATGTTCGGCAGCTGTAGAGTGCTGGATGTCAGGCTGAAGAGAGAAAAAATGCAAATGGAGTTCTGGCTTCTGACAAATTCACTGTGTTTAATCTCCAAGGAACGGAATAAATTGTTGTGTTTCAAAGCTTAATTTGAAAAGACCCCTGAGGAAACAGCAGATAGCAGTAGTTATTATGTATAATTTTTGGCAAAAAATCCTCAAATTGGATTTCAAAGTTTTCTTTTGTGTCACTCGCAGTGTGACAAACAACAACAATACAGGCCACTGGGGGGTAACAGCCTACAGGTTGAAATCCACTGTTTAAATAAAATCTGTTTGCTCCAGGTTGAGGATCTAATTGATCTTTCCAGGTTGGCTTAACTGGGCATTACTTGTATGTTGATGTTCATTGGTTCCAAAGTTCAGACATTACATTGTTTTTATTCAATAATAAAAATGAATGTTTGGTTTATATTCGTTGGACTTTGGGTGGTGATTTTGAATAAGTTTTAGAGAAGAAGGGAAAGATAATGATCTTACCACCACTTGCAGTTACAAAGTTGGACAAAGGCTACAATTCGATAATAATTAATGTGTGTTATTTATCTATTTATCCATTATTTATTAGACATTTATTATTATTATCCATTATTATTTACAGTGGCCAAGAACTGCCTATTTTAATGGCAAGGGCTGGTTGACTGACATGCGAACTGACCAACCACAAGTTGTTGTTTTTGTGTAATGTGTAAGGGCAGCCAACAAAAAACATTCTTTGAGGAAACTTGTAGATGCCATGAAATCTGTATCTGGCTCTGAAATACATGTTACTGGACAACTGCTTTCTGTTTGTTTCCTGTTGGACTGGCCAAGCTCAGTGCAAGGACATGCATACACATGGATGTATAGATAGCTTATCTGAGTGGAACATTTCAGTGGTTGTGGCCAGTTTAATGTGAAACGAACTCTCCACTCACATGTACACTGAGCCTCCTCCAAGTCTGCTCTTTGGTGACATAAGGAACCCGCACACATAGAAGGAAAGAGACCTTGGAGGTGCTAGGTTTAAAAGTATGCATTTGGGACAGGCTTGTGTGATGTGCAGCGCATGCCATACTCATCAAAATTCTTATGTGTTTTCTTAAATGAGCTAATTAATTCTGGCGCTCTCAGTCCTGAACAGTTTGCAGCAAACTAGCAGGAGCATTTTCTACATACTGCCTAGACAGTCTAGGTAATGCACAAGTAATTGTAAGCTAGGATGCTAAAACATTAATATACATTTAATATACAAAAGCTTGCCATTATTGAGCAGAATGATTTTACATTCATTTTATTAAGTAGGAAATAATAATATAAAATTAATTCTAGACATTTTCCTATACATATACTACATATATGTTTGGCCCGTTAGTTGCGAAGTCTCTGTGTTTCTACTCAGTACTAAGCCGTGGTTCTTTTGTTTTGGTTGTTTTCCTGTGTTCTACCCTTGCTTGTCTCCTGGTTGTTGAATAATGGATCTGACGTGTGTACCTGCCTGCCTGTGTTCTGACCCCTGCCTGTGATAACTCAAACTTTTCGATTTCTCCTAATAAAGCCACTCCACACATGCAACCTGCCTCGGCCCATTTGCTACAAAAATTAGACAGTAAGTCAACTAAACAGTTAAAAGGAACCCAGTGTTGAGTCAAAGTCATCATATTTTAGAGTAACTCTAATGAACCAGCCTGCTGGGATATTGACTCCAATTGTTTCATGCTGAGGGAGATCATGTCTGTGCTAAACTGTTTAGTTGTGTCATTTTGATTTCCCCACACATTGTCTTGGACACACACTGGGCTTAATGGGTTTACCAGGTTTATACCTCTGTTACTGGACTGCAGTTCATGTTTCTGATTATAAACTTATTGAAGCTACTACCAATATCACCACTTGTCTGTCTCTGCATTAAGTCTTCTATTTCTTTTAGCAACATTAAAGCTATTGATCCTCAGACTTTCTCTGCTCTTCTTGTTTCATCTCTCCTCTTATCTGTGTATCGTCCCACCTGTCCTGATGAAATTATGTTGATTGATAACAGCTATACACTGGGTTGAAAGAATGCTGGGTTGAAAAAACCCAGTTTGGGTCATATCCATAACCCAGCGCTATATAATAGAACACATTACTAGGTTACTTTGACTCAGCACTGTTAGGTTATTCATATATTCAACCCAACAATGCAGAAATAACCTCTGTCAACATGGGACAATTTGAACATTTACTGCCCCTTCCACAATTAATGGCACTCCATGTAAAGATGAGTAAAAAGAGTTTTCTATGTTAACACGTTGCTACATTTTACATATATATATACATTATTTATACCTTATATTCAAATTTAAAATTCCTTCACTTCCGTTTAGCCTGTGCCAAAGAAACCAGGCTCTCTAATCCCATCATAATTAGAATTTGGCTGATAGAAAATGCTTACAGTTAACTATTCAGTTTCTCATTCATTCCATTATAAATTTTATTTAGGTACAAATACATACAAACAATGGAGCACAGTGGGGAGTCATTGAAGTGAACAGAAGGAAAACATCTGAATCCTGTACATGTCCATGATCGGGCACCTCACAACACATGCACCCAATGATTTGAGTCCCCTGTACAGGGCAAAGACTGGAGCAGGGTGTGGTCACAGGGGCACAGTGCGGTGAAGGAAAAAGTGCACTCTTTGAAGGAGTGTGTACTCTGCTTGCTGTGCCAGGCAGCCAGTTCTTTCAGTCAGTGGATTAGGGTTCATGTTTGCCACCTGTGTGATCTGGGCTCTACTCCCCTGCATGCCCACTTTGCCACATGAATTCAAGGTGTACATAAATAATAGCTAATTATATAATAATATGATAATAACTGTAATAAAAACAGCACTAAAGGACTCACAAAATACATTTAATAAACAGAATTTTTTGCCAGTTTATTCAGTACGCCGTCTTACATGAACTCATTAGCTGTTTTGTTAGGTAAACCATTCAGGTGCACTAAGTAGGTCTACAATTAAAAGTGTTTCATAAAGATTCTAAGTGCATTAAATATGTAAGAAATTGTTGTCAGTAAGTATTATTAAAACGGGACATGATTGTTTGACTGAGCGTTTTACGTTCCTTAGTGTAATGGGGAAAATACTCACTGATGATGCTGTACCTACCCTGGTGAACAGCAGTAATCCACCATCACTTGTTATGGCCCCTCACAAAAGAATCAAATATTCCCAAAAGAGAATAACACCTCAAGGCAACAGTGGTAACAGCAATCACATACAAAAATATGTATACTACCCCTAATCTTTGAAAGAATGGGTTGAGAATTATATTAACTGAACCTTCTGAAAAAGATCAAAAAAGGGAAAAGAAATGAAAGAGAGGAAAATACAAGAGAAGGGAAGGAAGCAAGAAAGGACAGTCAACGATGACTGTTATGAGGAACAGGCAACATTAATGGACAGGTGAAGTACAGGGAATAGGAGAACCTCTAACACTGGGGCAAGAATAAGGTGATGAAGCCCTTTGTCAGAGGAACCTCACTTTGGAACAAAAGGAGAAGGTGATGTCCACTCACTCACATTCCAGTTTCCTTTTCTTCAAGAACCATTGCAAAACTGCTCTCTACAGTGGAGGCTTCACTACAAAAGACTGAAGGTGGCCTGGCAGCTTGGGGAGACCTGGTTTACACATATGATGTGTCTCACACACTCTTCAATAACCCCAGACATCTTTCCTAACCGTTGGCCAGTAAGCAATGTTAAACAAGTGCAAAAGCATTTTCATTTGTTCTAGGTGTCCACTGAGGTAGTTGTCATGACCGTACTGAAGGAAAGCCTTCCGGTACACTGTTGGAACAACCAACTAGGGAGCGTGCACTTGCTGGAACAACACCCTATTCTTCACTATAAAGTAATTTCTTTCAGGCTAATGGTCTTGTTTGGCAGCGTCATCCAGCCTTGCTCTTGTCCATTGACTTCCTGGGACAGTACTGCACCAAGCCCCAAATCGTTGGAATTGGACTGGATCTGGAAAGCTCTAGTAAAATCAGGTGGACCTACAACAAGTTACATTACAGCACAGCAACCCAAGTACCCATCAGGGCCCTCCCCTGAAATCCCCTCTGACATCATGCTAAGCGTGAAGTTACTGTGGAGAGAAAATATGGAGAGTGAGAGGCAAGTTAGTAGAGAGCCATCGTCTTTATTTGCTACCGCATTGGTTCTAACATTAATCAGTAGAAACCTCCACTTTGTAAGTAGCCCTTGTTTCTTTAATTATCATCAGTACTATGCTAATTTCTGTTAGCATTCTACTGCATATGCAATGTTAAGTTAGCACCAAGCTAACACTTTCTCACGTTGAATTAAGTACTGTAGTGCTCACTGCAATGAAAAACACTGATTTTGCACAACTCATGGTGCTTTATTTTCCAGCTGCAGTTGGCCACAGTCACGCCGTACAATACTATAGCACCACTAGTTTAAATTCTCACATTTGAAGCTTGTAAGATATGCTTTACCCTGTATGTTGCATTGTTTAAGTGAATATTTCAATAAATACTTCACCTTGAAGACTTACTCATAATATTGGAGGCGGTTCATTTTACATGGCTCATTTTACTTAGGCCTGGCAAATGCAACCTACAAGCTCTTATAATGGGGTGTCAATGATAACCTGTATCCATAGTGACAAGTATATATATATTCTATGTGAGTTTATGATATGATGCTACTAGCTGTTGTAGGGCCTTCATTTCTTCCTGGTCAAGGGACACATACTCCTGCTGTGCTGCAAAGAGTCATACGTCAGTGAAGGAGATGGGGATATCCTGTCCAAATCTAAGGTTTCGCTCTGGTTGGTCCCTCTGGAAGTCAATTTAAAATCCTGTGGCTTGGAGGAAGTTCAGGTCTACCACCAAGGGGAAAGCCAAATCCTGTCTGGTAATACCATAGAATGGGTGGCAGAACTGGAAAGAGTGGAGGGTGTAGTCAACCTCGAAAAGCCCCCTGGTGGTTTGTGTTTGGCCATTGACACGGATGAATGTCTTTCCTTTGCTACTTTCCCATACATCCTCATTTTCCTTATGCTGGTGCCAGTTGTCATCTTGCAGCATAGAATATGTACTGCCAGTATCTACTAAAGCAAACATGCAGATGTGGTACAGATGTGGAATGGTCAGTGTCTCAGAATGTAGTTTGCCCTGTTGTAGTACATTAGTAATACCAGAGTTTTGGGAAACACCTTTCTTTGTCGCCTTACCCTGTCTGTTTCCAGCATCCTGCTGTGCTTTGCTCCAATAGCTCTTAGCCTAAGACAGATCTTGTTCCACCAAGCCCTTATGCTGACAAATGCAACCACAGTGGTGACTGTTCCCCTTTGCAGGCTGGCTAATCTTGGGTTACAATTTCTGAGGATGGCTTAAATAAAGCAAGTGCATTTCTGTCATCTTCTCCCTCTATCACAGACACAAGGCCCAATACTGGGTCAGATAACACTGATGTAAGGGCTACCAGAATTTTATGGTCATCCACTGGTCATAAGGCCAAGAACTCCCTGCATTTCTAAACAAAAACTATTGGGTCTGTTTTCTTACCTGCTCCTCTGAATCTGGTGAACTCCAGCTGGATTGGTGGTTTCAGGTGGTTGTCTGATAGGTGCTACATGGTGTGACTTGCTAGGCCAACGTCTGGGCTTGCTGGTGTTTTTGTGGTTGTAGGTACTGGGGTAGAGGCTATAAGAGAGCAAAGACTGCAGCCAATTGTCTAATTGTTTGTTTCTTCATCTCAAGCAATACACCACTGACTCCACCAAATTCCTGCAACTCCAAATCAAACACTTTTCTCAGCTTCTCCCTTTTGTTCATCTTGGTGGTAAAGTATACACTCCAACAGGTTCTGTCTGCTTCCTCCATCATTATACGGAGAGCTTGCAGTTGTTCACTCCACTTCTCTATTTCCTTTGTTATATGAGATTTGTATTGATCCAGCATGTCCATGACCCATTTCTCCAGGCTTGTAATCTTTTCCTCCATAGTCAAAATGAGCTCCTTGCCATCCTCTAGTGGTGGTGGAGGTGGTGGCAGTGGCTGAGGAAAGTCCTGTTCATGGTGTTCAGAGAGTATAATTTCTTCTTCTTCAGCATCAAGGTAAAGTTGGTTGAGGGTGTTGAAGACATCAATGATAGATTCTCTTCTAGTTACAAAGGGCCTGGCCAAGAAATCTGGCATGGGTGAAAACCTGCTCCCTGCTCCCCCGTATTAGGCTTGCATTGTCAGTGTGGAAAAGCATTCAATATAAGAGCACAGTGAACAGATGTCTTTGTTTGGGTACCACTGGTGTAACCCATCCAGTCCTGGTGACCCTTTGCTCTGCACATTTTTCTAGTTTCTCTACTCTTCCCATTTGACCCAGCCAATGAGGCACTTGTTAAGTAGTTAACAAGGTGAATCAGGTCTGCTTGATGAGACAAAGCACAAAAATGCATTGTGTTGGGCCATTGGGAGTGTCACTGGGAACCCCTGCTCTGAAGAACTCAAAAGAGATTGTCTATATAAAATCTGATGGTAGTTGATTCCCTGCCTGTCCACTTCACCCCAAATCATGCAGCAAGCCAAGGCAGAGAATACGCATCAAAGCTGGTATATTTTCTCATAAACACATCCCCAAAGCACAGTGAAATTTCCTGACCAAACAGCCCCCTGCCATATATTTTCAGTATTTGCAGCAATTGATAGGTCATGTCCCACATTCATTGAGACATGACTTATCAATAAGCTAACTGATGTATAGAATAAAACATATGGCCATGTAATCTCCACAGACAAACATTGGCAGTAGAATGAGGGGTACAGAAGAGTTCAGTGACTTTATACACGGCACTATCGTAGAATGCCACCTTTGCCACAGATCAGTTCATGAAATTAACTGCAGAGTTCTTTGCCTTTGGAAGCAATATCCTGTGCACAAAGTAAGCTCCATAAAGACATAGCTTGACGAGTTTGTTGTGGAGGAACTCGAGTGGTCTGCACAGAGCCCTGACCTCAACCCCACTGGACACCTTTGGGATGATTTGGAATGTTGATTGCAAGCCAGGCCTTTTTGTCCAACGTCATTGCCTGACCTCACAAATGGTCTTGAATGCATACAAATTCTCATAGGCACACTCAAAAATGTTGTGGAAAGCCTTTACAGAATAGTGGAGGCTTTGGCCAAGTCCACATTAAACCCAGTGTTTTTTTTAAAATGATGTCCATGAAACACATGTAGGTGTGATGGTCAGGTGTTCGTCTACTTTTGGCCATATATTGTATATTATTACTGTTTTATTTTTTAATCTTAGAATTAAATTCAAATTCATTACTGATCAATTGGAGAAAGGCACTGAAGCAGCAAAGAAAAAATACTTAGAAAAGCTGAAAAACCACATTGCTGTGAACGGCCCATCATCAGTTTGGATAGGCCTCCATGACATCACCAACTACAAGGTGAGAAATCTCCCATTTTCCTGAATGACTGCCAGCTAACCAATGACCTGACTGAGTTCTACTGCAGATTTGAATGCACAGAGGACAACCTTCCGCCTTTCTCTCCCGGTCAACCACACTCCTCCCCTACCCTGGCTCTCTCACCTCTGCGTGGCTCATCTCATCATCAATGAGCAGAACATTATCAGGCTTTTCAGCAGACAGAAGGTGAGAAAAGCCACAGGATCTGACTTGGTCTCTCCATCCACCCTAAAACACTGCTGTGACCAACTAGCACTATAAGGCATATAAACCTTATTGTGGCTGAAGACAAAAAAATAAATAATTAATTTGTAAGAAATGAAAGCTGAAAGTAACGTGAAAGTTTTCTGTTATTCTTGTGTTTCAGAAAGTTGCATTGAATTGTGAACACATTTAGGAACTACCTTTATCAGTCATAAAACCATTCCACAGACAGTCCCACACCCAGTCTGTCACATGATTTTCTCAACATGCTTGTTTAAAAAGATGTTATCTGTGATTTTAAAAGACTATCTACCACCAGCTGGTCCCCTCCCAAAAAAAAAAACAAAACAAAAGCAAAAACAAAACAAAAAAAAACTTATTGTGTTACTCATTTAACTGTGGGTCAGAAAATGCCCTTCAGTCTACTGTAATACACACTGTATCACAAAATACAATTTTTCATTGGAAGTGGGATTTTTTATTGATCTTTTTATTCAAGAAGGACATGGACAAGCATAAGAATTTTACTGTTGTAAATCTCTTACCATTCCTACCCTTCTAGCCCTACACCAACAGAAGATGAAAATGTAAAATAATATATAAACAATTTTAAACTAATTGGATAATAAAATCAATTTAAAAATAAAAATAGAGTAAATCAATGAATTAATAAAAAAGAACAGACTCCTCTTATATTCTTTAAATTTCTCTGTTGTTGCATTATCTTGCTGATTGTAATCATTCCTGATTAGGGCTTAGCCAGAGTCTCACGTAGATCATTCAGTTCATAATGACTGGCGACAGCAAGACTAGTGTATTTGTGTATTATTAAAAATGAAAGTAAAAATCTGTGTGGCGCCCAATACCTGTTTCTATTTCATAACCAGTGTCTCTTTAATGACCCGTTCACTCAGAGCTGGAGGGTGTCCACGCAGCTGAGCAGTTTGATTTCTAACATTCTGAAAGGTAAGTGAAAATAAGCCTTTGTTGTACAGCAATAAATAATAAATATAGGTTTTGGGAGCATCTTTTAGTTCTTAAATACTTTTACTAAATCTTTTTACAGTTTTACACCAATATGTTCATTTGTCAATTGATTTTTTAAAAAAAGTCAGCAACAAATTTAGACATTCAAAAACATACAGATGCAGTTGTAGAGCCCATAATGTCTATGTGGCTGAAGAGGTAACTTTAGCATTTCCTTCAAGAAGCCATCCAAGTAAGTAAGTACTAAAAGGGTTTAGGTTGTAGGTCATAGCTCAGCTCACTGTAACAAATTATATTGCATCTTGTTCACAGAAGGAGGATAACAACACATAGACATGAAAAAATTTGGTCGTATATTTTCTAAGCCCAGCAATCCTCCTCCTCCTTCTCCCATCCCTTGTCCAGGTATGTGTCTGAAAACAACATTCACTGTAGCAAAAACACTATTAAATTGAGAATTAAGTTGAATTTGTAATCATTTTGTCAAAATGAAAATTTTATATGAATTGAAGTGCTATGCTGTAGTAATACATAACTTTAACCTGTAATAAAAGCTGTAGACAAAAATCTGTAAGTCTATTATAAGCCAAAATTCTTACTTTTGAAAGACATTGTGGTTTTCTCAGAATTTGACACACCATGGAGGCCAGTGACATGGAGGTATGACCGATGATTATAAACTAGAATTAACATTGTTTTCAATAGCCTATTTTCCTGGTAGATCTGTTGATGAACTAACATCCTGGTGTCCTGTCTTAAATAGTGATGCTAACAAACATCAGCTGTTGAAAAAACTGAAGGAATTCCAGGTCAGCACGCGAGATGTCAAGTGTCTCAGGATTTTACTTCATGGCCCAATTGGAGCAGGAAAGTCCAGCTTGATCAACTCTCTCAACAATGTCCTTCAAAACCGCAACGCATGTGTTGCACTTGTAGATACAGCTGCTGGTAAAAGTTACAGTTTCACTACCCAGGTAGGAACAAAGCTGCTTAATATTCAGTTTAAACTCTCAGACCTACTAATTGATCCAAGCCCACACACTGTATGCATTGTTTCATTATTTTTGCCCCATTTAATTACAAAGACAGACGAAACTGTTTTGATCTCTTTTAACAAAGAGTTCAGAATTCCACCAATTCCACCAAACTGGTTATAATGCTAGAAATTGCTTAATTGTATTACCCCATATTGCACTGGATTGAAGCAAATGTTATCAGGATATATTTTTAGATGTGTGTCTATGTTATGTCCCCAGTTCAGATATCATAGCCTGAAGAAAGATAGACCAGGAACTTTCTATCCATTTGCCTTGGCAGACATCATGGGCCTGGAGCCAGGGCAATCAAAGGGTGCTCACACAGATGACATAATCAGCATTTTACATGGACACATAAAAAGTGGCTACACAGTAAGTTGATACATATTTCTAATTATTTAGAGCATTCTTATATATACCACATACCACAATAGAAACTACCAGAAGAGGAATTTTCTGGGGTTTCTAAGCTGTCAGAGGAGGCCTAATGATTTCTGGGAACCCAAAAAATATATGTCTGCAATTTTTTGTTAACTTTTTGTTTAAAATACTTGACTATTTAAACTGTTTAAACAATATGTCACTACTCTTGTTTCATTGTAAAGTTTTGTATGGAAACAAATAGGTGGGTGGGATCAATTCTGTACAAAAACTTCACTCTAGTACTTCTGAAAGGACTGTTTTGTTTTGTTTTGGTTTGGTTTTATCAGGAGTTACACCCTGATTTTTATAATTAATAATTAATAATATAGTTTATAATGTAATTTAAAGCCCATTCCTACTAGTTTCACCTATAGCCTTTGTGGTGTTTCTATTACAAACTGGCTGAGAAAGAATGATGTTGGTCTTTTGTATTGAGATATTTTAAAAAATGTACTTTTTTGTCATTTTCTTCTTTTCAATTTGAGTAGAAGGGGACTAAATTTGTGACATCAGATCTTCTAAAGTATAAATCAGAGTTATGTGTATGATCACATTAAGGCACATAAAGCCACTGCTCTCCCATTGCTCCATGTACCACCCAAAACCCTCAGTATCTAAGTAGATTTGAAGGTTTTCTAAATTTGTTAGCGGTGCTTCTTATGAAGGTTTACTACACTGTTGTTTGTAGAGTAGCTAGACGCTGCTTCCTACTTGTGTTAGCCACCCTTTGCAGGATGCTAATATAAGTAATTAACTTAATTTACAAATCTGTGACAGCTAATGGCCCACCTTAACTGCAGGAACAAAATGATGCATTAGCTTAGTATTATGTTAGCTGCCCCTCCTAGCATCAAAGCTCACAATGTTTCACCACAATTGTACTTTACAGGTGTGGCACACTATAAAGCACATGTGAAATATCGATAGTGTTCGCAAATATGACAGTTCCAACTCGGGAGCTTGTGTGACCTTGTGTGTGTTTCAGAAGCAGTTAGCTAGCTGGCTATAGGTTATGGATATAACATCAGTACTAAGTGTTCAAATACTGGACTCGATATGCCTATGATCTATGAGTTTCTGCCTCAAGTGACCCCTAAATATAATCATATTGTCATCAAATCAGAAAAATAACTAAGAACTGATTAGCCAGAAGATTATGCCCATTATGCCTAATATGCTGTTGGTGCTCCATGTGCTGCTAAAACAGCTCCAACTTGCTGGGGCATGGACTCCACAAGACCTCTGACTGTGGCCTTTGGTATCTGGCATCAAGATTTTAGCAGCAGATCCTTTAAGTCCTGTAAGTTGCAATGTGGAGCTGCCATGGATCGGACATCTTGTTCAAGCATATCCAGCATATAGAGGCTTAATCGGATTGAGATCTGAATTTGTAGGCCAGGGCAACATGCCGAACTCTTTGTCATATTCCTCAAACCGTTCCCAAACAATGGGTACAGTGTGACAGGGTACATTATCCTGCTGAAAGAGGCCACTGCCATTGGATAATACCATTTAGCAAATCTACACTGAACAAATGGTGTAAGCAGTCAAGGATGGTGATGTAAAACATATGTGAATTCTTCTATTTATGCATCTAAGCAGAAACACAGATAAGATTTTTATCACTGAATCTCTGCTTTGCTAAGACTAGCATATAGCAAAGATGCTCCATTTTATTTCTTAAACAATTTTTTTGCATCAGTCAAATTAAAACAGTCAAATTATTAGTCCTTAAATCTTTTTCAGAAGTAGTTTATTCTACCTCACCATTAAACCCAATGTTTTATTACAATCAATGTTTTCCATTGTATTTCAGTGCAATCCTGCTAGTCCAATTGACAAAAAACATGAAAACTACAACCACTTACCCAGCCTGAAAGACAGAGTTCACTGTCTGGTCAGTGTTCTCCCAGCAGACAACATGTCCCTCATCTCTGAAGAGGTGATTCAGAAGATGAAGCAAGTTCGGGTAAAAGCGCGTGACTTAGGTATGTATAATATGCATATAACTATAATCTACTAGCTGATGATTTCTACTATACTGTCTATTATGTAAGTGATCATAGTTCTCAGTCTGTTGTGGGGTAAACAGTCTCACATCTTGCCATATTAAAGGCAAGTATTAAACTCTGTGTAAGACTTGGTTTGCATTTTATTTAACAGGAATTCCCCAAGTTGTCATCATGACCATGGTGGACAAAGCATGTCCACTAACTAAAGCAAACCTGAAAAAAATCTACACCAGTAAGAAAATCAAAGAGAAGGTAAGAACACCCATTTCTCTTGTATTATTCCATCCACCCCTATTGGTCTCTCTCTTATGTCACTAATCTACCAATGGGCTATAATGTTTAGCATGTGAAATGATCACTCCTTCTTCAAGAGCTACAGACCACCTTAAACCACCTCATATGTATGCTCTAACATAGTGGTCACCAACCCTGGTCCTAAAGATCTACCTTCCTGTGGAATCAAGAATAACTACCTTATTGCCAGAATAAAATGCAAATGCATTTAAGATATACTAACTTAAACATAAGCATAGTACCGTAAAATAG
Organism: Colossoma macropomum; assembly: GCF_904425465.1. NCBI lineage: Eukaryota > Metazoa > Chordata > Actinopteri > Characiformes > Serrasalmidae > Colossoma > Colossoma macropomum. The sequence continues at coordinate 13,125,388 of NW_023494808.1, forward strand.
TAATAGAATTAAATTAAATAAAATTACACGATCAAAACAGGTGCATAAGAGATGATGTGATCCAGTTAGGAAGGTACACTCTTAAAAGTAAAGGAACCTACTTGGTTCTTGGCATGGATGTAAGGAAAAACCTTAAACTGGTGTAGAAGCTTTATATTATGTGGACTTTAAAAAGGTTTGTTATATATATTATAGATAATAAAGTCTTTGGGTAACATTGCTTATTCAGTCCTTATGTATGCAGTATATAAAAAACAAGCTGAATAAAAGTTTTATGAATTATGAGTTACTTGTTCACTTAATATTAGTTAACCATTTTTAACAATGTACTTAATGTGTAGTCAATGCATTACTAAATATTTGTTAATGAACACAACATAAAATGTTTGAAACAAGTATACAGAGACTATTTGTCCTATAGATGCAGGAGTGCAGTAACAGGCTGGGGGTCCCAATGAACTGCATCTTCCCTGTGAAGAACTACAGCGAGGAGGTTACCAATGACATGGAAATGGATATTTTGATTCTGATGGCAGCAACAAATATCATCATGTTTGCCAACGACTATGTAGAGCAAGAGTTTTATGCAAAATAAGTTTCCCTAATTTTGTATCAGTCAGTGAGGGGAAAAATAGCTTATTGTGCATAATTATTATCCAATGTTGTATCAGATACTGTCAAGACATTTAAGTCATTATATATGCTGTGAGGTAAATGGGAAATGTTGCATGGGGAAAAGGTATTTTTCATTTATTTTATGGAGTCTTCAGGAAATAAGTAAAAGTGTAACAGAAATGGATATATCATATCTATTAGTGACATTTGTCTCTTTGGGATTCTGCAGCATGTCAGTTGATGAAAGTCCTGACGTTAATAACTATCACTGGCTTACTGATATTTAAAGAACTAATCGGGTATACTTCAAACTGAATGAGTGAATGAGGCTGCAGTAATGATCATTAACCTATCACTATCTGTTAGTGCATTTGGTGACACTTTAAGGTCTGCTTCTAAATGATTTTTAAACTATAAGCAAGCAGTTATTAATACCCTAGTAAATAAAAACATACAATTTAAAGTAAGCTTTATAACATGTTATAAATGTATTCAAAAGATGTGTCAGTAATGTCTTCTGTGAATTACTGATGAACTGTTTGTTGACTATTGGGTTAAATATTGTGACATCTGAATAAAGGAATATGTACAAGCAATATTTATCTGAATTCTAAATGAAGAAATGTGGTAGTAAATGGTCACATTACATTTGCAAGTGTACTCATACATAAGATGCAGACCTTAAATTAAGTGTCACCTTGCTTTTTTTCAAAGCACCTGTTGTAATTACTCCTTCTTCCTTAAGTCTTTTGCATTCCTTTTTAAATGATTTCATGATGTTAGATGTCCAAATGGTAGAATTCCCAATTGTATTTTTTTTATTGTTCTTTCTAGAAGGCAACTAGCAATTATCTGATCTCAAATGTAACTCATTATTAACTCTTACTGTAAAAGTGTTAATAAACTCATTTTAACCAATAGATTGTATGTATTATTATTATTTGTTGTTGAAAATATTCATATTTTTATTACTTAATATTTTCTAAATGTAAAATCTCATTCTAACTTGTTTAACTTGCTATAATAAAAAGGAGGATGTAATAGAAAAATCAAATGACTGTGGTTAGCCCCTGCTCTAAAGATAGACAAAGTGTTACAGACAGAGAGAAACATTACCTTTAACATATTTAATGTTTTTTAAAGAGTATATTGGGAAAACATTAGCCTAGCTCAAGTAAGGTCAAAGTTTTTAAATGTCAGCAACAGGTTGGTGAGGGGTGGGGCCATTTATCTTGCATCTCTGTGAGTCCCATGCTAAGTGGCAGAACCAGGATCCAGCAGGAGGTGCTCCACAGTTAGTTGGTGTTAGGGCTGTGGCCTGGTCCAGTACAAATGGAGCTCCAGAGGAGGGTGCGAAGAGAGCTAACCCTGACCTTCCATGAGGTGTGTGCAGAGGCAAAGGCCACTGAGCAAGAGACAAAGAGAAACCAAGAGTGGAATTGGAAACAAAGTGAACATTTAGCAGTGCTTCTTTGATCACAACACAGCCAGACACATGACAGGAGTGGGAGAAGATGAAGGAGACAGTAAGAACTAAATTAATTCCAGAGGTATGGGACCAGATGTTGGGACTCAGAGAGGCAATGTGGAAAAAAATGTGTGTACAGTGGAGATGCTCAAAATTAACCAAGTCATAATCAGGCCCATCCACTGGGGCGGTGGTGATGGGAGACCTTGTGAGAGAAGGAGGAGAGAACCAACACCAGTGGCAAAAGGGCCACCCAATTTGTTTGCAACGTGGAGAAGCAGGCCATATGTAATGGAATTGTCCTAGACATGAGGCTGCAGCAAACAATTTCACCATGGCATCAGCTGCTGCTCACTTAGGTAGAAGTAGATGCCCCCATCAGGTCAGCAAAAGTAGATGGATGTCCAGAAGTGGATATGAAAGAAGAAGGTAAGCTTGTGTTAATACTGGCTCAGAACTTACTTTATTCAGTCAGAGTCTCTTCCAGAAGTAGGAACTGACTCACACTCAAGACTGCAAATGGACTGTCTATTCTGTATGTAGGCTATGTCTTGTTGGACTTGGAAGTGGAGGTGTACATGTGCCTAGCAAAGAAGTAGTGAAATCTTAGTATCTTTCCCCACTTTAAGCGTGTTAGGCATGAATGTGGTTCAGTGCTGTTGGGGAGGTCTCTGCCAGAAGTGGGAACATTATCTAACTGTCTTTGAATCTACTGCCCAGGATAGGAGCAACCGCAAGGGGTCAAGTGTTTACTGTCCGCCAGCAGTTGAAGCAGTCACCCCCTGGCAAAATTAGCTTAGCCATTGGGAGGTACAGGCTCCAAACCAGCTGGTTCTGCATTAACAGGGAGATAATGCAGAGGTAGGTAAAGTAGAAAGGTAAATTATGTTGCATGCTTTCCCCAGCTAGTTAGAAGCCCCCTCCCAAGGGGCTGAAGGATTGATGTCTGCACAGCAGGGGAAGCTGCAGGACCTATTGCACCAGTGGCAAGGGATTTTTGCTTGTGATGAGAAAGACCATGACTGCATAGCCACAGTTTTTCATACCATCCCCACTGGGGAGGGCTATTGGCCAGTGCCCCATAGTCTCTACCCTGGGTTGAGGGCACTCCTTCAGAGTATGTTGGAGGGAAGCAACACCAGGATAGGATCAAGCCCTTGGGCTGCACCAGTAGTATTGGTGAAGAAAAAGGATGGGACATGGAGGTTCGGCATAGATTATCAGAAGCTGAATGCAGTGATCCATAAGCATGCCTGATAAGGAAAAAAAAACACTTTCCCCACACCTATATGCTTTTACTAGTTTGAATGGATGCCCTTTGGTTGATGCAGAGATGTCTGGGATGTCAGGTGTATGATTTCCTTCTGATCTGTCTTAACAATGTAATTGTAAATTCATCAGATTTTTCCAGCCATCTGCAGCACCTAGCACAGGCCTTTGGGTGGTTGTGGGACCATGGACTGAAGCTTCAGTCTTAGAAGTATTGCCTTTTTCAATGGTCAGTGTAGTCTCTAGGGTCTATGTGGTAGCAACTGACCCTAACAAGACAGTGTTCAAACATGGCATCCCTAACCATGGTAAGAGAGGTCCAATCATTTTTGGGCTTTGTGGGGTACCATATAAGATTCATTCCTGCCTTTCCATAGGCTGTTGAGAGGGACAAGAGGGTGAAAGATGGGCAGAGCAGCAGAACCAGGATCAAGAAATGGCTCTGGTGTGACAGTGAAAAGACCATGGAGTGAGACCACCACTGTCCCTGGTAGATCTGGTCGACAGCTGCTCCATGAGTGGGAGCAGCCAGAGTTCCTTCAAGGAGTGCTGGTAAGGAGACGACCAAAGGCACAGCTGAGGTGCTGCCTATATTAGAGAGGCAAGACCTGTGGACTAAGTACCATGATGCATAAGGACATGCCAAGGGGAGATGCTTGTTGCAAGCGTTCTGAGGGAGGCTGTTTTGGACTGGTATTAACAGGGATAATACAGTATGGGCAATGGGAATGTATCACCTGTGCAATGTGTGATGGCAGAGGAAGTGTACCAGCCTCGGCATGTTCCATCAACAGCAGTTATCCCTGGGAGACATTGGCCATAGGTTATCTATTCTTGGGACAACGTGGGGATTACTACCAGTACATTCCGGTAATAGTGGACCTTCTTTTCCAGGTTTGTCTTTGACATGCTTACTTTTGGCCAGACAGCAGCTACCACAGCCAGACACCTGTGAAGCCAAGTGTTTCAGACATTCGGATTCCCTGAGAAAATTTAAAGTGATTAAAGTCCAGCCTTTGAATCAGCATTAATGACTACTCTTTACCATCCATAGGGATATGGTGCTTGTGAACTCATGAACCAGACTATCCTGAGATTGCTAAACACACTAAACCCAAGGGAGAAGGCAAGGTGCAGTAAAAACTTAAAGGAGTTGATACAACACACCACATAGCTGCACTGGTTTTGTACCTTTTTATTTGCTGTTTGGACACCATGCTCATCTGCCAGTAGATTAGGATGTAGGAGTACATCACTAGGATGACAGAATTGGACCCTTGGAGTGGTAGTACATAATCGATGGGCTAAGGATGGCCTATCACTAAGCTGTGGAAGAGAGTCTGTGATGAAAGCAACAGAATCAGGTCAGGTGGAACTGGAAGGCTTGTCAGGTGCCTCTGCTGTCAGGAAAGATAGTTCTTGTGAGAAACTTCCTCCACTGATCCCTGGGTAAATTGGGTCCACAATGGAATCCATAGTCCTATGTAATCCTTGCCCAGCACTCCCCAGATCAGCCTATGTATACTGTGTGGCCAGAAGGAAGAGATGGACCCATCCGCACCATTCACCACAATCACCTTCATGTGCCTCCAGGAGCACACAGAGATCCAGGAAAGTTGGCAGATGAGCAAACTATGGGGCAGGGTACTGTAGGGCCACAGTTGGGGTTTTTCTCTTTTGCAAGGACACCAACAGCCAGGGGTGGGGACAATAAAGGGGGTGGGGGAGAAGAGCCTCGCTCAAACAGACAGCCTGCAAGGTATAAGGAGCAGTGGCCAGGACAGCCACTGATTTAGTGGGGGGTTGTGTGTCATGTGTCATACACGCGTTGTTGAGTATGTAATATCCTTATTCTGAGCTCTTTTTTGAATTATTAAATTGTCAAAAATATTGTATGATGTGTTGGCTGCTGGGACTTTGTATTTGGCATGTAAATTGGTAGGGATAATAGCACTGACTGAGACTGACTTTGACCGGTGGAGAAGCTCTTTTCAAGAAGATATTGGGGGCCAAAGGCTTTAAGGCTAGAGCCAGTGGGTGCTGGCCTTTTAGTAACTTTAATGGCACAAAAATAAACTTACTCCACCAGTTTACATTATCTGTCAGTGCATTCCATTGAATGAATATGTGTGTGCTTTTGCACTCATGATTACTGTCTGCCTTTGTGTGACCTGCCAGATTGGCTGATATTGTTGTGATGGAGGAGACAGGAATGTTTAGAAGATATCTCACCTAGCAATGCTAAGAGGCTAAGGAATGCTAAACTATCTTTATCTGTGTAAATGTAAGATGATTTTCTCAAGCTTGTGTTTGTATGGCCATTATACTTGGTAGTAGGTCTGTCACAATCATAAAATTTCAGCGTCTTTATGCTTTTCAATCTTTTTGTCTATTCTCTCTCCTGATGTCATGGCTCATGGTCACTAAAAATAGGAATATAATGATAGCTAGCTAGAAGCTAATATGTGTAGTAGTAATTTAGTAGTTTAGGAAATAAGTGAACAGATCAAAGCACAACATTTGAGTTCATGAAATGTTGGCAATGACAGTAACACCAACCATTACATTCCAGCCCAGCAAACGAGTTTTGTGTAAAATAATTACATTAGCTTTATTTTGGCCTTCAATATACTATATTAAGTTTCTCACACTCCTAACTACTGTAAAGGTATAAGGTGTGGTTACAAACTAAACACCAGCATGCATATTGAGGAGGCAAGACATGAAAAGATTCCGAAACCAAAACTATAATGAAAGCACATAGCTGGAGTTAGAGTGATAAAGACCGGGGCAGAAACAAAAAAGGAAAGAGACAGACTGGAGAAACCAGGACACGTCATAAGAGTCTGGTAAGTAGAAAATAACTAGATCAATTTAAATACTAGATTAGTTATGAATTTAATCTCACCTATTTTCTGAGAGGCAACACTTCTAAAGTACAGTGTTTGAAGATACTTGTTATCCTCATGTAGCAGCCAGGGTTTGTCAGGTGAACATCTATGGGTAACAGACTGCATCAAAAAATGCCACTTGAAGAAACAATATTGTCAAACATATGCTAAAATGCAACAGCTAGACGAGGTGCATCATAGATTCATGAAAACAATGATATAGAATGTGTAGCACACACCAAGCTGACTAACCTTCGGCAATAGCAATGTTCCACACAGCTGGCTGTTGTCGGCTGACATTGGTGCTGTTTTGGCCAATTGAGCATGTCAAGACAATACCTTAGGTGGGTTTTTGCTTAATTCAATTTAGTGACCAGCTCACTGGCACTAGAACAAAGATTTGTGCTCCATCTTTAAAAGAACTAAAACATATGGAATGTATGTATTGGGGATAAGTAGAAGTGTCTTTCATTAACATATTCAGAATGCAAAAGAAAGTTAAAGGTCACACTCTATTTGGAAAGCCCCCAGTAGATCATCAATCGGGGGCTTTCCAAATAGAGTGATTGTACTGATGAAAGTATGATGACAACAGTAGATGGTTAAAGTTATGGGCAAATTATCTGGTGAAAGTCAGTTGATTCTGAATAGTGTTCGGTTTGGGTTAGCATTAGAGGTTAGGTTAAAGACTAGGGTAAGGGGTTAGGTTTAGGTTTTTTGTTGGGGTAGGGTTAGATCCATGTTCAGGTTTTGAGAAAATGAACCTAATAGGTATCTGGGTAAATGCAAGATAAGCATCTACTAAGAATCTAGAGAGGACATGTCTGCAGAATGTGAATGTGCATAAGGGCAACAGAACAGCTTGTGTCACACAATGTGTTGATGCATTATGATCCCAAAATCAGCATCCAATTGGTCTGTAATGTGTCACTATATGGTATTGGTGCCTACCATGTAACCAAACATAAAAATCCTTGTATGTGCAAACATACTTGGCAAACAAAGCCCGATGCTCATTTATAAGGAAATAGCTGTACGCATAATTTAAAGCACCACTATGTAAGTATGTAGGATATGTAAGCAGCATTACTTGAGACACCAAGTTGTTTTTTTGGGAGTTTTTCACACTTTGTTGTTTATGTATTAACATCACATGCACAGGCTCAGTCTTGCTCAATGTTTAGGTTTGAAATGTAACATTCATTATATAGGTGAAGATATAATGACAACGGTAGATAATTCACTTACAACATCAGGAGACATGTCGTTAACTAAGTTTTCACTGAGCTCTTTTTTAACACTCTTTTAAAGTGTTCGCGAACATTGCTCAGGGAAGGGATCCAGAGCACAACTGATCCCTTTGTTTCTTCCAAACCATTTCCATCAGGGAGGTCCAAATTCCCAAATCTTATATAGTGCAGCTTTAAAATTTCCAAAAATGCCACATCATTATCCCTGCACTTGAACAAGACACAACCAGTTATGTTTTCTGAAAAGTTATTTAAGGCTAATGCTGTTGGAATGCCTTGAAACTAGCCTATAGAAATGATCTAAAAACAGCTTTTCATTTTTCAGCAATTCATCTTTATGAATAAGGCAAATAAACCAGATTACAGAGCTGTTCCCAAACAATCAGTTTCATTTTTCCAATATAGCATTATTTAATGCTTTAAAAGATTCAACAGGTTGAAACTGCAGACAATTTTTGGGCAGTAGTATACAGAGAATCTACAGGATCTAAACTACACTACAAAATGAAACTCTCAGGAAACATAAAAGTAACTAACAAAACAGAAAAATGAACAGGGAACTACATCTGGAACTTGGCCAGCCTCCCAGGTCCTGAAGGTTAGGCTGGGCATTGGCCTTACGAGAAGCTGCACAGAGAGGCGGTGCTGGAGTCGCGCAGGGAGCTGTCACTAGAGCTGCAAAAGGGGCAGGCACTGAAGCGGAGTTGGACGCTGATGGCAAACTGTTGCTCTCCTTAGCACTAGGTGGCACTGTGGTACCTGACACTGGCTCTCTACTGCTCTCTGAAGCACTGTGCTGTGGGACCTGGCGCTGAACAAAAAACAAACAGAACATAAACCCAAAAGACAAATAAACAGGAAACTACTGCTAAGAATCAAAGAAGAACATGCACACGCACAGCATAAACACAAGGGATTTGAGTACTGGCAGAAACAAACAAGTAACGCATGGGAAAAATTACAGGATGGGGCTACAGATTATGCACAGGTGAGGGCCATGACCAAATGATGGAGCAAGGGAGGAGCAGGAAAACCAAACAATAGAGCGTGATCACAGACATGAGTGAAGGTTAAAAAAGAGAATACAAACAAAAACAAGGGGAAGGGTGTGAATAGTGCATTTAGACTTGTGGAACTCCTCAATTTCAACCTCCTGTATTTTGCACCTTGATAATATAACATTTTTTCACAGCACGTGGATAGCAACATATTGGAAATGTCTCAGTATAGAAAAAGTGTTGAGCCAGGTAAGTTGCTGTAAACAATTCACAAAGATTAAGCAAATTCATAGAAATAACTCACATCACACCATTTGAAAATAGTGCTTTTATGCAATTATGTCATTGAAATGAACCACTTTCTTAATCTGCTAAATGCATTTAAACAAATTTCCACTAATATTACCAAATATGTTTTGGGTTTTTGCCGTGTCCACAAACTACTTTTGTAAAATACATGTGTTGTACATGTTGCTGTGTCTGCATATCTCTAGCCCAGTGTTATTAAACCAGTGTTATCAAAAATAGGCACAGTGATGCATACTTCTATGTTAATTTTTTTACAGAATATGAGATACCATGGAGGCCAGTGAATTGGAGGTATGACTACAAATTATTATATTAAAATATTAACGTTTTATGTTCCAATTTCGACTAACAGACTGGTATATTAACAGTAAATCAGCTAGTTTCCTGGTATACTTCCTCAACAGTACTCCTTACAAAGAATCAAGGTTGACAAAAATGAAGAAATTCCAGATTAGAACACCAGAGGTCAATGAGCTCAGGATTCTACTTCATGGCCCAGTTGGAGCAGGAAAGTCCAGCTTCATCAACTCTGTCAACTCTGTCTTCCAAGGTCGCATCACAACTATTGCACTGGCAGATGCAACTGCTGGTAAAAGTTTCACTACCAAGGTAGTAACACAACTTCTGAATATTCAGTTGCAATTCTTAAACTTTTAAATGACCACAAGCCTACAAAATTGTCCCCTTTCACCTCAGGCATTTGCTAACTATATAACTATTCAGGGAGGTGAAATTATGTGCACCTTGTATGCTGTAATGATTTTATTAAACAAATAATTCACTACTCCCTTCAACTTAAATACTTACATTACCAGTTGAACACTGATTTTATGTTTCTCGCAATGTTTTAAATTTGATCCAAAGCCTTATGCTTAAAGATAGTTTCTAAGACAAACATAAATATTCAAATTGATGACTAAATTTACACTCATCAAAAATAAAATGCAAACAATAAAATGCAAAGAATATAAACTATAGGGCCAAAAATATGTGGACTCCTGACCATCACATCTATATGAGCTTGTTAGAAATCACATTCCACAACCATGGACTTTGATATGGAGTTGGCCCTTCTTTGCCACTATAACAGCTTCCACTCTTCTGACTGCCAAATAGTGAAGCATGGTTCGTCACACGTTTCCAGTGCTCCAGATCTAGCAGGGCAGAGTGGAGTGCTGGTTCTCATTGATGAAGCAGGACGGGGTCTAAATAGTCCTGTTTGGTAGAAGGCCAATATTTCTGTCTGAAGTAATTCCATATGAATGAATATATAGAGTCTTTATTGTAAATTGTGAAAAATAGTGTTAAAAGAAAGAAAAGAAAGCAAAAAGTTCCATGAGTGTGTCTAAACTTTTGACTGATAATATTGCTAGCACATATGTTTTTAAAGCATTTTTAGGTATTAAAAGTAACTCTTTGCAGGATTTGTTTACAGAATTTGCTTTTATGTTTTGTGTCCAGTTAAAAATATACAGGGTGAGGAAAGATGGCTCTTTCTATCCATTTGTCTTCATTGACACCATGGGTCTGGAACCTGGAAAGTCAAACGGGGTACATACAGATGATATATATAGGATATTACGTGGTCAAGTGAAAAATGACTTTTTTTTTCTCACTTGAAGTTGATAAACATCCTAAATTGTTTTTGATATTCTCAGGAATGTTAGCAAGGAAACAAAACACATGGAAAACATAATGTAATGTAAGGAATCCTTACAGTTTATAGCAATCTAATGCCTCTAATGCCACACTACAGGATAAGTGGGTATTTTGAGGTTGATTTGCAGCCAAATCTTAAACGATTTTCTTTCCAAATTATCACGCAATGTGGGGTGTGTCTAATCTAATCTTTAAGCCTTCTGATCAGAGGTGGCAAATTAAAGTCCATAGAGTAAAACTCCTACCCAGGATTTTGTTCTAACTGCCTGGATACCTTTGTTGCCAGTTTGAACTAATGAGAACCAGGTAGTTGCAATAAACTTTATTTTACTTTTACAGTGTACATTCTCCAAGACCATCGATTTGGAGGGTTGTACTTCCTTATGGAAATGTTCATAGGTTCTTACGTTGCTTCAAACTGGATGGTTGCTGCAAACAGCCCTAGCCACCTCATTCCTAAGGTTCTCAATAGGATTGAGATCTGGGGACTGTGTAGGAGACAGAATCTGGAAACTCATTTTTGTGTTCTTGGAATTTGGTGATTATACATGGCTTGTTATTATGAATTAAATTGATTATGCTCATCTTATGGCTCCATCAGCCTGTACTATATCAAGCAGGATGACTCCATGGACTGCATGATATAGGCGACTTTTTTCTACTCCTTAACAGTCGATGATGTTTGGCTGTTTTAGCCCATTTAAAACAATTCCTTAAAAGCAGTGTATTCTGAGATTGCATTTGATTAGAAATTCTTATATGAATGGTTGTGGTGTGTCTGTTTGCTAGGACTGTTCTCTTCATTCTCCTTTGATTTGATTCACAAGCTAGTTTTGTCTACAAGAGAGATAAACAGAAAAACAGACTACACATTTATATCCCTTAAATTGTCATTCTGTAGCATGTAATATTTTAAAAGTTTTTAAGTTTTAAGTAGTTTATTCTACCACACCACAGAACGTATCACTACAATCAACTTTTTTTGTTCTTTCAGTTCAATCCTATTTGTCCAATTGATAAATCTAGCTCAAGCTTCAACCACAACCCCAGGCTGAAAGACCAAATCCACTGCCTTGTGAGCGTTCTGCCAACAGACAACATCTCACTCATCTCTGCTGATGTTATCCAGAAGTTGAAGCATGTTCATAACATGGCACGTGATTTGAGTGAGTTTTCACTTTACTTCACTTCTGTTTTCTGTTTTGTTTTATTTTAAAGATGAGGATTGAACTTACACTGTACGTAAGATACGTAAATGTTTTATATGGAATTCAACAGGAATTCCCGAAGTCATCATCATGTCCAAAGTGGATAAAGCATGTCCTTTAGTGGCCAGTGACCTGAGAAAGGTCTACACCAGCAGGAAGATTAAAGAAAAGGTGAGTTTAGCAGACATTTCGTTTTGCTCCCATCTTTGCATCCCATCTGGAGAACAATCACGGCTTCTTCGTGAGCCGCACGACATCCAAAGTACGAATGATGCATGCTGCTTTTTGTTAATATGGCCCAATAGACACTCTCATTTGGTCAGCACTGACTAAAGTATGAAGAAACCTATATGAGCTTGTTGGACATCTCATTCTAAAACCATGTTCAGGGAAGGCTTTCCACATGATTTTGGAATGTGTCTGGGGGAATTTGTGACCATTCAGTCAAAAGAGCATTTGTGAGGTCAATCACTGATGAGAGGGATGAGAAGGCCTGGCTCGCAATCAGAGTTCCAGTTCATCTCAAAGGTGTTCAGTGGAGTTGAGGTCAGGGCTCTGTGGAGGTCACTTGAGTTTCCACACACAAAACCATGTCTTTATAGAGCTCACTTTGCAAATGTCAACCAAGATGGGAAAACTGAAAAATGAAGCATTCTCAATGTTTCAGGAAAGATCTCAATTAGAAGCAACGCCTCACCAGAGACACAGTGAATCCAGCCCTGAGAGCTGAAGACTATTTTTGTTACTACTATGGTGAAAACAGCCAAATTGCTAAGGGCTGCAAAGCTCCTGAAAGTTATACCCAAGGAATACAGAAATTATTGCACACTGTACATATCTTAAAAGAGAAAGGGAATGAGACACCAAAAGACACATTGGACAATAACTGTTTTGTAACAAAAAGTACAGTAAAAACTGTGAAGTCAGCTCTGCCAGATGGGCTAGTGGGTCCCACCTCTATTACAGAAGTAAAGGTTGATGGACACTCCTGTACAGATTTGCTGCATAGTGAATAGCCAGTGATAATGATATTTGAGGAATGGTACTCTTAACAGCTGCCCCACATTCCTGTCCACCCACTCTCTGATTCGACTATCTGGGAATGAGACTCCATATCTGTTCTTGATTTGATATGTCCAGAACCAAAAAGCCCTGATAATGTTCCTGTAGTAATTGGAACAAGTGTTCATCTATTTAAATGCCTAGCTGCCCTCTGTCACGAAGACAAAAGGACGCTGTCAGCTCACTCCAAGGGAATATATGTTCTGTTTCAACAAGCGCCTGAGTGGAAAACAAAATTTGACACCCGAACAGATGAAGTGGTTGACAAAGTGAAATGGTTTGGTCCTGGTTTGCTCACCTCAGCTCCTAAGCTTGAATGTTTTGCTACATACAAAACTGAGAAACTGTCACCAGAGACACTTTCTCTCCCAGCAGTTTGACTTTGGAGAACCTTTTTGCTTTCTAGATAAAAAAGTCCAAAAATGCACACAACTTGAAAAAACACCTGTTGTCGGAATAAGAATATGTGGATAACTTAATTCTGACAAAAATGTCAGATAGATCTATAATTCTGAGGAGATAAACCGTCCAGAGTGAAATGTGCAGAGCAAACTAACAACTTTGAACTAAAGTTGTCCGTGATCCTGTTAAAGATGTGGGAAATGAAGTTCACTTTCTATTCACCAGCTTTCTGTTTTCTGTTCCACCTTAAATGGTGCTGAGGTTACCTTCTGGCACCTGTACAAGCTGTAGCATTTAAGGTGGAACGGAGCATTTAATTCAGAAGCTGGCGAATAGAAACCCAACTTCAGCTTCGCGTAAAGATGAACATCATCCATGCTCGTGGACAGTTTGGTTCTTTGGGAAGGGTATGATCAGTGCCAACATCCCCTTCACAGCCTGGAAGAGTACATTTCTGTCAGCCATATTCATTGCTGTTGCTCTGTTGTTTCTTGCTGGGTTAATTTACAGGTAAATGAACCATTTAATATGGAATTAATTACTGGAAAAAAGGTTCTTGCTACACAGTAGTAGGTACCCTGAAATGTTTACACTGCTGTCATCTGTATCTGTAATCTGCTCTACTCAATCACATAGGCATGTATTTCCTAAAGCAGTTTGGTAGTACAAGTATGTGCCAGTGTCATGTAAATTCTCAGCATTAAAAGCTGAACTATAACTGTGTTTCTCACATTAGTTGTGTTAGTTAAATATTAAGCTTGCAATCTATGCACCAAGTATTCATTACTTGTGAATACTACATATTTACCATTAAATTCTAAGGATGTCCTGCTGTACATGCCTGGCATGTACTATGTACCAGCAAAATATGTACCAGAAAATTACTTGTAAATGCTACACAGTTACCTATTAAGTACTAGTTACCTAGTAAAAAACACTGCTAACCTTTCTTTGTGAAATATGGATACAGCATCAAGAGTAAGAATGTCTAACCTCATAATGAAATCAATGCACTGAACAGAATTCTGTTATGTTTGTCCTACAGATGCAAGAGTGCAGTGAAAAATTAGGTCTCCCGATACAGTCTGTCTTTCCTGTGAAGAACTACAGTGAGGAGATCGACACTGTCTTGGATCTGGATGTTTTAATTGTGAAGGCAATGACTTATATCATTGCAAAGGCAGATGACTATGTAGCGGGCCAGACAAGATAGAATCCTGTTTAATAAAGGTAGTTTTAGCAACACGTGCAGGGCTGTGGGAAAAGGATGAAGTGTCATCTTCACAGATAGTTTTGGTTTCAGTTATTATTATAAGATAAAATGTGAAAAAACAGAAAAATAAGTGAAAAATCTGGGATTTCCAGACTTCAAAAAGTTATTAAATAAACAAACAAATAAATAAATAAAATATATAAGTAGACCACCAAACCAATCACCATCAGATAAACAGCATTAAGGATTTCATCTTTGAGAGAGAGCTCCACTTCTGCTTTAGATCTGAAAAGCAGTGTTTCTTTCCATCCTTCCGCTGTGAGAAGACTACTGAATGCTGTAGGTCTAAAAAAAAATGAACGCTAAACTAGATTAAACAGTGCAAGATGTAGACTGTAAATGTTAGATTATTCCTAATCACTGACTGAAATATCAATATTTCAGAATATAATATGTACAGATCCATCAATATATGCAACAAATCATACTGCAAACTGGATTCTCAATATTTGTTTCAACTTTTTTATATTCCTAATAACATTAGATGTCCTTTTACATCCCAATCACAGCAATGATTTCTAGTAAGTAATCAGTTGTGTATATATATGTATTTTTTACTGGTTCTGATGAAATTTGTAATAAATATGTAATAAAAGAGAAACTTTTGTAAAAGAGAGTGTGAAAAACATTTTTAAAGTTTAAAAAACCTCCACGTAGTGTAGAGGATCTAGAAAACCTATGAAATCTAGGATCTTCACACTCATAAATCTCTTTTCCAAATATGGTTCTTGACAGAATAAAACGTGGTTATTCAATGGCATCACTCAGTGAACCTTTTGTGGCACCTTCATGTTTAAATGTAACAGGCAAATCCCATCCTGGCCACCAGAGGTCCTACTCTTCTGAATTTTAGTCTTTGGCAAAGCAACAAACTGACAGTTACCTGTTCCTCATCAGGCCCTCCTTCACTGCGAAGAATTGTTGCTTTGTTAACACTTTTCTGAGCTGTTCTTTGCATCTTTTGCAAGGTTCCTTTTTAACCTTTTTTTCTCTGGATTTAGGGCTTTGATCTTTGGACTCTGATTTGGATACTTAGGATATGCTTGGGTGTGAAGGTACATGTGATGATGGATTTTGGACCAGCAGTGCCTGGATTGTGGACCAGCCCAAATTTCTTAAACTGTGCTTTCTTTGCTGGGCCTTCTTCATAACTACAGTGCTTTGCTATTTGAGATCCTACTGAATGGTGGTGCCAAGGAATTTGTAAGACTCTGCTCTGCTGACTATGGAGCCATGTATTTAGAGGGGCAGTTTTTTTCTTAAGTCAGTGGTCATCTCCACAGTTTTTGTGTGTTTAGCTCCAGGTTGTTAGCTCTGCCCCATGACTACTGTGTTACCTTCTCCCAGTAAGTGGACTCATTGTTGATGAGACCTACCTGGGTCATAGTCACCCACCCTGACATACTGTTTCCTGTTAGACAAGAAGCTGTGGATCCAGTAGCAGACAAATGGGAGGACATTGAGCTGCCACAGTTTACCTAGTAGAAGGTCAGGAATGATGGTGTTGAAAGCAGAGCTAAAGTCTACAAAGAACAAGCAGGCATAACTGTTGGGGCCATCAAGGTGTTCGAGGATTTTGGAAAGATCCAAATAAATGGCATCATCTACAGACCTGTAGGATCTATATGCAAACTGCAGGGGGTCCTGGAGGGCATCAGTCATGACTTTGAGGTGCTGAATTATAAGTATCTCAAAACATTTCATGACTACAGATGTTAGGGTAACAGGTCTGCAGTTATTTAGGCAGGAGGTCTTCTGGCTTTTAGGAACTGGTATGATGACAAGGGTCTTATGCTGGCACTTGGTGACATGGTTAGGGAATGTTTGAGATGTCCTTTGTAATTCAAATCTTGAATAAATGTTATTGAGCGCTACGTTTGAAGCTTTGGGCTTGTTATGGTTTGGAGTCCTTTCCAGATGGAAGAACTGTAATTTAGGGTTAGGGTTAGTATTTGTGTTTGGCAGTTTTGACTCTTTTGTTAAGTGCATACTTTGCCCTTTGATCACATTCCCCAATTCTATAAGCCTCTTCTGTGGTTGTGCGCATTTTCCTTAACTCATTAGAGAACCATGGTTTGTGACTGTTCTGCATATAGATAGTCTTTGATGGAATACAGTTCTCTGAATGGAAGCTTATAAAGAGCTTATGGCTATACAAACCAGATAGGAACATTCCACATACAGAGAAAATGCAAAGTTCAATAATTTTACATTGTAAGACAAATTCATTTTCCAACTATGCTGCATTATATATTATCTATCTATAAGACAGACAGACAGCTCAAATGATAGATGCACACACATACACATACACACACACACACATCAAATTATATACGAAAACTGACAGGAGACTATGTGTCAAACAATGACATTAATTTGTTGTGCAGTGTAGGACAGCAAATAAAAACATAACACGTCAGTAAAATATGGAACACTGTGTCTGAATAATTACAGCTTTACCAACTGTTAATGTCAATTTCACTAATGTACTTACTGAAAATGAGCATACTAAAATCTGCAAGATACTAATAAAGTAGAAAAAATCCCTGTTTTCAGATTTTTCTCTCTTTTCATTTTAAAATCTGTAAAATCTGTATGTATAAACATATGGAACAAAAAGACTAAATTTACTTTATTTGTCTTTGTTTACTAAAGGTGGCTTCGTTGTAACACCACGTAACATCTAACCTCGCAGTACAGAGGCTGTACTTAAACCTAGCTTGCACTTGCTGTAAGCTTGTCACATGCTTCAAAACTGTGCTACATTATACGCAAAAAGATGGTGATTAAAGTAATATAAGGTTGGATTTTGTGATTTACACAAACAGCTCAGTAACCAAAAAAAATTACTTACATGGTCTGAAAACACTCTTTGGCACAGATCTCTTCAAAACGCTGATGAATTGCTCTGAATTTTCAAGGGAGACCATGGCTAGGAAATGTGGTAATGTGGCCAGAAGCACACACTGCTTGACCTTGTATAACAACATAAAAAGTCTGATGTTCATCAGTCAACATTATCTCATGGCAAAAACCCCGTGCTTCACTAAAGTCTAAATTATTCCGTGAAAAGACACACTCATATTTTTCATTTAGATTTAGAAGTCGTGCTTCTAACTCTCCACACATTTTGGTAAGTTTTCTGTTCTCTGTAAAAGGTAATCATCAAAATCCTCCAGGATCACACATGGATATATGTCAGCTATCTTAGTATTCTGGCATATCGTTATGTCAGTAGTGGTTGGATTGACAAGTTTCACCAGGAGCCACCCATCACTCCACAGAGGTGTCACCACCCACCCAACTAGGACACTTCTGTTCACACGTTGAGAAGTGCATGGCCCCACCAGGACACAGGACAGTGCAGTTGAGATTTCAGTTTTTGGTGGTAGATAGCCCCATACCAAATGTTTAGTCATGGGTAGAGGAGTAATTGCACTTTTAAGCATAAAGTACCAACCTTGTCAGGGTTAGCACTTCTTTCCAATCTCTCTATGTTGCACTGGCTGCTATCTTCATTATATGCCAAATAAGCTCGATTTGCTGCCAGCCAGTAACCATCATTGGACTTGTATGTTTGATTAGGGGCTTCAGGACATTTGTTCCTAGAATCAATGGATCACTCTGTCCCTCACAGGGACCACAAACTTGAATCTATATATCTCTAGCTTAATGTTCCATAGGTCCATTGTGTTCTGAATCATTACTGTGCTAGTGTTTGGCAGTGTCTCACAGAGGAATGAATAAACAGATTCAACATCATCATTATCATTGGAGGAAACCTTGAGATGCCCTCCATTGCCCTCCCCTAAGCGGGGGCCCTCTACTTAGCCCGGGGATAGGCTCTCTGCTCCGTTTATGTAATCTACAGTGGGCATTTGTGCTGTGATCAGTGCTCTGGCAGACTTTCCAAATACAAGCACGTCTTGTGTTCTGTTTCCACTTGTTAGAAGTAAGTGTAACACACCAAGGCCCTCTCCAGTATGTTCAGTAGGTTATCCAGAGTATTCCCTTTAGGTCACACAGAATCTGCCTGACACCCACCTTCAGATACTGCAGAGGATGCAGTGCTGGCCATTTTTGGAATAGCAGTAGTAACTTCATGATGATACAATGGACCCTCACATGCTGCTCGGTCTCACATAATCTCACCCAGACAGCCCTGTACTTCACGTGCTGTCCACTCATGCTGAGTTTTGCTCATGAATGATAAAGAAGGACCTTTATCAGAGCAGTTTTTGATAAACATAACAGCTAACTCCATACTCTGGTTTGACATTGTGCTGCCATCACTTTTGAAATGCTTCTCAGCCACCTCAGCTGATTTATTTAACCATATCCAGTAATCAAGGGTCCTCAGTAGCATGTGGCTTTGAAGAGTAAAAATCAGTTAGGGGCATCCCAGAAGAAGCAACAGAACAAAAATGTTGTCTTAGAATGTAAAATACTGCATACCTATGTCACCAGCATCAGAAACACTGGTGTAATAACGCAGCCATACTTTGACTATGTCTCTGGTGTGGCCCATAAATTTGTTAACTAAGTCGATAGTCAGTTCTTGGCCTTTGCGTTCGATTTTTAAGGTAAACCCTCATTAGTTCTTCTCATTCAAAGATTGAGTATTTACTGTAAGTGTCTCCATGAAAGAAGGAAGGATCCACCCTCTCAGCTTTCAAGACAAGGCTCAGTTTGGAGGCATCAATTTGGAGTAAAATAAACCAGTACCTCATGTGCAATGCTCCATGTAAATTTCAGGCAAAATATCCTTACAGTGTAAATATTTTAGCTTTTATTTATTTATAATTCTTTATATTGTTCATTTTTTTGTGAAGTGTAGAGTTTATTTTTTTATCTTTTAGTAAAAATAAAGAATATTTTTTTTTGCTTGTTGATTCTCTTCTTGTTACTTCTTTTCTTTTCTTGAGTGCCTTGCTGTCTTTGCTGCTGTAACACTGAGAATTTCCCTGTTGTGGAACTAATAAAGAATTATCTTATCTTATCTTATCTATGGCCATAACACCGCACTGGCTAGAATGATAGCAATGCTAGCAATCGTGTTCAGGAGTTACAACAACTGAAGCTACTGAAATCCATTACTCATCAGATTTCTTTTAACAGCTTCACTGATATCATTGCTAATTTGTTTATCTTGATCACTGTTCAATGTTACAGTAGTATTTACTACATCCAACTCAAGTGGAGGCATATTATGAGTTTTAGGAGTGGATACCTGCACAAGAGAAAAGCTTGAGACCAGTGGCAGTCGCCCCGCAGATCTACCTGCTGATTAAAACCAATATGCTTTTCACTCTATATGCTCTGGTTACAGTATATTTGAACCTACAGTATGCACAAAGGTTGCAAAATAACATTTTGAACAATATACATGAAATGACCATAGGGCACATTTATTGCCTAGTTAACATGGCTTTCTGTTGCTAGCAGCGTGCAGTGCTGTATCAGAATATCACAAATATTGGATAAACATATGGTTTGGAATCACTGTTCAGATTTGTTGCTGACTTATATAAAGTCTAGACTATAGGTTTTTTTCTTACATATGTCAATATGAACTTTATTAAGAAGAAATGAAAGGGGCAACCAAAAAGAAGCTACAGCGTGCAAAAGAATAAAAGAGTGAGACTGATGCTTCACTGTTATTTTAGCCTCTGAATGCCCAGCTTACATGACCATTCTTTCAAAATAAATGTCCATTGTGGCTCATTCACAAAGTGGTGAATTAAGTGCAGCAGTTATCCTCTATATATAGATATATTGATTTAAAAGTGTGTTAGTAAAAATCTAATGAAGTGATTTGCGTTTTTGTCTCAGGTGAGTCTACAATATGAAAAAAAACAACTGTTCTAAAGATTACATTTTTTCTTAAAACTCACTTATGCAGTTTTCATGAAGATTTTTTTTTTACCTATGTTTTCTTATTTGGGATTTGTTCTTAGGTACAAACAGATTCTACACAATCAAGAGCACAAAGGTGCAAACAATTCACCTTTAAGAAAACGTAATGAATCTGACGCAGAACCTTTTTTAAGAACACATCAAGAGATTGCATAGGAAGATAAGTGACAAATCACTTTTATACATAGTGTTTCTTTTTTTTTTTGGTCATAAATTTATTGGTCCTTTAACTTGGCTAATAAGTGGAATGAGGAATCAGCTTGTAATGCTTTGACCCACCAGGATTGCCACCTGACACAATGCTAGCGTTACTGACTAAAATGAATTGGGCAAAGTTACACAATAAAGTTAATATCACAAAATGGTAATACTTAAAGATTTTACATTATGTATAGTTAGTATGGAAACACTTTTAAGAAGAAGATTGATATTATCCTGCATGGTATTAGCCAAATTGATGAATGAGTCTTATATGTTGCAAGCAGACAGCAACATTACCGTTTACCTTGGCGTTTCATTATAAAAAAATAAACTTTATCTATTCTTTTTTGGTGTCCTGGCACCTTGGGAGCATGTAATAACATGACCCACTAGAAACCTGGCCTCCAGCAACCACATATTTATTCCTGTTCAGGTCTGTACTGCGAAATCATATCAGAAACGGCAGAGGTTGCGGTGACATTATGAAGGCTGGGTAGGTGGGTGTGGTTATTCAAGTAGAGGGGTGTGGGGTGGAAATTGGAAGAAAATCGCAATAGTCTCATACCTTATTTTTTCAATATAACAAAAACAGAATTCACATTTCAGAAGTTCCCAAATGAAAGATACAATGACAAGTAAGCATTTGTGAACCAGTAAGGAAAATGCAGATTTGTTTTTATGGTTTGGAGTAATCTTAGACTTTCTAGCTTTGTGTGGGTGTTTTGATGAAACATTTATATTATGTATATTATATGTATACCTCAATAATGTGAATCAAATTGTTGTTTACTTGCTATTCTCCTAGTACTTTGTACTTTGGTCAGCCTTTATGAGCAAATATTATCCCCAGTGTAACTGAGAACTACTGTTTTTATGTTGTTATAAAAATCTCTGTTGGGAAATGCATTATAAGAACTTGTGACACAGAGGTTTTATGCATTCTTACAGAGGTTAACCAACAGCTCACATTACTCACAACAGCTCATTTGACTACTCATAACTCAAAAGGTAAGTGAAAGTATTGAGGTTATTGATGTGTAGGACTAAACATAGAGTAAATAGTTTGACATCAATCTTTGAATTTGTAAATGTTTGTACATGTCAAAATCAGAGGTATTTAGATACAGAAAGTGTGGCAGTTATTTTATCTCTGTGCATGATATAAAGTCATCAAAATCATTCAAAAAATATTCACTTTCAACTTAAACTGTACTTGGTAGTTCTTCAAATCAGAATCTTTATTTGTATAGCACTTTCCCTTTTAGTTACAAAATCTCAGTGTTTCACACAGGAATATAATTAAAACACTGAAAAGATAAAATACCACAGTCTAAACGCAATAATACATAGTACAATTACAAACAACAGGACAAGAATGACACCCAATACTCTACACATATACTAGCCTAAACAAATGTGTTTTTAAACTACATTTAAAACACCACTTAGGCTTGTATTCCCAAAGTTGCTATTCAAGAGTTTATGAGCTATATAAGTAAAATGATCCTCCACCAAATGAGATCTGAGTGATCCTAGGAGTTTGGAGTAAGCCTGCTTTGGCTGAATGAATTGGTCTGGACAGACTAACTTTTTAACAGATAAGTAATGAGTTAGGACATTAAGAGCTGTTATGTTTCACATTGAGCCAGTGTAAATTTTATTAGACCGGAGTAACATGCTCAGATTTTCTTTTCATGGTGAGCACAAAGGCAGGTGCATTCTGAGTTTTGGAGCCTGTTTAGAAATACAGCAGAGAATCCTGTCATTAACATTAATTACAGTTGTATTTTCTAGAATTTATGATATAGTAAACTTATTTCTCAGCTACTGGTACTGTTAGCATGTGTCTTATTTTAGAGTTCTTGTACAATTAAGGTCTTAGAGATATTACAAGTATGGGACTCAAATGACAAACCAGCATCCAGGGTTACACGAAGGTTGTTGAATGTAGCTTTTGGTTGCACAGAAAAACTGTCTTACAATTCCTAAATCTATGATGCATTTAAATATTTTCATCAAAAGTTACATCAGTCCAACAGATGCAGACCCTTGCTAATTTTTTAAGCACTCTGAATTTGTCTGAAATGGAAGATGCAGCCAATGTAGATGTATCCAATTGGACAGTGTGTTGTTTTCTATAATAAGTAAAGTTTAGACTGGTTTCATAAAGAGACATCTCACTGCTGATAATATGCAGTGTTTGCACCATATCATAGACTTGGTTGATACAATCACAGAGTCATGAGTAGTTCTCTCAATTGATGCTGAGAAAGCCCTCAATATGTGAAAGTTGGGATATTTGTGGGTTGTTCTATAACAATTTGGATTTGGAGAAAAAAAATCACTGACATTCAAACTTTGTATGATAAACTTTTGTACTAACAAGCTTTTGTACCAGTCCTTTTCCTTTCTATTATAGAAGGCAAGGATGTCCATTGTCATCCTTGTTGTTTCCTTTCTTTATTGAATCATTTGAGGTTAATCATAAACCTATCATAATAGATAACCGTAGGACTTCCTCAGCATACAATCTGGCTGAGGTTGATGTGTCACTAAAGTATATAAACTACAGGTTGATGTGTCACTAAAGTATATAAATGTATGCAAAAGTTTGGGCACCCCTAGCCCTTTACACATGACTGCTGGGGTGAGCACTTCTGTGCTCAGATTTCTATAACACCAATATTGCTAAATTGATGACTCAAGAAGGTGTAATTGTTAAAATAACATATTGGCAGGAGGCCCCACATGCATTGTCCCGGAGGTCAGTGCAGCATTCTATAGTTTTCATGGCATATGGGAGCAGAAGACCCACCAGAGTGCCTCTTTTAACACCACAACACCGGACACAGCCCCTCACCTGGACTCACCTAACCTGAGGTTACTAACTGGACCCTAGAGGACCAGGAACATGTGGTGTGGTCTGATGAGTCATGGTACCAATTGTTTCGTGCTGATGTTAGGGTTTGTGTGTGGTGCAGACCCCATGAAGCCATGGACCTCTGTTGTTAACAAGACACTGTGCAGGCTGGTGGTGGTTCAATGCTGGTGTGGGGTGTGTTCTCATGGCATAAGTTGGGTCCACTGGTACACCTGAACACGTCATTGATCGTTTCACTGCTTGGTGACCATTGGTAGCCCTTCATTGGCCTCATGTATTCCCCATAATGATGATATATTCAAGCAGTATGCACCATGCCATCGGGATGTGGTGGAGAGGTCTATTCACACCAGAGGTTCTGCACCTACAAACACCACAGTGCTGTGGGTGGCTGACCAGACGGCATGGGTCAACATCCCTTTAGACGTCTTCTGTCCACTTGTGGAACTGATACCATGTTAAGTTGCTGCGCTTCGCCACACTAGAGGGGGTCCAACACGATACTAGTTCCTGTCCCATGACTTTTGGCATGTCAGTGTATAAATCAAGTTACCATATAATTCACTGCAACAAAAATAAACTAGCAAATGATGGCACAGAAGGTCTTGGAAGTGTATTTGTTTAATTCATGCTAATTTACTGATTAATGATTTGCTGTTAAGAATATTAAAGGCTTAATGTTTGGGTGGCGCTGTCGCCTCACAGCAAGAAGGGTGGAGTTTGCATGTTCTCCCTGTGTCAGCACGGGTTTCCTTCCAAAGTCCATGCAGCCAGGCAAATTGGACATGCTAAATTGCCCCTAGGTGTGAATGTGTATGTTGCCAGTCTGCGACTGCTGACCTGTCCAGGATGTATCTTGCCTTCTGCCTGATGGCAGCTGGGATAGGCTCTGGCACCCCCCGAGACTCAGAAGGATAAGCGGCTTTGAAGATGTGTTTGTGTGTGTGTGTATATGTAGTCCTGTTTCAGTGTTCCTTTGACAGGTCTTGTGTGTTTATTGTTCTGCAGTTTTCATGGTTTTTTTCTTGTTTAGCTCCCAGTTTTGAGTTTTTTCTTTGTTTCTTGGCCTTTCCATAATACAGACATGTCATTCTAGTAAAATTAAGCTAAATGTTTTGCAGGCGTTTTAGCACTAGAATGCACTAGAATGAATAATTTTGCATCTCATTTATATCCAGTAGACAATGAACCGATGTAATAGACACTGCAGATGTTGTAGTGAGAAATTTTCTCATCGGCCATGGTTTGGTTTCATGAGTCATTCGGAAGACATGTCTCCTCCAACACCTCCTGTCCTCCCAGGTAAGTTGCTGAACATAATTCATATGAATAATCCAAATCATAGAAATCAATTCTTACCACTTCAAATCTTGGAAAAAAACTGATGTTACACAGTCATTGAAATGTAGTTTTCCTAAAGTGACATGTTTGCACTGACACATGCAAAATTGCATTTTTGTTAAGTCTAAAATGATGTGGACGTTTCTCAGTCCAAGGGTGCTTGTTATCTTGGCATTCAATGTCCATAAACTACTTTCTAAAGATCAGTTGAAACAATAAATATAGTATTGTTACTCTTAAACCTATGTGGAGACAGGTGGTCATATGCCTCATATCAAATAAAATACATAATGTGTATTTATGCACATACATAGTGATTCAAGTCATTTATTTTCCCAGAATTTGATACAACATGGAGGGCAGTGACTTGGAGGTATGACCAGTGGCTGACCAGACATTTCTTTTGTGTATATTATAGCCTACATTTTCCCTGTAGATCAACCTGCCTGAGATCTGATATGCCAGTAAATTGGCTAATTTCTTTGTTTCCTCCTTAGTGAAGCCAACAAAGAAAAGATGTTGAAAAAACTGAAGGAATTCCAGTTAAGAACTCCAGAAGTCAATTATCTCAGAATTCTGCTTCATGGCCCAGTTGGAGCAGGAAAGTCCAGCTTTATCAACTCTGTCAACACCGTCCTCCAAGGCTATAACACAGCTGGTGCACTGGTAGATGCAGCAACTGGTAAAAGCTTCACTACCAAGGTAGTAACAAAGCTACTGCTTTCTTAATTTAAACACTTTTTCCCTTTGGGACTTGCAACCTTCAGAAGGTATTCTGAAGGCTATTTGTCACTCCCTAAATACACAGGGAGATGAGATTATGTGCTCTTTTTCCACAAAGAATTCATTCCTACATTGAACTGAACTAGTTACAGTAAGATCCATAATTATTGGCACCTATAAAAAGATGGGTAAAAAAAAAGCTCAATCTTACACTGAAAATATGAAAAAGAAATATTTTATTGAAGCACACTTTGTCAAAGTAAACAAACACCCTAAAAATAGTGAACAATGTGTCACAATAATTTGCACCCCGATTCTTGTTCCTGTCATCTTGTTTCATATCAAGTCACATGTTCCTATCTATATTTCCCTTTTTTTAAGTCCTATGTGTCCTGAAGTGTTCATTCATTACTTCATGATTCATTGTGTTGTAAATATAAGGTGACACAGAGGCCAGATTTCCCTAATCATTCATCAACATGGGGAAGATTAGAGAATACACTAACGGAATGAAATAAAGTGTGTTACCTTCATAAATCAGGCAATGATTATAAAAATAGTTACATTGCTGATACCTACATGCCTAACAAACTATTTGGAAAGCATGCCAAAAGTAAGCCTTTTGTTCATCTAGCCCCAAACATAAGTGCCTGGTGTTTGGTCAGATGAGATTAAGTGACCCTTATTAGTCCCACAACAGGGAAATTTCACCTCTGCATTTAACCCGTCACATACACACTAGGGGCAGTGAGCATACTTGCCCAAGGCGGTGGGCAGCCTTATCCACAACGCCCGGTGAAGCAGCTGGGGGTTAGGAGCCTTGCTCAAGGGCTCTTCAGCCACGTACTGTCGGCTCAGGGGATCGAACCGTCAACCTTCTGGTCATAAGGCTGGTTCCCTAACCTCCAGCCCATGACCGCCCCCTGAAATTAGATGAAACTAGAGCTTTCTGCCAACAAGGAACTACGTTCACATTACAAGCCTCATTGCTGAAATCAGATTTTTTGCTTAAATCCTCACTCTGACTCGATGGTTCACACTCGTTTAGGTAAGTGATTCAAATCTGTCATTAATGTGAAAGTACCGACGTCCTGAAATGACCCGCATGCACACATCCTAATCAGTAACGTCACGTGAATGATGTCAGAGTAATGCTGTCAGAGTAATGCTGAATGATGGCGCATCTGAGCATTCACATTAAGGCAGCACGGCCACGAATCGGATATGTATCCGATCCAGGACCACATATTAAAGTGGCTCAGGTCGGATTTGAAAAGGTCAGAGTTGCATGTCCACACAGCCCTGAAAACATCAGAGTCACATTAGGGCAAAAAATCGGATTTGTGCCACTTCAACCTGGTAATGTGAATGTAGCCTAAAGGTGAAACCGTTATACAGAAAGAACCTCATTCTCACTGTTAATCATGGTTGAGGATCTATGATCTATGATATATATTTTTGGGCTATTTGTCCTCCAGAGACCTTGAGAACCTTGTTAAGATTTGTATCTAACCCCCAGCTGCTCCCCAGGCACTATGGATAGGGCCGCCCACCCTATCCACAGAGGGAATGCTTTGATAGCTATGTAGGTCTACAGTTACTAATAATCAATAATTGGACCTCATAAAAAGACCAGTGAGCTGAAGTGTATAAGATTGCTATAAAAAGTAAGCATTTCATTACTAATTTATGTTTCATTACTACTTTATGTTTCATGCACACACTAGGGGCAGTGAGCACACTTGCCCGGAGCTAAAACTGGGCCATGATTGAATCTTCCAACTTATATATTGCCCTGTTTTTAAAAATACAACTTTCATGGAATGTGCTTATATGTTTTGTGTCCAGTTCAAAATCCATAGGCTGAAGAAAGATGGACCAGGATCTTACTATCCATTTGTCTTCTCTGACATTATGGGTCTGGAACAAGGCCATTCAGAAGGGGTCCACACAGATGATATAATCAGCATATTAGAGGGTCATGTGAGAAATGGTTACATAGTAAGTTAATAAACACTCATCATTATCATTACACATCAAATTAGCATTCTAAGGCATGTCTGCATACAAATAATAAAACACATACACCGATCAGGCATAACATTATGACCACCTCCTTGTTATCTTACTATATAGGTGCACTTTGTAGTTCTACAGTTACAGACTGTAGTCCATCTGTTTCTCTGCATACTTTGTTAGCCCCCCTTTACCCTGTTCTTCAGTGGTCAGGACCCCCAGCGCAACACACACTAACACACCACCACCACATCAGTGTTACTGCAGTGCTGAGAATGATCCACCACCCAAATAGTACCTGCTCTTTGAGGGTCCATGGGGGTCCTGACCACTAAACAAGAAACAAGGAGGTGGTCATATTTATTATTATTGTTATGCCTGATTGGTGCATGAAACATAAAGTAGTAATGAAACATAAAGTAATAATGAAATACTTACTTTTTATAGCAATCTTAAACACTTCAGCTCACTGGTCTTTTTATGAGGCCCAATTATTGATTATTAGTAACTGTACACCTACATAGCTATCAAAGCATTCCCTCTGTTGTCTGAATGTCTCTTCTTCGTTAGCTCCACTAAATATTGTAGGTGCACAGCTACAGACTGTAGCCCACCTGTTGTCAAAAACAGCTTGTCATTCTCCCTCTACCCCATTCCTCATTGGTCAGTTTCTAAACAGAAATGTGACCAAATTTTATTTGGGTAGTGGACCATTCTCAGCACTGCAGTGACATGGTAGTGCCATGGTATAAGTGTACCAGCCAAAGTGGTGTTGCTGGGGATTAACACACATCTGTGTCACTGCTGGAGTTAAGAGCCACCAGGTAAATCGTAGATAACGTATATTTGTCAGAGAATTACACAGAAGTCTCAACAAGTAAATATAATTCCTCTCATGAGACTTGCTTTCAGTTTTTTAAAGAATATGCAATGAGATTTTTGTATGCTTCTTGTACAAACCTCCATTCAGTCTTAGAGTTGGTTGCAGTAGTCCCAAACACATTGAATGATGTTGAGGTCTGGGTTCTGAAACAGCCAATCCATTGTTCTGAGAATGCCAACATCTTCTTTGTTTGATAAGTACATCTTGATCTACTCAGTAGTTTGCTTGTTGTTGTTCTGTTCTTGTAGAATTAATTCAAATGTTTTCTAGAGGGTATTGCATGATATATTAATCTCTGTGGACAGAAGATGGTTTAAGGCATCTCATCTGATCTAGTGGATATGAGTTAAGTTGACCAAAACCCATTGATTTTGGCTCTGCCAAACCCACAAAATGGCAGTGCACAAGATGCATTATTTAACGTAAACCAGTTCAATATCAGTCAAGCAATTTTTGAATGCATATAGGAATAAAGAAAAAAGCGTAAGAAAACATGAGATGTGATTGGCTACTTTTGATGTTTTGATGAAGTAAATAAAATCAAAATGTTAATGGTTAAATATAATCATTAGTCATGAGATTACATTTGGCATAGTTAGTTTTCCTCACCTTTTTTAGGACATATCACATTTTTGTTCTTCCAGTTCAATCCTGTTTGTCCACTTGCTAAAGACAACCCAAACTACAACAGCAACCCCAGCCTGAAACACAGAGTTCACTGTCTGGTGAGTGTTGTACCAGCAGACAAAATCTCCCTCGCCTCTGATGAAGTGATCCAGAAGATGAGAACTGTTCGGGAAAAAGCTCGTAACTTGGGTGAGTCTTTCATTTTCCATGTGGTGAACGGTAAAAATGAGAAATTAAACTATGTGTAAGAAATATACAAGCAGTTTTTATACTTTTTAACAGACATACCTCAAGTGGTCATCATGTCCATGGTGGATAAAGCATGTCCACTAGTTCAAGAGGACCTGAAAAAGATCTACACCAGCAAGAAAATCAAAGAGAAGGTGAGTACAGTAGCCATGTTGTGTACACCATGGGCTGATATTTGTGTGGTGTGTTACCGTAGCACAAAGTTACTTTTTTGCTTTGAAAGCACAGGCTTTCTCAGTACATCTGCAAAAGGTGATTTGTGAGGTACTACATAGTAGCTTATTTTTGTAAGCCAAGAATGAGTTTGAACCTACCACAACATCCAACATACCAAATCATGCTAATGAGACAATTACAACCTGGTGGAAACAGGAAACTCACCCACAGCTGCAGAACATGCCTGTGCTAACTCAATTGTTTGAAATGTTTGGACTGTGCATTAAGTTGTTAGCTAAAATGTATAAATTATTTAAGATCACGACAAATTATATCATTTTATATTTCACGTCTATTAAATTAACCGTCAAATATGGTGTAGAGTTTTTCTAGTAGCACTCACCCTTGCACTGTAACTTGCATGCTACAGTTTCACACCACATCATTCCAGCTCACTGAAGCTTCAGTGGGTACAAGATTTAAATCTGAGCAGGTAAGTCTTTTTATTTATGTGTGGAGCTGTTAACTTAAGCTACTTTTAATTCATATCCTCGTTAGATTTAGTTTAGCAGCATGGCCTATACAGCTTTACACACAACCATGCGGGCACGTTCTGGTTCAATAAAACCTCTATGTAAGTTTAAAGAATAAAGACTCAAATCTGATTTTGTAAAACTGTGTTTTTCAGTTTAAAGCTGTTAGATTAACCTACTTTTAATTCATAACCTTGTTAGCACCAGAGGCTAATGTTAGCTTTGCGAGAAGGCTAATCCACCAGTAATTTGGGCTCACTGATGCTGCACTGAGTGCAGGTTTAGAGGATGAAGTGAAAATGTGAGTGAGTCAAATGGAATGACAGGTTCTGCGGGTAGCATAAAGGCAGAATCTTTCTGATTATTAAAATTACAGTGGGAGCTTTCTGCTCCATCTCATCTGCACAGTCTGTTCAAACATAGAGACAGTGTGCAGAATATTGGGGGGCGGTGTTTAGAGTTTTACTACATTTCACGGTACTCATAAAATTCTGGATTTTAATTTTCATAGGTGAGCATACTAACATTTATAAATGTTTTATTGTGACTAAATGTTTTTTTTATTATTGTGGAAGCTGTACTTGATTTTTTATGTCAAGAAAGCTGCAGTTGTGCTGGATGTTTTTATCTCAGTGCACCATTTGTATGGAGAAGTGTGAATTAATTTCACAGCACACCCCTCCTCTTTCACCCCTCATTGCTTCCTAGCAGCTCAACATAGAGTGACAACATATTATACACAGAGTATCCTAGTTAACATGATAGCAGAGTTAGGGGGGGGAAACTATTTTCTCTGATTATATTGATGAAAAATTTAAAATATCCTGCTGAATGGCTACATAGTGTGGTAAGGTGAACTGTCAAGCGTGAAGGTAAAAAATGATCATTTTGAATTGTGAATTATCAACTTTGTAGCAAGAAGTCTGTTTTGTCTTTTTTGGTATGCAATACATCTTGAAAGATAGATACAGTCACAAGAATAAGAATGTGAGTCATAACCGCACTGAACAAAATTCTGTTGTATTTGTCATACAGATGCAGGAGTGCAGTGACAAACTGGGGGTCCCAATGAACTGTATCTTCCCTGTGAAGAACTACCACGAGGAGGTTACCAATGACTTACAATTGGATGTCTTGATTCTGATGGCAATGACGAATATCATTATGTTTGCCAATGACTTTGTAGAGGAGCAGATTTGCATAGATATTGAATAAAGAAGACACGTTTGCGCACAACAATGTGAAAGAATATCCTATGTAGTGACACTAGTTTCAGCAATGAACATATAAAGAAGTGTCATTTCATTTTCTTTTATTTTGTTTATTCTCTCAGTAAATCGTCTTCATAGTCTTTTTAAACTATAAGGCCTTTTCAGAGATTGAGTCTTTATGATATATAAGAACAGACAAAATACTGAACAAAATTTTCATCCAAAAGTAGACAAAATATATCTATGATATGAGGGGGAGGCAACCATTGGCATCTTTATTGTCTGATGGCTTGTAGGTCAATGAATGTAATCTTGCACAATCACACTAAAAGGAAGAGAAAACACTCTGCATTGAGGCTAATTTCAGGATCGGTGAAAGGGCTGTTTCTTTAGGGGTTCTAAGTGGTGCACAAGCGTGAAAAAGAACATACTTCATTAATTATGATGAGGAAAAAGTTTATTAAATGCTAAGGTGAAGATGAGAAAATAACAAAATCAGTTTACTAGGGGAGTAACAATGCATAATGATGCTGCAATATCACATAAAAATGTGACAATACGCTAATGAATGAACCTATTCCAATACTTTTATACCTGTCCCGTTTTACATGGTGTACACTTACGTTTGCCAATAAACATCTCTGTTCTAGTTGTTTGCTAATTTGTGTGAACAACAAACCTGAGATCTTTCTACGTTGACAGTTATGAATGATTTGGCACTATTATTAAGTCAATAATCCAATGGTTCAGTTCACTGAAAAGAACCTGTGTTAAAACAGTAGATTCAGTTTCAGTTCACATCAATCTAATTCAACAGTCATGATTCATTATTTATTTTTCACACAGTTCATCTTTTCTTTTTCTTTTTTTTCTGAATCTGACCTAAAAAATAACAGAAAGACTTCATAATCAAAAAGAACATAAAAGCAGAGAATATCTTTTTAAATCTGTGTTTATGCTCAGTCTGATTAAGTGACCCTCAGCCACTGCAGGTGTTTTTCTCTGCTGCACAACAAAAATACTTTTGAAAAACAAAGACTTGCTCAATCTTTAGAACAACAGCAACTAAGACATAAAAAGACACTTTTGTCAATCCCCACTCCTTAACACAGTTTATCACTAACAGAGCTCAGGTATGAACAAGCTACATCACAGCCTCATGCAGTATTACAGTGAGATTTGCATAAGTGCTGCATTTCAATGTAACACATTGAAGTACACCATATGGACAAAAGTTTGTGGACACTCCTCCTAATTATTCAGTTCATGTGTTTCAGTCACACTCATTGCTAACAAAATGCTAAAATCAAGCACATAGCCATGCAGTCTCCATTGGTGAGTCTGTTTCCAACACAGGATCAGCCTTGATGGCTTCATAGGGGCAGACAGTTATCTGCATCATGCTCTTCCACCTTCTGTTCTCTAGGTTCAAAAATCTCCTTACTACTATTCACACTAAGCTCTATTTTTAACATAGTTTTCTGTGTTATATTTACCACTTCTTTAAAGTTCAAAGATGTCATATCAGGTGTCTGTGTCACATTTACAAATTTCGTAGGTGACAAAAATGTCGTCACTGTTTTATTGGCAAAGACTGCCCTTGGCCCAACCTCACTTGTAATATTTCCAGAAGTAACAAAATTAGAAATTGTCGTCTTACCTATAGTAGCATTCATCCCCTTCAAAGTCGTGGCTAAAGTAATAGCCTGAATTGATGTATTAACGCTCTTAGTTGTTTCTGGAGCTAAAGTAGTAAGCTTCATCGATGCAATATTCACCCTTGGAGTGGTTGCTGTGGTGAATCGTTCCTGAACCCTTGTAGCAACCATGAAAACTCCAGTAGCACTCAAATCTTTTATCACAACTACAACCTTACGAGTTATATAACCCTCTCTCCACACATTTTCAAATGGAACAAATTTAAACTCTGGCTCAAATTAAGTGCATGTGTTCCCCTTGGTCTTCCCATGTAACATTACACACAAAAAGTGAACAATCATCCCTAACTTTAACCACCTCCAGTCATTAAACAACAGATCATTCCTCTGATCACGAGGCACAGTATCAACTTCAGGTCCTGTTAACAACACATCTTCACCACAACTATTTTTCCACTTAGGAGGATTATTACCACCAACATTAAACCTTCCACATCGACAGGGGAGATGAACCGCTCTTCCTAACTTAGCTCTGATGGCCGCCTTCAAAGGAGTTGACGTCGTCGAAATCATCTGAGGCGCCAACGTAATTAAACGCGACACTTTTATACCTTCAGTAATCTTCAATGCTAAAAGAGTAGAATTCCCTGAGGTCACTTCAACCCTAGTCCTCGTAACGTTTTGGTCTGACCCTTTTCCAAACTGGTCTTGGACCTCTTCGTCTAACTGAATCTCTGAATTCTCCTGCAGCGGAATCACAGCCCTTTGAAACCTTTGGCGCTTCTCTTCTTCTTCTTCTGCATGTTCTTCCACATTTTCTTCTGGCTCTCTTGAGCCTTCAGCATCTCGACTCTGTAAGCGTGGCGCCTCTTCCCTTGGCGCTTTGACACAATGCAATAAATGATACTACGTTGGAGACCCTTTAACCTGGACCGCAGTTTCAGTACTGCGAACAACTTCAAATGGTCCTTCACGGCGTTCATTATACCACTTCCTTCTAAATACCTTCACGAACACCTTGTCTCCAGGTTGCACTGTGCTCCTCTTTTGCTCATCGAGCCTCTCCTGAACTTCCTCTTTTCTTTGCCTGTCAAAAATGTACGTACATATTCTTTCTCCTTTGTAATCTTTCTCCCAACTTCCCCCCTTGCAACATGAGCTAACCCCTGTGCCTCCTAAATCATCAGACCTCACTCCATGTCAGCACTGACCTGCTGCCTGCTCTCTTTGTCTCTCTCTCTCTCTCTCTCTACATACACTTTTCTCTCTTTTTCTCTCTTTCTATCTTTCTCCTTCGCTCATCATTTTCTCTGTCTTTCTCTTTCTCCCCTCCAATTCTCACACATCATAGGTGGATAAAGGAAGAAACAGATCAGAATTAAGTATCAAATGAACCCACTAGGTATTTTTAACAACACAATAAGCAATTCAATATGATTCATGCACGTTATCTGCCAACATTTAGGTCATTTTTATCTACAACAAATGTTCTCCTCCTTTAAACACCAAGTTATCATCAATAAAGAAATATCAGTGTATGTCACTCTAATAACACCTTAAATACTTATTAAATTTTTCCTTACCCATGCACACAAACATCCCCACTAGCCTCTCCACTTCTCTCCACAATCATAAACGTTCTTCCTGGGGGCTCATACAATTTACCCCTACAAAAGTCCCCTCGAAAGAGGCTCATAAGTTTTATGTAAATTCATAAAGTCCTCTTTTCTGAGGCTCATACGTCTTATTAGATCTGAAAATGTCCCCCAAAGAAAGGCTCATAAGTTTTATACCTTCATAGGACTGACGCAGACGATGACGAAGAAGTGGTGACAGAAGGCGAACTGATGGAGAAATATCAATTTTGAATATCTACTCTTATTATAGTCTTAACATTTATTTCTGTTACTATTTTGGGTATTTAGTAGTCTCTTACTATAGAGTGGGATGATAACAGGGGGAAATAGAAAATGTGGTTTATAACTTGGAATAAGGTGAAAATATGATACTGTGAATTTCACATTTACTTATAAGGTGTTAATCTGTATTTGATGTTTCAGTTTGCATCTGTTGTTTTTGCAAAAGATACTGGTTGGTGGTTTTCTTTTCTTTCCTTCAAGAATTATGTTGGGGGAAGACCACTGTAAGGGTGGTTTGATCTTTAGGGATCCCAATGTGCATGGACAATAAGAATGGACTGAAGGACTTTGAATAAGGACACTGTGATACAATGCCCAGGAGTCAACACATCATCGACACTGAGAGTCGACTCTGCTAAGGAGCTGCAGTGTGATACATTTTTATGTCTTCTTATATATATTTCCATAGTATTGGATTTTGTTCTATTATATTGTAATTTGTGATATTGATAGAGGACATTTATAAGGAAGTGATAATCTTAGTAAGACATACTAGTTGGATTGAGTGTTTGAGTTGTTTACTGTATGAGTAGTACTTAAATTTATAACACTTTCTTTGTTTAATTGTTTGAAGACTGATGTTTTCTGTTATGAGGTAAGTACATTGGGACCTCAGATGTTTTTTTTTTCTTTTTTCGGGTGCTTTTTCGGAAAGGTCCATTGAAAGGTCCGATGGGTCGACCAGCCTGAATGTGGACATTGTTTTGATTTTATTTTCTGAGGTTTCCATATGTATTTGCTTAAGTCATATCCATATACAATTTGTCAAAATTCCTCCTTTTTAAAGTGGTCTGGAGTACTCTATGTGGTCGCCTAAGGCAGAGGAGC
Organism: Colossoma macropomum; assembly: GCF_904425465.1. Taxonomy (NCBI): domain Eukaryota; kingdom Metazoa; phylum Chordata; class Actinopteri; order Characiformes; family Serrasalmidae; genus Colossoma; species Colossoma macropomum. Next base: position 13,160,937 of record NW_023494808.1, read on the forward strand.
CGTGAGAGAATATTTCCTGTCTAGATTGTTTGATGGACAGGTTTTTTCGCTCTCCAGAAAGTTGTTGTATTGCTAAATTCATGCAGTAGGAAGCATGTGTAGGTGGAACTGTCATTTTGTTACAACTGCATACATGTATGTGTTACTTTTTGTTTTTTCGAGACTTTGCGGAAGCCTCGAAGGGGGACATATGAGGTATATTGAAAAAGAGTGGCTTTGTAAAATAAGGTAAAAACACTCTTAACGTTTAGTATAAGTTGATACTGTAGTGTCTGAAGTACCATGTGTCCTGTTTTTGCAGGTTGGGAATGTTTAAGTTAAGGGGGTCCCTGGTCCAAAGACCCCCATAGGGAGTGGGCCTCTCACTTTCTCCCTTCTTCTCCAAATTCCAAACAGATGAGATCCTTTTAATAAGGACCATATGTTCTGTCTCCTTTTTCGAAAACAAGTACCATATATAAGCCGTTGGCTATAGTGGTCTGGGGGGGACAGACAGTGCTACACAGTGCTTGATATGATACTGTTTTACTTTGTAATAAACATCTTATACAAGGAAGACGGTGTCAGCGGAGTCTCCTTCATCATCTTCACATGGTCGCTATTTAATAAACAACAATGCTATTGTATGTCTTATTTAAACTTGTCAATAAATCTGCTGTAGGTTGTTTTTCTGTTTATGTAAAGAAAGTAACATTTATTAAAATCAACATAAAAAATATATATTAATCAACTGAATAAAACATTACATTATTGTAGGAAGCAACTACTTTAGTAGATCCTCAACAAAAGACAGGCAAAGATCCGTTGCAACTGGGCCAAAGTTGTGCATTTTTAAAGTCAGATCTGGGCCCAGCTCCTCGAGGTTTCTTCTCATCGTCTGTATGGTTTTCCTGAAAAGAAAAAAAAAAACAGAACAACAAATTTCTTCATAGTCTGCTGGAGTTGTTAAGCATGTTAAAGTACACCCATTTAATGGTTTATTTTATAAAGCATCATATAGCTCAATGTTTAGCCCATACTCCAGTACATGACCAATACTCTTGTACTGTACATGAACTAATATGAGGTGGGAAGTCTTCAGGAGTGTGGCATTTGAGATGTTTGTGGTTAGGCTGGACCCAAACACAAAAATCAAGGTCCTGGGCTTCTACCTCTGCGAGAACACCTGGGTCTTTGTCTTATTTGGTTGTGCAAGTAGCTCTCTGGGAAGGTCCCAGTTTCCAACCTATACAATTATAAAGATGAACAATCAACCTCAGTGGTATAAAACCACCAATACTTTGACATTATGTCAGTGAACGTACTATGAAAATGTTAAATTGTACATTTGTATTTAAGCCATAAAGAAGTACACGTCCTGATCAGGGTTTCGAATGTGTTAAAACATGTTCTAAACATGAAGTCTAATAAAAAAAAAAATAACATCATCACTCCTGAATGAGTGAGGCTAGGGAATTATTTTATAAAAGTTTGTTGTTTGTGAAAAACAGCAGAAAAACACAATAACATATGCAATAGACTATACTCACTGTATTTTGGCTTTTTTATTGAATAGAAGTTTAAAAGTACATGCTCATTGTGGCATGCATCTGCCCCTTACATGCATCTTACATGTTTGATCTTCTTTACAAGAATTCGAAAGGGACATTGTTGGAATCTCTACTAATACAAAACAAATAGATTTTTATTTTAGTCAATACTAAACACCAGATCAAATGATTCCTTTAAGTAAGGCCAGGGCCAGAGTGGGACTTGTTAGGCTATTCCTAACAGCCTTACAGGCATCACCCTGCATATTCCAACACTAACCACCAATACAAAACAATAGCAACCAATAAGAAGCCAAAAATACAGGTTACTGCCACAGCTGGCAGACCCAAATGAAGACGATATGAAAGTATGAAACCAAAACAGTTTTTGCCCTAAGTACAGTCAAGACTTGACAAATCAGGAGGCACCGGATAACATCATCCAAGTGTCACTTGAAGAAATAATATTGCACAAAAATAAGCCGTTCCTTTTAGAATGTAGGTGATGAAAAATTCACACATGGTCACGGTTGATTTAAAACAAGGTTGAATACTTCGCCTGAATAATGCGCCTGTGATGGACTGGCGACCTGTCCAGGGTGTTTCCTGCCTTTCGCCCAATGACCACTGAGGTAGGCTCCTGCACTCCCCTGTGTGTGTATTTTAAGATCTTAATTAAAGTGTGTAAGTATGTGAGATTGGATATGTCAGGTTATCTAGAGCAATGGCTCTCAAGCCCAGTCCTGTGGTCACCATGTGAGCTAAAACTGGATCTTGGTTGGATCCAATAGGAGAGGCCCAGTCCCCTGATATAAACCCCACTGAAAACATGTGCGGTAAGTTGAAAAGGAGAATCTAAATGAGAGGAACTTGGACTCTGGAGGATCTGAAGAGATTCCTCAATTAGCAAGGGTCTCTATTTTTAAATCTCAACACACATTGTAGGACTCCTTGATGTTCTGTTGGCAAAGGGAGGTTGCACAAAGTATTGAATGCAGATGGTGCCAATAATTATAACACATGCAGTTTTGTTCATTTTTTATAGGGGGTTTTGTTTTCGTAAACTACATTTACTTCAATTAAAGGTTAAATTTTAAAAATATTTTCTGTGTGAGATTTTTAACCATTTAAACCAAGGGTGCCAATAATTCTGGAGTTTACTCTATTTATTACTTTTTCTTAGAGTGCCTTTTCTGGAAAGCAGCTAGAAAGCAGGAACATCATAAATGAGAGCTCAGTAGATGGCGCCAGTGTTCTAGGAGTAAGCCGTCTAATCTGTGAGTCGTTCATCTGCTCATCGTTTACAGCACTGCACACATCCTAAACCAATCAGATATGTATCTGATCTAGGACCACATAAGTGGCTCAGGTAGGAATCGGAAAGATCAGATTTGTGTGTCCATACAGCTCTGAAAACGTCAAATCTGTGTCGCATTAGAGTAAAAATCTGATTTGTGCCTCTTTAGCCTGTTAATGTGAACATAGGCTTGTGTGCAGCTGCTTAGTCATGGAAACCCATTAATGTTGCTCATGAAGACAGTTTGGTACACTGTAGTGAGTGATGCAACAAAAGATTCTACACGTTATGCCCTGCAGCACTTGGAACCATTCGCTCGGAACAACACTTAGTTTTGTTTTTGCTGCACTAACTAAAAATCAGGGGTAAGAAGCTCCCCTATATAAATCCTTCATTGTCATCTAAATTTTACAGAATGTTTACGTTGTATTTCAAGTCATTTCTAGTTATAGCTTTTTGAAGTTATTAATCGAAGCAAAGTATATATTTAAATTACATGGAGGCCTCTATCAATTTATGTTAATGATTTCACTTTATTTTATTAAACTATGACAAAAGGCCAATGACAGTAAAATAGAAAAAATGAAAAGTTTTGCTTGTTAATTAAATACTTGTGACATTTTATTATTTAATGACTCATGTATTTATTACATCAGCAACAGTAATGATAATTTAAATATACCAACATTTAATTGGTAAATAAAAAATGACTAGTCCACACAACCAATCAATTTGTGGTATATTGAATGCCTTAATAAACTGAAAATGGAACCATTTACAGAGCCCACCTGTTAAATCAGCTTGTGTTGAGACCATGTGATTTTTTTTTTTTTTTTAGATTAGGCTCCGATGCTAGCTCCTTGCTTAATTCTAAAAGTGAGTGACCTCTAAAAATAAGTGTGTGAATGATTTAAAAAAAGGTAAGTAAACTGTGTCATATTTAATATGCAAATGGTGTTGAATTGTGTTTACCACTACATGCTTGGTTATGTTCACACTTAATTGGATTGGTCATGTGCACTAATCATTTTAATTTACCAATTAAATGTTGAATGCCACTGCTCTTTTTGTTGATCTTGTAATAATCCTAATATACAAATTACGTGTAGCCTGTGTAGTGGAACACCTTCTGTTTGTTTTTCTTTGTGTGCTACGTCAGTAATTAGGATGAGAGCAGGCGTGAACAGAGCCACCTGGGGTTTTTGGGGCAGGCATATATACAAACACCTTGGGGCCCTGGTAGCAGTTTTTGGTTCATTGCTGCTAGGCTAAGTTGGCGGGCGTGTTGGTGTCAGCATTCCTTGTTAGAACCGCGGGTTCAGTTTTCATTACGTCAAGTGTCGAGGCGCTGGTGGACGGGCGCTGCTGAAGCTTGGGTCCTGTTAGCTTTAGCCACTTGAAAACTGCAGGTTTTAGTTCATTTAGTGTGATAGCATGGTGAATTTGGAGCAAAGCCAGCACCAACTGTAGCGTCCAGTTTACATCATTGGCCCTAGTACCCCAGATTGATTACAGCGTGTCCTGTGCCAGTTGCTGTTCTCTTACCACTTTTATTCTTTGTTTCATTATTGAGTTTCAGTTGTGATGCTGCTCTAACTTTAAAGGAAAGTATTTTATTGCCTAAGCTGCCCTCTAGCCTGTGGCCATATTGTGTGTGCAAACGGGTGTTTGGTGTATTGTGAGCCACTGGCTAGAGGGATTGCAAATTCTTTTAGTTATTTTTTATTATTATGATTTTTTTAGTTATATTCCAGTCTATATGGGGTTAAGTTTAATCCAGGGAGTTTGGGACTGAGGAATGTTTGGGGATGGATTGCTGTGTTCACTAGAATGGTAGACATTGGACAGTCAGTGTATGACCTCAGCTTCCTTTAATAAAGATTGTCTTTTTGTATTTTCCTGAACCTGCATTTGTGAAGTTACTACGGTCAGCGCTCCCCTTTGCTCTAGGTATAAACCAAGGGGTGGCGTAGTCTGGTTTACAATAACGGGGGTCGCCACATATTAAAATCACAGTAAGCATGCAATAAACCAATGACCTTTTTACTGTTTCTGTCTTACTGTCATTATTTTGTTATAGTTTATTAAAATGAGGTGAAATCAAGTCAAAGTTTATTTATATAGCGCTTTTTACAACAGGCATTGTCACAAAGCAGCTTTACAGAAGAATCTGGGTCCGAGCCCCAATGAGCAAGCCAAGAGAAAATTGAACCGAGGATAAGGTTTTGATTTTATTATAAAATATTAAAATACAGAAAAGGGGAAAAACAGGTGAAGCAATGGCTATTATTAAATAGTTTGCGTAGCCGCAGCATCAGGAGGGTCAGTTCATGCAGGTTGTTAAGATAAATTGATAGAGGCCTCAATTTCAATTAAATATATAAGATACAGTTGATATAGTTGGGGTAATGACATCCGTAAAGTCATAACTAGAAATGATTTGGCATACAAATTAGACATTATGGAAAACTGACCATTGAAGAAAGATTTGCAAGTGGAGTTTCTTAGCACGGGTAGAGGGACATCTAGGGAACTTTCTTTTTTGTGTTAAAAATAACAAAACAGTGCTGTTCCAGTTTATTTCCCCTAAACATACATAACCCTGTACATGGAAACCCATGCATAAATGGAGATATGGCTTAGCTTTAAATAAATGGAGGGTTTCTAACCCCATTCTTTTGTCCGTCATCATTTCAACCTGTCACCTCAAAGGCCCCCACATGAAAAATACACATCCCCTATATTAAAACAAAAAAAAATATACCTCTGAGAGTACAGGCACTGTCACTGGGGTGGTACATTAAAGGGTACATCTTCAGTAATGTGACGAGGCAAAATGGTACTATATTCTAATGCAGTTATGCATTAGCTGCATTGACTCTGCTTACTGCTTAAAAAAGTTATAAAAAAATGTCTAAAAAATTACCCAAAAACAAAGGTTATTCCATCTTTGTATAAAACTCAAACTTTAAAAATACAATTAATTAAGTCAGAATGCAAATGAACTTGATGTAAAGCTTTACAAATATCGTCCAAGGACCAGGACAAAATATGTGTGTGCCACATAAAGACAAATCAGGTTAAAGCAAAGCATGTCAAACCCCTGGGTCAAATGCAGCACTATGGCTAAAGTAATATATTGGAAGATACAGTAACAAGTGTGAAATGGCAGTGTAAATATCAGAAACTTCAGTAGAAACTGGAGTTCAACTGAAGCTGTACCCCTGAACTAAGCTATTCTCTTCCACTTTAAAGACAAACAAGCAAGTCATTGAGGGGGCAGACTTATAATATATAATTGTTTTTTTATCTGGATTTCCTGTCTATCCATTCTGCTCTTTATGCAGGCTGAGACAATAAATATACTGCTCAAAAAAAAAAACAAAAAAAAAAACACTTTTTAATCAGAGTATAGCATCAACTCAATTCAACTTCTGGGATATTCATCTGGTCAGTTAAGTAACAGGGGGGGTTGTTAATCAGTTTCAGCTGCTTTGGTGTTAATGAAATTAACAACAGGTGAACTAGAGGAGCAACAATGAGATGACCCCCAAAACAGGAATGGTTTAATAGGTGGAGGCCATTGACATTTTGTCCCTCCTCATCTTTTCAGACTGATTTTTCACTAGTTTTGCAGTTGGCTTAGGTCAGCGTCACTACTAGTACCATGGTGCGGTACCTGGACCAAGGGTTTTTTCCCATTGAGATCTGATGTGTTTTCAAAGTGTTTTGAGCAGTGTATACTGCTAAGCTGATGTGCTGGGGTCATCACTTCAATCAACGTGCAACTCTACACAACATAGAAATAAACCCATTACAAATTAGTGCCATGACCCAAGTGAATGGTCAGCAGACAGTAAACTACCGTGCATGCTGCTAAGTGATGACTGCATTGCAGGAAAGGCCCAAGCTCTGCAGATGAGGAATCCTTATCCACTAGTCTTCTTCTAAAGATCTGATTTAAACCTTGCAGAACGAAGAACATTTTGGTTGTACAAACAGCCTACATCTGAGGAATTTCTGAACAGGCACAATGTTTTTGTTTTTTTTCTCAGCACAGAGAGGCTCAGGTGTACCATATTTGAGTTGGAGGAGTTTATGAGAGTTGGTGGCAGAGGTACTGAATGGGCTCAAGGGTTGTGTGAGAGACATTAAAAGGTCTGGATGCACAATAACCGTCACTGATACAAATGTACTAAGACAACATGTCGGTGAGCTTTGGGTTAGGCTAACTCAAGCAGCAGAAGTAGCCGAGCAAAGTGTTAGGAGTGAAGGGTAGTTAACCAAAGTATGAAACTAGCAGTCATGTTCATTCAAAATTGTCCAGACAAAAAACTTTGTTCTGGCGCTTAGATGAGTTGCTCAGGAAGCCCAAGGCAAACAGATGACACCTTAAACAACATGCAATGTGCTCTTAGCACAGTCTCAGGAGGGTGAGGGTACCGACAGCCAGACCAACTCATCATATACTGGTAACAACTGTGAGCTGGAGCAGGCTCGATGTTTTGCTGAAAATGCTGGAAAAAGCTCGTGAGTAACTCTCAATCTGCCTGCCACCCGCTCACTAAAAGTTCAGCCAGACGCCCTCGAGAACACAGCAGCTCAGAACACACCACCAATATTCACTGCAGCATGTATAAACTTCGCTTTGGAGGAGGTCAATGCAGGGTCTGATGATCCACTGATGGCACTGAACCTGTTTACTCTTACTACTGTGAAACTGTATCAAAAGACATTGATTTTCCAGAACACACTGATAGCAGCACAATGTGACAGATCGTTCTACCCTACAGTGTTGAACTGCAGCGGCTATTGTATAGTGGGTCTATGGCGTCCAATATATTATTATTCTGGATAAAATAGGTACCGTGAACAAACACAACAAGTGCTGAAAAAAGAATTGTAGAATCATTATGTAGTAGCATTATGTAAAACCAGCGTAAAGGCCTGATACAGATATCTTCAGGAAAATGCTGTGGATCTTAGTTCTTAGTTCCAATTAAAATAAAATATTTACATCAAGGGTAAATGTCTGATTGAAATGTCTTCAGGAAACCACTGCAGACAAAATACTTAAAATTACTTAAAATACGTAAAATTCTATAGATCATTTGTTGCAGTTCTAGTACTTAATACTTTTATAAGATCTTTTGAGCAAGTTTTATCACCATGCTGATACATCTGTTTGTGTTGTTTATCGTTGAAATGTTTCCGTGTTCTTGTAAGTGAAAGGAAAAGAAAAACACACCAGCGCCTGAGTGATATAAAATATGTTGACTCTCAGGTTTCAAGCATTCTTACAGAAGAGAAGCAACATCTCAAATTACTAACACTTCTCCACACTGAGAGGCTCCATTTCTCATTATTCTAAAAGGTAAGTAAATGTAAAGTTCTTCATGTGTAAGACTAAGAATTACATAGTGTAGCATCAATTTCTGAATTTGTAAATGTTTGTATCAGTGTCAGAAGAAATCAAAATACAGAGATTGTCAGTTATTTAAATAACTAAATTTACTCACTTACAGAGTTACTGTTTTATGGTTATGGGGAACTCCAGTACTTGCAATACTTGCTTTTTTGACCTGACACCTTTTTAAACTTTTATTTTCTGGCAGAAAATACAATCTTTGAATATGAATGAATGACATACATGCTTGGCATTGGGCAAAGTGACCTTCAGAGCATCCCATTCTTTTTGCAGTGTTTTTCTATGGAGCTCTTTGTGCATTAGAATGCTTACATCAGTAATTAGTGCACCTTAAAGTAGCTGAATTCACTATTTAGAAGGAGCATCTGGATACTATTGGACATGTAGGGTATTCACTATAATGTTTGATGTTACTGAGTAAATATCACAAAGTTATTATAGAGATGTCATTCTAGTGAAATAAAACTAAAAGTTATGCCTGTGCTATAGCAATAATCACAGATTTTGCATTTCTCCACCGGGAAGACAATGTTTAAACCACGGAAATACTGTCAATGGGGTCATATTTTGGACAGGAATGGACGTTGCTGTTATGGATGTAATCCGATGTGAGTAGAATATTTTTTTTATAAGTATTTTTCTTTACAATACTATTTACTCTAGTAGAAGTAAAATTAGACATTTAAACAGTTATTTGAGTATGAAAAAGTGCCAAGCTCATTTGGAAGAACTTAAAATTATGCACACTTTAATTTTACAATCACATGCCTTTCTTCTACATTCCACAAGCAACACTTGTGCCTTGTTGTAGAAGATCCAGAGCAGGAATTTACCTTTATAAATATAATAACATTTCATTTTCAATATCAGTAACCCCTCAAACATTAGATTTTATTGTTCTCAAAGGAGCTCGATCTCTTTTGGGAAGGCTATACTCTTCCTGGCTCCCTGTAATTTAGACACTGATGTCACTGCTTTTGGAAGCTTGTATGGAAAATATGTCTTGAATATACAGCCATGCAGGGGTCATTTCTATCCACAGCACTGTCCCCTGTTTCAGCCATTGTGGTAATCCTGTTTTAAGGCAAAATCAACACTTCACTTTCACAAAGCGAGTTCACTCTAAACGCTAGTTCACTGTATGTATGTGACTGGCTGCGTTTGATTGATGAAACAGAGGTTATAGTCAGACAGCAGGTAAAAGTGGCCCATATCCAATTTGCTACCCCAAATCTAATCGTGTTCTGTGGTTATTCATGTTGGCCATTATTCATCACAGTTTTGTACAGTCAAATCTGATTGCAAATGATTATTCGTGTTATTCATCCATTTCATCTTTCATCATTTTCATCATCTTTATAAGTAAGATCAAACTCAGTATGTGTAAATTTAAGTGCAAGAGCTTGATTCGAGGTTAACTAACCAAAACTATTAACAATGTCGTCTATAATACAAATAGTAAGAATAAAAATAGAACGGTAATACTAATAATTTGTGCACATGGTAGTTGAGTACAAAAGTGCATGTACTTATATCACATTTGTATACACAAATGCTTCAACTATTCCATGTTCCATTTTAAGACATAAGATGAATAAACGCTTCATTCTTTTCACAAAACTTTAAACCATGTGAAAACTTGCTGTTAAACATGAAGGACAAACAGCAGACATGGAAACAAGCTCTTACAGGAATCAGTCAAAATAGTGAATTTCTGTGCTTATTTTAATCTGATCAAACAGAGAAAGGAAGTTCAGTTTCTTTTGTTTACCTGCCATGAAGAAGACCCCTTTACTTCCTTTGCTTCTCTCCTTTTTTCTAAGAGTGCTTAAAGTAAATACGATTTTGAATAGCTGTTAGTTTGAGTTCCTATGTAAGAAGGCTCTGTGATTACTTGTTTACACAGCTCACACATGTCTGGCTCATCCTCCAAAGCAAAAAAATGTGAAACATAATTTTAGTAATAAGTGTTTTGGTGATGTTACCATAGAGTCTGTTCCTGTGCTTTATGATGAAGATTGAAATGGACTGACATAAAAGCTGCATGAATTCCTATCTGGCTGTTGCATTGATGCATATCAAATACGCAGCAGATTTCAGTTTGTGTAACTGGCACAAATCAGAATTGAAAACATCAGATTCAATGTGTTTCCTGCTATTCACACTGCAACTCAAAAAAACAAATCTGTGTCACATATGAAGAAAAAAAATTGGAATTAGGCCATGTTTACCTGTAGTGTGAATGTAGCCTAACAGATAACATTCATCTATACTCTTCTGGGGAAAAATGTAGACGAATGTAAGTAACCGTAACAGAGTAAATGTTACTACCTACGTCTGGATGTGTAAGTGAAGCAAATGAATATAATCACACTTTCTATTATACTTTTAACTACTTAAGTAATTTCTAAGAGTCTTCCTGGTCTTCCAGGCCTTCCAGGTCTCTCTGGGTTAGCCGGGTTCGCCAGGCTCGCCAGGCTCCCCAGGCTCCCCAGGCTTCCCACGCACCCGTAGCACCTCCAGCACCCCCGGTGCCCGCACCTCCCCCTGCACTCCCAGGTAAGCATCTCACACTACAGTAATACAGTGGTGAAATATGTTACTTTAGGAACATAATCACACTACACAATCACTCAATCATTCTACCATCTCAAAAAGAAAAAGAAAGCGTTTTTTTATTGCAGATCTTTTTTCTTTCAAGTCATTGTAATTTTCATTTTCATTTTAATTTAATTTAATTTTAATTTTCCATATTTTTCACACCCCTTAAACACAGATATTGGCTCATGAGCTGCTAAAAAGTTGTCATTTTATTGTCTTCCTACTGAAACATATGCATAAATTAGGGCATAAATGATGATCATGTAAATGAGTTACTAGCAGGCTGGCACTTGATTTCCTGCACTGAAGCGGATTTATCATTTGCATTCAAATCTCCACTCATTTTCACATCGCACAGAGCTTTCATGAATAAGAGTGTCATTGAACACAGTCAAATGTGTTTTTTTTGGTTAATAAATAAGTGCCTTTATCTTTTTAATGTGGCTTCTATGTGACATCAGTCTGAACAGATTATGCTTTTTAACTGACCTACATGAGCAAAAGAATGCGCAAGAAAGTTTAACATGTGTGAACTACTCTTAAATGTCAAGGATAGACAGCAGACATCAAAAGTAGTTTACAGAAAATAGTAAAAAGAGTTTTTTCCAGGTTGTTAAATGTTTATGCTCAAATCAGATTCCATGAAGTGAGCTAACTCAATAAGCCAGACTTACTTCAAGAAGCCCAGCTAATTTTTGTTAATGTAACACAACAGAACTGACCAGATGTTTGTGAATAGAATTAGAAAAAGAGGCTTTACTGGTTAAAGCATTGTCCAAACTTATTGCCAGGAAATGGGTCAGATCCAAAACAATCCAAAAATACCAAAAGACAAACATAACAAAGCCGACAAACAAGATCAAACAGGGGAAGAGACAAAAGGCAGTGTCGACCACCACCAGCACAGCCAGATGTAGAAACAGGAGCAGACCCAGAGCTGTCGCAGTGCTGGCTGGAAGGAACTCCACCACGATGAGGAACAGGACATGAACTGGGGACAACCCTCCTAAGATGACCCCTAGGGCAAAGGGCAGGTTTGTTAGGATGTTGGGCGTCGAAATCCACGATCAATCCTGGGCCCAGAATATCACGTGCTGATACCCAACACTATTCCTCAGGTCCATACTCCTCCCAGTCCACCAGATATTGAAGATATTGACGTCTCCGGGAGTTCAGGAACTGCTGAACAGTGTAGACTGGGGCTCCATCCACCACCTCTTGTGGGGGAGGGATGTCATCGGGCAACACCTCATCGAACTGAACTGGTTTGAGAAGGGAGACATGAAAAGAACGAGACACATGACAACAAGGTGGCAAATCAAGTTTGTATGTGACATCATTAACTTTCTCTAGAATTTTAAACAGGCCAATGTATTTAGAATTTAATTTCTTACACTCTTCTGCAAACCTGAAGTCCCTCATAAGAGTGCGTCTCACCCCTGGTTCTTGTGTCGCTGAAGAGCAGTTTCAATTCTTTGGTGGTCTCCTCCCAGACTCATTCACTGCGCTGCATCCACTCATCTACAGCCAGAACATTAAAGGAGACACCTGTCCACGGGGTTACTGGAGGCTGGTAACCCAGAACACACTGATATGGTGTAAGTCCCGTAGCAGAGCTTATTAATGAGTTCTGTTCCATCTCTGCCCATATTAAGTATCTTGCCCAGTTAGTATGATTATTAAGCCTCAGAAATTTTCCTAACTCTTGGATCACCCATCCAGATTGTCCACTGGACTACGGGTGATATCCTGAGGTTAAACTAATTGATACCCCTAAGTGGTCAAAGAAGGCTGACCAAACCTGTCATATGAATTGGGGTCCTCTATCAGAAATATATGATATAAATGTCCTCAGATATGCCAAAATAGCAGAAAACTTGATCAACCAATGTCTCGGCAGTCTGAAAAGCTGTGGGCAATGATGTAAATGGGATAAAACACACGCTTCGGGAAAATGTATCTATAATTGTAAGTATGCTGGTAAAGCCTTGAGAGTTTGGTCTCTAACTAAGTCTAGTCTAGTGCTAAGTGAGACCATGGTACCCGCTGGTAACGTCTTTGGGGTTTTACATTGTGAGCATGTAGAGCAGGAAGACATGGATTTATGTATATCTTTATTCATTGATTCCCTCCAATATCCATTTGAGAGGAGTTGTTGTGTGTGCGTTTCACATGGATGACCAGCAGCGAGGGATGAATGGGCCCCAGTTATGAGTCTGTCTTTAAACTCAGCAGGAACACAATTTTTTTCTGCAGGACATTGTTCAGGGACGGAAATGTTCTCTAGTGACCTCTCTATCTCCTCATCTAAGGCCCAGCGAATCGATGAAATCTGGATATGAGGCAGCAGGATAATTTTTAGGGCTCTGGTTTTTCTCTCCTTCGTCTGTCTCTTGGTGGATTCTTGAGAGTGCATCTGCTTCGGTATTACGTGATCCGGGGCAATATGTTAAATCTAAACCTAGAAAAGAATAGTGTTCAGACGTTTTCCAGTGCAAAGGTATTTAAGGTTCTTATGATCGGTAAGAACAGTAAAGAGATGATTAGCTCCCTCCAACCAATGTCTCCATTCCTCCAGTGCAAGTTTAACTGCAAGGAGCTCACAGTCTCCAATTTCATAATTAACACTTACGTTGTGCAGGAAAGAGTTGAAAATAGAATGCTATAGGGTACAATTTTGGGGGATTGCCAGATCTCTGACACAGGACTGCTCCTACACCAGTCTCAGAAGTGTCAACGTCAACTACGAACGGCTCTGAGGGATCGGGGTGTTTAAGAATAGGGGTAGAAGTAAGCAACTCCTTGAGTTTGTTAAATGCATACTCTGCTTGTTGGGACTAAGACAAACGACAAGGATTGCCCTTCAAAAGGGCAGTCAATGGTGCAGCTACAGTACTAAAATTACGAATAAAATGGCAATAGAAGTTAGCAAACCCCAGAAAACATTGCAAATCTTTAATGGACTTGGGTTTGGTCCAATTCACCATTGCTTCTACTTTCTGGTTATCCATTGGAACCCTGTTAGAACTAATGATGTAACCTAAGAATGCAACTGACTGTAAGTGAAATTTGCACTTCTCACCCTTAATATACAAATTATTTTCCAAAAAACAGAGCGGACATGGTTTACATGAGTGATAATGTAAGGGGAGTAGATGAGAATGTCGTTGTTGTAAGCAATTACAAAATTGCCTATCATATCACACTGTACATCATTTATGAAGGCCTGAAACACGGACAGAGCATTAGATAGGCCAAACTGCATTACTAAGTATTCATAGTGCCCCCTAGTGGTGACAAAAACAGTTTTCCATTTGTCACCCTTTCTGATGCATACTAACTTACAGGTACTTAATTATAGGTAATTTCGTGAAGTAGTGGGCCCCTCTAAGTTGTAGACTTAAGTGGCTCCACAAGATCAAAAAGGGCAGAGGCAAAAGTCAGATACAAAAATCTAAAAAACACAGTCCAATACACAAAAGGCAATACAAGAAAAATGCTTGGTAGCTCAGAAGAAAGAAGCAATACCTCGCATGGAAAAACAAGACAGGTGCAGCATATCAGTATTCTGGTGAAGGAAGACCGATGATTGGTTGTGGATGGTGAGTCGTCAGTCACATGATCTCCAAGGGAGTTCTGGGAGTTGGAGTTCACTAGCTGGTGGACGTGTGACAGTTAATTTTAGTTCCATGAATTAAGCTATCTTTATCCCTCTTGAAACTGAGTGAATGGAATGACATGGCTCAAAGAAAGTATTTACAGTGGACTTGTGCCCTGTGTCCCACACTCACACTGAGCTTCACAGCTGGACCACTTTAATACTGCACATGGACCCCAGACTGAAGACATTGCAGTCAGTGGATTCTGTTTAGCATCGCAATAGCAAGATTAGGCACAAATTAACAAGAGCAGATGTTAACATAAACCCAACAACCCAAGCAACAATATAAGGTATCGATCCACTTTTGACAAGCACAATGTTTAACACAACATAAATTAAAATCACACAGTGAAAATATACAGAACAAAGATAAAAAAAAAACAACAACAGCAAACTTAAAAACCAACATGGTCAGACTAAAGCACACTGATTTTTTTTTATCATTATGTCTCATCATCAAACAGCTATAAAATTGAGCAATAAAATTTTTTACATTTTATCCATGAATGATGGGCATCTAAAATTCACAAAATATTTTTCAAAAAATCAGCTGGAATGATAAATCAGACAAAAGACACAATGTGTATTTATGCACAAATAAACTTTCAAAATCATTTTAATTTTCACAGAATTTGACAAACCATGGAGGCCAGTGATATGGAGGTATGACCAGTGACTTAGCAGAAATTTATTTTTTCAAAGTAGATCAACTAATTATCTGATATGCCAGTCCATCTGCTAATTTTCTGGTATCCTTCCTACTTAGTGAAGCCCAGAAAGAGCAGATGCTGAAAAAGCTGAAGGAATTCCATCTTCAAACTCAAGAAATCAGTCAGCTGAGGATTCTGCTTCATGGACCTATTGGAGCAGGAAAGTCCAGCTTTATCAACTCAGCAAACACCGTCCTCCAAGGGTACAACACATCAGGTGCACTGGTAGATGCAGCAACTGGCAAAAGCTTCACGACCAAGGTAGTAAAAAGCCTGCTAGATATTCTTCATGCACACGAAAGTGTGCAATTTATTCCTGTCAGACTCACAAGGTATTCTAGAGGTCATGTGCCACTGTCTAAAAACTCTGAGATTAAATTCTTTTTTTCTTTTTGTAATGACCTCTTTTATTAAAGAATTCATGACTCTATTGATTAATTTTAATTTAGGTATCTTGGACAAATAACCAATACATTTATTAATGATTTTCTAAGTGAAAATAAGTTAAGAATAAGAGACCACAATTCTGCATTTGCACAAATGTGTATATTAGTGGCATCTAGTGATTCATATTAGCCTATATGTTACTCTTTTTTAAAAATAGTTTCCTTTTTTTCATAGAATTTGCTTCTATGTTTTGTGTCCAGTTCAAAATCCACAGGCTGAAGAAAGATGGACCAGGATCTTATTATCCATTTGTCTTTTCTGACATTATGGGTCTGGAACCAGGCACTTCAGAAGGGGTCCACACAGATGATATAATCAGCATATTAGAGGGCCATGTGAGAAATGGTTACACAGTGAGTTGTTAAACATTCCAAATTATTTACCATATTCTCAGAAATTACAGCATAGAGATATAATCAATTAATTATAAACAGTTAATTGTTTTTGACCAAAACCCAAACTAGTTATTGAGTCTGTTGAACAATGCTCAAACACAAAAAACAGCAATACTAAAGGTTTGTGTTTAGCAGAATTTAACCACATAACCAATTTATGATTATATTTCATTATTGAATGTCTATTCTGTGTACTCTGTGTGGTGCAGTTCACTTTGTGAAACTATTCCTTTAGAACCTGGTTCACATGGCTGCAGTCTGCAACCCTGTTTGGTTATAGTTTTAGTAAGGCTTCACAAACATATAGGCAGACACATTATAGCAGAACAGACATCACAAGTACAGTAGTACATAGCGTTTAGAAAAGCCTGCTGTCTGCTTTGCTGAACGTAATAAAGTTAATAAATTCAAAAGTGTTTAAATGTAGTCAGTGTAGTACTGAACATGATGTTATATGAAGACACTTTTTGTTCTTTCAGTTCAATCCTGTTTGTCCACTTGACAAAAAAAAACAATATTACAACAGCAACCCCGGCCTGAAGGACAAAGTTCACTGTCTGGTGAGCGTCCTACCAGCAGACAAAATCTCCATCATCTCTGATGAAGTGATCGTGAAGATGAAAACTGTTCGGGAAAGAGCTCGTAACTTGGGTGAGTCTTCATGTTTCTGTGTGGTGAAGAATAAAAATGAGAATTCATCTTTGAAATACACAAACAGTTAGTCTTCTCTTTAACAGACATACCCCAAGTGGTCATAATGCCCATGGTGGATACAGCATGTCCACTAGTCCATGAGGACCTGAAAAAGATCTACACCAGCAAGAAAATCAAGGAGAAGGTGAGTGAAGTAACCGTATTGTTTTTTTCCTTTTTGTAACTCAAGCCCCTCTAGCTCTAACAATAGCTACAAGAGCAGAGTTGGGCTCCTTTGAAAAAGTAATGATGGCTTGAATACTGAATACACTATTTTAGTATACAATTTACATAAAAAACATAAGTAACATATTAAGAATATATTTAGAATATATATTGATGTGGCACTTGAGGAAAACTGTGCTGTAACTGTTATTGAATTATCACTCGTAAACATGTTTACTACTGTGGAGATTAGTTTAATCATCCCTAAAAAGAGGTCAGCAATGCTGAGATAAATAACAGGCTCAAAACTGGCGATCAAATTCATTTATCAGTCTACTCAGGCCTAAGAAGGAACTTCAGTGTTTGTAAAGAAACTGGTAATTAAGTTTTTTTTTCTGATTAGCATGTTTGCTATGAGCATTTATTGTGTTTCTTTTAAAGATTGTTTATTTTTCATTGAATGGGTTATTTAAGTATTCTGAACACATTCTGTTTAAAATGTAAAGAGCACACAATCTACAAAATCTAACTTTCACTGAATACAGATTCATAATGTCTGTATTTCGAATATGTATTTCAAATTCTTGCATTCCATAACATCCCAACTCTGGCTGTTTGTAGAAGTAATGAATGCTGTCATTTTGAGATGCTGCAACACAAAGTTTTCTGAATTATCAACTTTGTAGAAAGTTTGGTGTGCAAGGTGAAATACGATGGAGTTAATTTTGTTCTAACAATTTTCGATAAAATGATAAAATCCACAATTAGAAGTATGTTTATTTTACAAAATGTTCCAAAAACAACCAATACAAAAATAACTGTAGGTGCAGGAGATGTTGGTCCTTGATAGCAGAGGCTTTCTTCTCACAGCCCTCTTAAACAACTTGTGGTTATGTAGGTGGTATCTGATTGTAGTTTGGGAGACATTCTGACCCCAAGACCTAACTAATGTCTGCAGGTCCCTAGCAGAATGGCTTTGAACGAGTGAGTACAGTCTTCACAGAGAAAAGAATAGGCAATATACTTTACCACCAGTGTCCATTTGTGATAACTCTATTTCTGAACAAAACACATGTTGAAGCTTGTTTGAAGTTTGCTACAGAACACTGGGAGAAGCTTGTAGATTACTGGGAGAATGTAATGTGCAAATCAAACTTTTTGGCAATGATATGATGAGGCATGTTTGAAGGAGAAATGGCTCTGCATATGATCCTAAAAATAGCATATATACTATGAAGTTCCTGGTACATGGTATGTGGCTGTTTTTTTTTTTTTCTCACAGTACCAGCTGAAACCAAATTAATAATTGGAAGATAAATTTAACCATGCACCAGTCTGTTGCCATCCACAGCACATGATGAGATGTGGGTGAGCCATCCAGCAGGACAATGATATGTAACATACTGCAAAGGAGACTGTCACTTGGTTATGTCAGACTCGGACAGAGTTCACACGCTCGCAGGCCGCACTTAGGTAAAAAGGGTTTATCAACAAAGGGAGTAAACGTAAGCAAAGTCAAAAGCCAGTCCAATGTCTAAAACCAATACACTGAAAGAGTAACCATGAGGAGAGTCCAAAGAGCAATGTCTAAAAAATGGAAACCGGAAATCACAACAATACTGAGAGGGCAAGGCAAAAAGGCAAGGTCGAAGAAAAACAAAGCAATGTTCATACACGAAATGGCAAATAGACAAAATGGAAAGCTTGGTAAGGCTCTGATAACAAAAGCAATACTTCACAACTAACCTAAAGCATGGGCTTATATACTAAACTAATGGGTAACCATAACAAGTTTAGAGTGATCAGTAGTCAGGTGAAGCAGAACTTTGAAGAGTCATGTGAGGGAGGTTGGTAGTGATGTGTGATCGGGAGTGGAGTTCTGGGAAATGGAGTCTGAGAGGCAGAGACAGTGGGAACGAGGAGTCGGGCATGGTTCTGGAATGAGGGCGCCCGCGACAACCACCACCCATGCGACCAAAGGTACCGGATTGGGGAACCCCGGAGCTGTCTTCTGGAGAGCGACTTCCTAGGACGGCATCTGGGACGTGGCGCTGCCTTATCGGGATTTCGTAGGGCTGGGCGATAAAATGCTAACAATAATTATTAGTGATTTAACTTTTCTCGATAGAACTATAAGAAATGTTTGATAAATTTTGGATATAATACACCATTCTCACACTTCCACGTTATAGCGAAAGCCCTGGTCGTGTTTTCTACTGCAAGGAAAGCGACACTACTCTGCTGTTGCCAGGAGAGGGCGCACTTCCAAGTTTTTAGACATGATTAGAGAGCGAGGGGGCGATGAGTAAAATGAGTCTTTAGCAACGGCTGAAACGTGAAGTTATACATTCCCTGTTTGAGTGGAGCGACCGGCGATCTGCTCTCCTGTGACCAAGTGTGAGTGACGAGACTGTCTGTACTGTACTGTCCTAAAGTGGACAAGCTTTAGCAGCGTTAAATCACATCTGCCCTTCACAACTAAAGCGCTGTTACAGTGCCCAAAAAGTCATATTTAAGTATTAGTGCATTCCCAAGCAACGAAAGTGAAAGAAAGAAGTGGGTTTATGCAATTTACAGCCCTGATTTAAACGAAAGTAAACTGAGGAAGCTGTGAGGCATTGGAAAGCAGGAGAGCGCTATCTTTCCAGGCTAGTTGTTTTTAGCAGCTGGCTAACTTGAAGCAGCGCTCCGTTGCTCGCACAACAATTGTTGTGAAGAGAATTGATGATACTGTAGATCAAAAACACTGCTTTCAGTTTAAACACACTTAAAGGAAGACTCTGTTTTTTTCTTAAATTTTGACTATTACAAAAACTGCGGCCGTGCTTTTCCAGCTGATAAAAACAGCTCACTAGACACTTTCTCCCACTCTCCCATGACAGATTTGTGAAATGTTCCACTGTTTGGCAAGTGTTTGTCATGTTCTGGTTTAAAACAGCAATTAACCACCCAGGAACAAAAATCAGCCTTCAAATTTGAAAGAAACAATGATTTGACTTTTATCGCAATATGTATCGATATCGAACAATATAAATTTTGTTTATCATGATAACATTTTTGGCCATATCACCCAGCTCAAGGATGGTGACTGTGGAAATCAGCCACCAAGGCCGGATCTAGCACGTCCTTGGCTGCCACCCAACATCACTCCTCGGAACTGTATCCCTCCTAAACTATGAGGTATTGCAGTTTACCTCCATGTCTCCTGGAGTCCAGCACCTCATGAACGGCGCAGACCGGGGAGCCATCCACCTCCAAAGGAGTAGGTGGGGCCACGACAGAATATCCTCAGGAATACCATAATTGTTGAATATGTGTTGGTAAATAGCCTGAGCAGTCTGAAATGCATTGAGGATCGAAGGAAATGAAACAAACTGAACACTGCAAGAAAATCTGTAAACTATGGTTACAATAGTAATGTTGCTTTCAGAAGATGGGATGAAGTTTTGGGGAATCCTCACTATGCTGGGACAGAACGGCACCGAATCCAGATTCTGATGCATCTACTGCTACTACAAATGGCAAAGATGGCTCTGGGTGTTTAAGTATGGGAACAGTGGTGAAAGCTCTTTTGAGTTCTGAAAAGGACTTTCTGCCCCAAACTAACCTCTTTGGGACTCCTTTAAGAAGAGCAGTAAGTGGAGCGGCGATAAAACTGAAGTTTCAAATAAACCTACAATAAAAATTGGCAAATCCTAAAAATCTCTGCAGTTCTCTCACTGATGCAGGAATGGGCCAGTCAACCACAGCCTCTACCTTGTGGTCATCCATGACAACCCCAGAGGCAGTTTGCAGGTGGAATTCACATTTCTGATCCTTTCACAAATAGTTAATTATCCAACAGCCTGTGAAGTACCTGATGAACGTGCTTAATGTGGGTTTCCAAATTAGGGGAATAAACTAGGATATCGTCTATGTATGCAATGTCGAAGTTCTCATTCATGTCCCGCATGACGTCATTAATTAACTATTGGAACACAGATGGGGCATTGGAGAGCTCTAGAGGTCACAAAAGTGGTTTTCCACTCATTTCTGTCTCTTACTCGAATTAGATTATAAGCACTGCGGAGGTCTAGCTAGTAAAGAATTTGGCTCCCCTGTCAAGGGCGACAGGAATTAGCAGAAGCGGATATGTAAATTTCTTTGTGACATCGTTGAGTGCTCTATAATCTATACAGGGTCTTAGTCCACCGTCCTTCTTTTTAACAAAGATAAAGCCTGAAGCTGAGGGGGGCATAGAAGGATTGATGAAGCCCTGAGCTAATGCTTCATTAACATACTCTTCCATGGCCTTCTCTTCCTCTAATGTAAGGGGGTAAACTCTGGATTTGGGAGGAGTAGCAGACTCAATCAGATCAATGGCACCAGTCATAGGTGCGGTGTGGTGGCAGTTCAGTAGCATTGACCTTGCTAAAAACTTTTGACAGGTCTGAGTAGACATCTGGGATCTGAGTAAACATCTGGGATCTGAGTGTCACATGCTATATTTGGACTTTCTATAGAAGTAGAGGTAAAAGAAATGGCAGGAAGAGCTAAACAGTTCTCTTTACAGTAGTCGGACCAGTCAGTGCTTTCTTTCTTGGACCAGGAAATTTGTGGATCATGTTTCTCTAGCCAGAGAGACCTAGCACTATGGAAAACTTGGATGATTTTCAAACTAAAAAGGTGGATCGAGGTGCATGGAGCTAGTTTGCAGGTCGACACGGTGAGTGACTTGGGTGATCGGGTCCCCATCCAGCACTGACACATGAAGAGGGGTCTGTAGAGGTTCAACAGGGATCTTGAGCTGGGATACCACCTGGATAAAGTTGCCTTCGGCTCCTGAGTTGATAAAGGCTGGTAAAACAAGAAAAGAATCTTGGCAGTAAATAGATAAAAGATTTCGAAACCAACCCCATTAGCATTCTCCACATGCTTTCCCGGGGTTGGCGCCTTATGCTTGTGTGTGCAAGCCGACAGTCACGTAACACATGACCCGTAGCACTGCAGTAGAGACGCAAACCCCCATGGAGACATCTCTCCTCTTTTGACAGCCTTGAGATTTTGCTTTGCATAGGTTCAGGAGATTTGCTTGAACTGGGACTGGAACTGGAGCTTGAGTTGGAGCTGAAGCCGGAACTGGAGATGGGTAGACTGCTAGGTGGTGGAACTTCTCTTAGCGCCGGACGTTTCTCCAGACTGATTGACATAGCAATTAGTTGATCTAAGGTCAGTTCATCATCTCTACATGCTAATTCTGTTAACACATCAAAATTCAGTCCATAACGAAAAGCATTCAGCAAAGCCGGCTAAAACCACTACTAGCTGATAGGGTACAGAACTCCAAGGCATACTGACTGATTACCTTGACAAAGCTGGAATAGGAGTTTACCACTAGAGCAGCCCTCACAAGGGTGATCAAAAACAGTGCAAGAGTCTGTAGCCCACTCCAAAGCTTTATTGCAAAGACGTGAAACCAAAAATGCTATTTTAGCCTGAACAGAGCTAGGGGTTGATATGCTAAAGAACATTGAGCATTGTAGCAAAAATCCACTACATTTCTCGGGGTTTCTATCAAATTCATCAGGCTTACTCACTGGAAAAGTGGAAAAGAGCTCAGACCATCATGGGAACTAGGAGACTGGGGAGCACTACCAGACATACATTGAATCTGGGTAGACAGATCCTTAACCCCGGTGATAAGTTGAGCCAATTGAGACTGTTGCTCTCCCTGTTGTGATTTTAACTCACCAATAGACTGAGTGAAATCGTAGAAGCTGGCTCTGAGTGTTAACAGCCATCTGGACAACATTGAGGTCTGCGATTTGCATGATGGCGAAGTATTCTGTCAGGATCAGATAGAATTCAGGTGCTCGCAGCCCACACTTAGTTAAAAAGGGTTCTGGCATATATTGTGTTTGTATTGGTTGAATTTGCATGAATTCACTTGAATTCCTGGACCGTCTGATTAATTTAAATGAAAAATGGAATGTTTAAAATGTCTGATATGCCAGTGCAACACAACAGATTGACTACACCTGGCATTATAGGGTTCACAGTTTGTAAAGGGGGTGTGGCAAAGACCTGTCACTCCAATTCAGTTGATCACTAGACATTAAAGGTGAACATTTTCTTCCAAGATCTAATTCCTGTAAACATGTTCCAAAAGTTAGAAGCAAAAGAAAGATCCAGAAGCAAAAGCATCATTTCAGAAGCAAAAAACATTACTATTTGATTTTTTTTCTTTTGAAATGTAATTTTTGGAATATTGTGGATCTTAATGTTATTTAAACATTATTAACTCAATTATTAACAAAATTAACTCCATAAACTGTAGAGAAACAGCAGAAATTAGAATGTGGTTCTTAATTGCATAATGAAACAAGTGTACAGAACAGATTTCTGTCATGTTTGTCCTACAGATGCAGGAGTGCAGTAACAGACTGGGGGTCCCAATGAACTGCATCTTCCCTGTGAAGAATTACAATGAGGAAGTTACAAATGACCTGCATCTGGATGTTTTGATTCTGATGGCTTTGACAAACATCATTATGTTTGCCAATGACTATGTAGAGGAGCAGATTTTTGCAGACAATGAATAAGGATAACAAGTTCAAGTGCAATGGCACAATGAAACCAGTTTCAGCAATAACATGTACAAAAGTGTGCCAGAAAGCACCAGAAGTCGCATATCATTTTCTTTTATTTTTGTTTATTCTCTCAGTTTATAGTCTTTATGGTGCATGAGGCTTTTTCTGGAATTTAATCTTGAAAATGTAAGAATAATGTTTAAAACTTTAGGATATACAAGAACAGACAAAATCTGGAATGAAATTTCAGTCTAAATTTCAAGCAGACAAAAAAAATCTATGACATGCCACGGAGATGACCATTGGCATGTTTACTGATAATGAGCTTGTGGTTCAGTGGTCTCTTACGGCCTATCCTACTGGACAACCTAAGTAACAGGTATAGATCTTTCGTGATTCAGATCTTACCTGACTGTTATCCGTTTGTAAATATAAACAATGAATCATCTATTTGTAGTAAAGTATGGTGTTCCACAAGGTTCTGTTTTACGACCTCTATTATTTGAATTATATATATGCTACTACATTATATATGCTACTACTGGGTACTGTCATCAGTAAATATGTCACAAAAAGGAACGCTGCGCCAGAAAGTTTGACCATGTCAGCCCCGTTTTATCAACCCTACACTGGTTGCCAGTTAAATTCCACATTGAGTATAGAATTCTTTTATTGACATAAAGAGTTTTAAACGGCCTTGTCCCTTAGTTAATGAGTGAATTTATCTCTTATTATGAACAATTATTTTTTTAATTACGAACCATCACACCTACTTAGATCACAAGGTGCTGGCTTACTATTAGTACATAGAATTTATAAAATTGCGTGAGGGCCTGATGTACAAAGCTACCGAGCTGTGGAATAACCTTCCAGTGTCCAGGATTCAGACTCAGTTTTTAAGTCTTGGCCAAAAAACTATTTGTTTAGTCAAGCCTTTGGTAATTATTTATTCCTGTCAGATAAAAGGTGCAAATCTGGGGGTTTCATTGATGTAGAGTATTATGGTAAACAGAGAATGTCGATGCTACCATCCCACTGCTCTCATGTGTTCACTAAAGTTAGTCGATGATGGAGTGGAGGGACGCTGACATCTTAGGGAGCCCTCATGTCTTTGTAGTTGTAGGCTGTAATAGCTCAGAGTCACTGCTGCTTGTACTCTGTTAATAATATATACTGTTCTCAGTCCCTCCTAACAGAATTGTCTCTGTACTTCTTTGCTGAGTTGAACAACTGTCCGTTCTCTGTGGTCTGATGCTGTTGCTTCATCTGCCTTGCTCAAGTGCCCCTGCTTGTCTGCCTTCTAGACCAGCTTGACCACCATGGGCAGCTTCCTGCTGTCCAGTGCGGTGCAGAAAGTCTCACCTGCATGCTACCTACCCTCCTAATGCTACTGCTGCCTGCACAGACTCTTAATCATAGACATTGTAACACCTGCCTAATAATACTCGTTAGGTTAATTATATTCGTTATAATACGCTCATCTCGTATTCATACTCACAGTAGTCATTACTGCTCATGGTTTCACTGTGATACGGATTATGTGATATGGATTCCGATTTGACTCCCCTTAAGGTTTCTTCCTTTTTGCTATTAGAGAGTTTTTCCTTGTCACTGTTGCCCTTTGCTTGCACATTTGGGTCTGGATCCATATTCTCTGTGAAGCTGCTTTGTGATAACACCTGTTGTAAAAAGTGCTATATAAATAAACTTTGTCTTGACTGTTTTTTTGTCATAGATCATTTAAATAAAGCCAAATTATTATGATAAACTGACTTCTGATAGAGGATTTCGATTTCAATTTTTGCTTTAATGTGATAACTAGAAATGATTTGTCCTGCAAATTATTCATTCTGTAAAACCTACATGACAATTGATGCACGATTTGACAGGGGAGCCTACAGAACACAAACAAAAATTACCCACAATAAAAGTTATTCCATCTGCATATAACTTTAGATAAACTCAAACTTTAACAATACCAGTAACTAAGTCAGAATACAAATGAAATTGATGTAAGGTTAGCTCTACGAATTTCATTCCAAGACCATGACAAAATACATGTGCCACAAAAAGCAGGTTGAAGGAAAGCATATGAAGAGCAGAGAAGTCAGTTCCCTGGGTTAAATACAGTACTATGGCTAAATAATACATTGTACCAGAAACTGGAGGAATAGGCCAAAATGGCGGCATGGTAACACATGCAGCGGCCTCTCCGGGTCCGACAAAAGGTGCTAATCACCAAGTTGTGTTTGTGGTGCAGGAGTAAAAAATAGGTTAAATTACTGTTATTGATACTTAAACTGCCCATATTTTGCTACATCTTTTAGCTTTTAATTTGTTGGTTCACTTGTTGCTCTTTTAGTGAGCAAGTCTTATCACCATGTTAGGTTTTGGGTAAGGTTGGGTAAGGTTATGTTTTGCATAATGGAATTAACATATTTACTTACTTTAAGTAGATGTACTGTTATGTATAAACAGTACATCTACAAGATATTTACTTCAATGTATTCAGATGCTTCACTACTGCTACTTCACTGATATGTTGTTGATGTGTTACTGGTAATCTGTTATTACTCATCTACAAAGGACAACTCCAAATAAAGTGTAACCCAAAATGTTATGTCTGTGTTAAAGCAATAACATGAGCTCTCCAAGCTCCCCAGGCTCCCCCAGCACCTGCACCTCCCCCTGCACTCCCAGGTAAGTTGCTGAAGGCAGTTCATATGGATCGATCACCACTACACATTTTTTGAAAAAAAGAGGTGTTAAAAAGTTATGAATTTGAAGTTTAATGATAACACTAACAAACACGTGCTAATATCAATCTTAAAGCCATAAGAGAGAAAAATAAAAAAGAGCTCTAATGCATTTGTAGTTTCTCCAAGACAACCATCAGAAGGAAAGACGAAGGAGACTTTAGTTTAAGTCTCCTGCTGCTCAGACATTTCTCTTGAGAAAAAGATTCTAGTAACCTCATGTGTTTTATCTTGATGTTTAGTAGAGATCTCAAGAATGTCACACACCGGCCCTTTTTCAGTTTCAGTTTCATCTTTGGGGTGTCTGTACGATCAAACTCACTTTGGGCAGGAGTGAGTGTAAATTTAAGAGCCTGAAAAAATGCTTGATTTGTGGTTGATTTGTGAACAGCAACAATAGTAATATTTTTGCTCATGGCAATACAAATACACAACTATTCCACATTCCATTTAGAGACATATTACACTGTGTTTTGTTTTATACTGCTGACTCCACCCACAAAATAACAATACAAAACACAGCTATTGCAGAAGCATCACTGCAATAATAAAGCATTTAAATAAGATATTTTCTGAAAATAATCACACTACACAATAACATCCTTCTACCATCTTAAAAAACAGACATTTTGTTTATTTCACATACTATTCTTTCCAGTCATCATAAATATAACAGTTTATATACATAAGTTTGTAAGTTTGATACATAAGTTTGTATCATATATATTGCCAGTAAGTGCAGTATGCTTGATTTCATGCTCTTGATTCATCATTTGCACTCCAATCTCTGCTTGTTTCCATGTTGTACAAAAGTTTCATGACTCAGATGCAGAGTACTTCTTACGTTAGGTGGTCAGATCAATGCTCTATGTTATGTTGTTGTGATGAATAAGGACCATCATGCTCCGATTTGCTGATAATAACACTCATGTTTATCTGCAACTGTCTCGTTTCTCCTTTATCCACCTCTTGCCTCATTTTGATCTAAAGCTATTTCTTCCAAGGCACTTAAGGTGAATCACCAGTGCATCTCATCAAGAATGTTTGGCTTTTAAAGTGCACAAACTGGTTTCCAAAGTTTCCAACTGAAATGATAGATAGTTGTTGTACCTTTTACCTGTATGGAGTCAGAAGGCTGTATGACCAATTCTCTCGCTCGGAGAAACTTGATGAGAAGCCCCCTCTAAAACCAAATGACCACACCTACACCCCGTATAAGCGGAATGACACCAACCTATCATGCACCAGCACATGCATGTCTGAGGCCCAGGTCACCTCTGCCAAAGATTAGTCCTAAACCTAGAATATTCTGTGACTAATTTCAGGTATTTTATCCATATATGCCAACCTTGTGATTTGACTTACCATTGCCTGACTTATTTCTTGTTATTCTGTTCATTTCTATCACTTAATAAACAAGGTAACAGTTAACAGTGCACATGTTAACTAATATTGTCTCTCTGAATAATCACTGAACTTGGGTAACCCCCCCCCCACCCACCCCCGCCCCAATTTCTTAGCTAGATATGACATCAAACCAAGTTGTGTTTGTGGTTTGGATGTAAAATAGGTTACGTTACTGTTATTGCTATTTAAACTGCCCATATTTTACTGTATCTTTTAGCTTCTAATTTGTGGCTCTTCTAGTGAGCAAGTTTTTATCACTACTCTCATACATGTGCTTCTTCTGGTCTGTGTTTTTGTAAGTGAAAGAAAAAAGAAAAACATGAGAGCCTGAGCGATATACAAATATCTTGACTCTCAAGTTTCATGCATTCTTACAGAGGTGAAGCAACATCTCACATTACCCACACTTCTCCCCACTGAGAGGCTGCATTTCTCAGCATTCTAAAAGGTAAGTAAAGGTTATAAGCTAAAGTTTAGCATCAGTTTCTACAGTTTAAATGTTTCTAAGTATCAGAGTCAGAAGGAATAAAAATACAGAGAGTGTCAGTTATTTAAATAACTGAATTTAGTCATTTACAGAGGTACTGTTTCATGGTTGTGTGGAAAAAAATCAAGAAGGGAGATCTGTAAGTTGTACACTGGCAGTCAAAAATGATTGCTCATGTGCACTGATCTTTAACAATGGTTTTTAGTGTGTTTGAAGGCATTTTTTCAAATTATAATACTTTTACTTGTAAAGTGTATTTGTGAGTATCTACCTTTTACTTAGTTTACCCATTGAAAAGCCATGGAGTTGTTAGTTACTTTTTGGGGTTTAATTTCATAATGTTCTTTTGGTTTTGCACCTAGAATGCTTTACTGTTGCTCAGCTGTCATTTTCAAGCTTTTAATTTAGACCAGTAATCCTCAATACAAAAGAAAAACACCTAACAAACTTCAGTTCCTCTGCTAAAAGATGCTGCCAGGCCCATTGTCTGTCCTGGACTTCAGGACTTCATGTCAAAAACATGTGAGGGTTAGGATTAGGTTTTGGATTGAGGTTAAAATTAGGTTTAGGGCCATGATTTGGGTTAGGTTTAGGGTAAGGTTGGGTGAGGTTATGTTTTGCATAATGGAAGTAACATATTAACAATACATCTACTTAATGTAAGTAATGTATCAACAGTACAGCTTCAAGATAATAACATGTCAAATGTTTTGTTTGTATTGTTTTTAAAACAGGAGGACAATGTCTGAAAACTGCAGTTTATACAGGTTCCACCATATGTTCACAACTTGCCCAAACAGATGTGTGGAGAAGTGGGTGGTGTTTTTTTCTCAAGTACAAGTATCATTCCTTTCAACTAATATTAACTCTAGTAGATGTAAAAGTACACTCTTAAAAAAGATGGTTCTTTAAGTGTTCTTTGGAAAAAGAAATGGTTCTGTTTAGAAACATGAGTTCTATATATATATAGTCATTTTATGCTTAAATGGTTCTTAGCATGATGAAATGGTTCTTCAGATTGATGGAAAATGTGTTGTACATAGGTTTTTACAGAACCTTTTTGAAAATGGTTCTATAGAGCACCAAAAAGAGCTCTTCTATTGTTACAAACTTGACACTAGACTTTGAATGTCTATGTAAATCAAATGTAAATAATCCCCTTTTTATCAAACGTTGCTTTATACCTATTATTTATTCCCCTTCCATTCAAGGGCATTACGAATGCGTCGCCTGGGTCTCCAGCTTCGCCAGGCTCTCCAGGCCCGCCAGGCTCTCCAAGCTCCCCAGGCTCCCCCAGCACCTGCACCTCCCCCTGCACTCCCAGGTAAGTTGCTGAAGGCAGTTCATATGGATCGATCACCACTACACATTTTTTGAAAAAAAGAGGTGTTAAAAAGTTATGAATTTGAAGTTTAATGATAACACTAACAAACACGTGCTAATATCAATCTTAAAGCCATAAGAGAGAAAAATAAAAAAGAGCTCTAATGCATTTGTAGTTTCTCCAAGACAACCATCAGAAGGAAAGACGAAGGAGACTTTAGTTTAAGTCTCCTGCTGCTCAGACATTTCTCTTGAGAAAAAGATTCTAGTAACCTCATGTGTTTTATCTTGATGTTTAGTAGAGATCTCAAGAATGTCACACACCGGCCCTTTTTCAGTTTCAGTTTCATCTTTGGGGTGTCTGTACGATCAAACTCACTTTGGGCAGGAGTGAGTGTAAATTTAAGAGCCTGAAAAAATGCTTGATTTGTGGTTGATTTGTGAACAGCAACAATAGTAATATTTTTGCTCATGGCAATACAAATACACAACTATTCCACATTCCATTTAGAGACATATTACACTGTGTTTTGTTTTATACTGCTGACTCCACCCACAAAATAACAATACAAAACACAGCTATTGCAGAAGCATCACTGCAATAATAAAGCATTTAAATAAGATATTTTCTGAAAATAATCACACTACACAATAACATCCTTCTACCATCTTAAAAAACAGACATTTTGTTTATTTCACATACTATTCTTTCCAGTCATCATAAATATAACAGTTTATATACATAAGTTTGTAAGTTTGATACATAAGTTTGTATCATATATATTGTCAGTAAGTGCAGTATGCTTGATTTCATGCTCTTGATTCATCATTTGCACTCCAATCTCTGCTTGTTTCCATGTTGTACAAAAGTTTCATGACTCAGATGCAGAGTACTTCTTACGTTAGGTGGTCAGATCAATGCTCTATGTTATGTTGTTGTGATGAATAAGGACCATCATGCTCCGATTTGCTGATAATAACACTCATGTTTATCTGCAACTGTCTCGTTTCTCCTTTATCCACCTCTTGCCTCATTTTGATCTAAAGCTATTTCTTCCAAGGCACTTAAGGTGAATCACCAGTGCATCTCATCAAGAATGTTTGGCTTTTAAAGTGCACAAACTGGTTTCCAAAGTTTCCAACTGAAATGATAGATAGTTGTACCTTTTACCTGTATGGAGTCAGAAGGCTGTATGACCAATTATCAAACAAAATGCACAGCAAGTAAAAATGGGCATATATTTTTGGAAGAAAAGCAAAACAATAAAATTCTCAGTTTCAACATCTGATATGTTTTTTTTGTACTATTTACACATAATTGCATTCTGTTTTTATTTACATTTTGCACAGGCTTTTTTGGAAATTTTTGGTATTGCATTTATGCACATACACACTATTAAAAATAAGTTTAATTTTCACAGAATTTGATAATCCATGGAGGCCAGTAACATGGAGGTATGACCACTGACTGACCAGACATTACTTTTTTCAAAATAGATAATTAATTATCCAATTATATCAGTGCATCAGCTAATTTTCTTATATGCTTCCTAATTAGTGAAGCCAACAAAGAACAGATGTTGAGAAAACTGAAGGAATTCCAGCTTAGAATTGAAGAAGTCAGTCAGCTGAGGATTCTGCTTCATGGACCTATTGGAGCAGGAAAGTCCAGCTTTATCAACTCTGTCAACACCGTCCTTCAAGGCCACATCACAATAGCTGCTTTGGCGGATTCTGCTGCTGGAAAAAGCTTCACTATCAAGGTAGAAACAAGGCTGCTAAATATTTAGTTCACACTCTGAGACTTTTAATAGCTTTTCCCCCCTTCAAGGCATTCTGAAGGTCAATAGCACAAAACAAAGAGTGTAATACTCCATTTAACTGAACTGGTGTGTGGTCCCAGTTCTTGATGTCAAACCCAAATGTATTCAGTATATAGCAAAAACAAAAGAACTGTACTTGCTGTTCCAGTACTTTCAGAGGAGACTATTACGGTATATGGTCACAGTCTGAACAAACCATGTCTCCATATTTGTCATTTTTCATTTTTATTACATAAATTGAAAGGTCCATTAACAACGTGTCAAAATATCATGTTAAATGGACCAATAGAAATAGATCCAAAAGTTACTTTTTTGGAGAATAAAGGTTTTGTTCTAATAGTGACAATATATATTACCCTGTAATTAAAATATCTCAACAATTGTTTACTTTTCATAAAATTTGCTTCTATTATTTTGTGTCCAGTTCAAAACCCACAGGCTGAAGAAAGGTGGACCTGGAGCTTACTATCCATTTGTCTTCTCTGACATCATGGGTCTTGAACCAGGGACTTCAGAGGGGGTCCACACAAATGATATTATCAACATATTAGAGGGCCATGTGAGAAATGGTTACACAGTAAGTTGATGAACATACCATTTTTAAATTATATTCTGAGTATTGTCAGCATAGAGATATATAAAATACATATGAAACATACTGTATGAAATAGAGTAGAGTGTACCATATGAAATGCTTACAGTTTATAGTAGTCATTCACGCTCCCTGTCCACTTCAATAAATACATTGTACATTCACTCACTGGCCATTTTGTGTGGTTAACCTACCTTACTAGTAATTGTACACCTAATACAAAAAGAATTGCCTCCATTTTTCTAGTTCTACTCTATAGGCATACAATTACAGACCCACTGGAATTCTACACAATCTATCTTCTACCCCACCAGTTCCCATCCTCACAGGTATCCTAGGTTCTAACTTTATGTTACTTGATGGTTATTTACACTCTACAAATGTTCTTCATGCACACGCATTTACAAAAATGGTTTCAAAAAGAACTCCATAAAAAGGATCTTTAAGTGGCCAAAAGTGGCTCTTCTATGTTATTGTTCCACACCTTTATTTTTAAGAGTTCAGTGTGTTGGAGGGTAGTATGAGTGTGTCAGTGTGTTGTTAGGGTTTTACATATTGTCACTGTTAGGTTAAGGGTTGTCCACCACCCAAAGATATCTAATCAAGAGTGGCTCTGTGATTCAATGACCAGGCTTAGACCAGAAGTCTTCAAATTCCATCTTTAATCCTGCTTCCTGTCCTGGATTTTGAAATCATTTGCAGTTGACGAAACTGCTAATGTAATTAATTGGCTGCTTATTGTCACACTTAGTATTAGTTGAATCAAAATGAATACATTTTCATCCTATATATATATATATATATATATATATTTATATATATATATATATATATATATATTTATATATATATATATATATATATATATATATATCCTCCTGAGAACCAATGAAAAAAAGTGTGTTGCAATTTAGATTTTTTGTGATTTCCTATCTTTTGGCATAAATAAAACATATTACCATTTAGACTTTTTAAAAATTATTATTTTTTTTTTTTTATAGCATGTCCACTATAGTGGACGGCAGGACGGTTTTAATCTTCAGAACAGTGAAATATAACAAGTTAAGCAATAACAATAAAACAAGGACATATTTGACTTTTATTCTGAATTCATTTTGTTTGTTGATTTTCAGGTTGGTAAAGTAGATGTTCTTATTAACTTAAAGTTTTTTTTTTATTCTCTTTTATTTCTTTTGCATATGTTGTGACTTGCTTTCTCATGTCTTTTGCACTCTCAAGTATAGAACAGCTGACCTAAAATCTTTCACTGCTTTTGAATTCTTTTTGAACATTTTTGTTAATTTCATCTACAGAAATACTGAACTTCTTCAGAACTAAAAACTTGGTTAGTTTTTCGTTTGTTTGCGTGTTATATCTTGAGGATTTTTTTTTTCAACAATGATAGTCCAGGAAGCAATTTCTTCTTTTGGTAATGCAGAGAAACATCTTGCACTTGGTGCATCTCATGTATGTCTTGTTTCTGCAGCCCTTATTTCTGCATCTTTCTGCATCTTTGCAATCCACCATCTCTGGCATGTGCATGGCTCCATATTTACGCACAGATGGCTCTGGATGTGGAATCCTCATTTTCATTGGTGGCTCATACTCTTCTTCACTCCCTTCACTTGCACTGTTGTCAAGTTCTGGAAGATCCAACAGCTCTTCAGCCAGGTGCAATTTAAAGTCCAAGTACTGTTCAGTTTCCTTTGCAGGTCGATTCAGGACTTTGCTGTCTGACTTGTACTGGATCCAGGAGTTTGTGATGGCAACATCAAAAAAGTGACCTATCACTCGTGTAGTCCATTTTTTGGTCCTGCTTGACATTCTGTAAAAGCTCAACATTCGGTCACATAAATCCACCCCGCCCATGTTGTCATTGTACTCTCTGATAACTGCTGATCTTCTCACTTGGATGTGTGCTTTGTCTTTGTTGGACCATCTTGTACAGACATCTTCAGGATCTTTCCCAAGTATGGTAGAGGCCATTAGCACTGGCTTGTTGTCATACCACTTTGTGATAGCCAGCTCAGGACTATTTCTGACCACCATCACTGATGCTTCTCTCCCTTCTTGTTGCAATTGTTTGTCACCAGTAAGCAGACATGGCTTTGGCACTCTGTTCTTCATTATGGTTCCAGTTGCTGGAAAGCCCTTTTCCAGCAAAGCATCCATGAGACTGACTGATGTGAAGTACTGGTCAAAG
Organism: Colossoma macropomum; assembly: GCF_904425465.1. Classification (NCBI taxonomy): domain Eukaryota; kingdom Metazoa; phylum Chordata; class Actinopteri; order Characiformes; family Serrasalmidae; genus Colossoma; species Colossoma macropomum. The sequence goes on from NW_023494808.1 coordinate 13,195,023, forward strand.
AACAGCTGACTTCCTGTGGGAACAGATTCAACCATACGTAGGACTGCTGCTGCCCCAATGCCCAATCTTTTGTCATTAAATGTATTCTTTCCTTGGTATACTTCAAAGTCCAGCACCAGACCATCTGGAGAGGCGAGGACAAATACCTTCAAGCCCGTCAGGTATGGCTTGCCTGGAACAAACTGCCTGATTGGACAGCGGCCTGTGAAAGGAATGATTTACTCATCAATGCAGAGCTTTCCTGGTTTTGAAAGCCTAAGGCAGCTTTGCTTCACTCTGTCAAGGAGTGGCCTGGCTTTCCAAAGAATGTCTGTATTCTTTGTTTCCTCATTCACATCAAGGTCATTTACAATTTTCAGTGAGTTTCTCAGCTTGAAGAACCTATCTCTTGTCATTTTGTTACTTATAATTGGCACTTTTGTTTTTTTGGCCCAAAACATCTTGATTCTGGGATAACCAAGGCAGGCCATGTGAACTGATATGCCAAAGAAGACTTTCATTTCCTGTGGAGTGGTGTTCAGAGAAACTCCTCTAGTCTGTAGCTCCCTTTGATTTGTGAAAGTTGCCAAGTCTTCAAAAACCTTGCTGTCAATGTATTGGGAAAAGTACTGAATTGGACTCCAATCTGCACGAAGTGTAGGGTCATCTTGATAATCAGGAGGCCTAGGTAGCACAGGTGTGAATCTGTGTTGGTGGAAAAGCAGAATAAACAGTTTAATGAAATTTCATTAATACCATTATTATTAATTTAACCTCCAAACACTTTGATCTGATACATCTGAAATGTAATTATTTTTATTCACTTTAAAACTCCAACCAATCTGATCACAATGTAATGTAGTTAATAGTTATTTCATTTACTGTACTTTCTGTTGCCAAGTGTATTTTGTGCTGCCATTAGTTCAACAATGCAGTATTTATATATATATTTTTACTGGTTATAAACATTATTTATGGTAATCCTAAAATGAAATAAAACATACGTGCTAGTCCTGGCCCACAAAGGACGACGGCTCTCCTGTTGGTCTGTGTCTGTGATCTGATCTGATGAGCTACCTGCCTCTTCATTAGAACTCTCTACCTCTTCTTCATCAGGCTTAAACTCGTCCTCAGCATTTTCCTCATCTGATAAATCTAAGTCTGAATCTCCCTCAATTATTTTGTACAAAATCTTCTCTGCCTCTGTTCTGTCTCCTAAAACAATATGTTAAAACCTTTAGTGCCCGCAAAAGACATGAAGATCATCTTAGTGTCCACTATAGTGGACACTTATAAAATGGTTATTATTTAATTTTGAAAATAAATAAACTGCTCTCAGGCCTCATTAAACAGTTCCTAACAACCTCAAAAGCAATAAAATATATGAATGTTGTAGTAAAAAAAGCAATAAATAAAGAATATTTGGCTTACCTTTTCTCATTCCATAAAATGTGCTTGTTGATATGGAGGCCATTTTGTTTAAACAGGAAGTGGAATTTTTCAGCATCCTACCCCAACACATGTGGTATCACTGGGAAGCCCAGGATGTCCTCTTTAAGATACAGCAAGACTTATTAGGGTAACTCAAACGAGTAAAATGATAGCGGCAGAAACAAAGTGTCCACTACAAAGGACACAAATGAATAGGCGGGGTCTCAGGACTCTGTGATTATTGTCTCACAGACTCTGTGCTTATTGTCACACTTAGTATTAGTTGAATCAAAATGAATACATTTTCATCCTATATATATATATATATATAGCTCATTTTGAAAGTAGTAATTGCTCAATATTCGAGGGAGATAAAGCAGGGTGGTGCTGTAGTAGTCATATTTCCCATGTATATAAGATAATAAAATAAATTCATTTGTTGGGAAAATGTACAAATTTGACTTACACTCAGTCCATTTATTTTATTTCAGTCAACTCAGTTGTTTGCACAAAATTAATAATATCCATTTTTGAATGTTCGTGTAATGTATTTCACTTTGTGAAACTATATATTCCTTTAGAACCTGGTTCACATGGCTGCAGTCTGCAACCCTGTTTGGTTATAGCTTAAATAAGGCTTCCTGTTTACATTACAGCAGAACAGATATCATGTACAGTAATATATGATTAGAAAAGACTGCTGTCTCTGCTTTGCTGAGCGTAATAAAGTTATAAATTTAAAAGTGTTTAAATGTAGTCAGTGTAGTACTGAACATGATGTTATATCAAGACACTTCATTTTTTGTTTTTTTCAGTTCAATCCTGTTAGTCCACTTGACAAAAGGGACAAATACTACTACAGCAACCCCGGCCTGAAGGACAAAGTTCACTGTCTGGTGAGCGTCCTACCAGCAGACAAAATCTCCATCATCTCTGATGAAGTGATCGTGAAGATGAAAACTGTTCGGGAAAGAGCTCGTAACTTGGGTGAGTCTTCATGTTTCTGTGTGGTGAAGAATAAAAATGAGAATTCATCTTTGAAATACACAAACAGTTAGTCTTCTCTTTAACAGACATACCCCAAGTGGTCATAATGCCCATGGTGGATACAGCATGTCCACTAGTCCATGAGGACCTGAAAAAGATCTACACCAGCAAGAAAATCAAGGAGAAGGTGAGTAAAGTAGACATATTGTTTTTTTGTTTTTTTTAATTATTATTATTTTTGCAACTTAATTCCCCTTACCTCTCACAATAGCTACAAAAGAATGATTTCAGCTTGACATTTGGTATTTTTGATATATATTAAGTTTCAAATATAAAAATATGTTCTAAACACAAGTATTTAAAAAAAAACATCATCATTTATTTTTGCAATACTCAGTAACTGTTATTCATTTACTGTTCATTTTGACCATCACATTGATTTATCTGTCTACTCAGGCTTTAGCAGAGCTCAGTAACACTGAGATTAATAACTGATCATCACATTGATTTATCAGTCTACTCAGGCTTTAGCAGAGCTCAGTAATGCTGAGATTAATAACTGATCACCACATCGAAGGTCTACTCAGGCTTTAGTAGGAACTTTAGTATTTGTAAAGAGGCTGTTGATTGAGGCCATTAATCCTCTTGAGAGTCTGTCTGACAAGCATGTTTGCTACCCGCCATGCAGTGATTCTTAAATAGTTCATGAAAAGCATTGATGTTGTTTCTTTTAAAGATTGTATGTTTTTTTTTTAACTTTGTGGGTAACTATTCTAATAGTACTCTCCTAAAAAAGGCAAAAAGTAACTGTTCTGAATATGGCTTTTTCAAAATGTAGCTTGGAGTGAATACAGATACTTAATTTCTGCATTCTGAATATGTATTCCCTATCAGGGGTGTAAGAGGTAATGATAGACCTGACTAACCAGTGCCTTCCCTGAATGCTCCAACAGCTTCAGAAATAAATAGATTTTGGTTTCTAGTTTTGATACTCCATGTTATTATACAAATAAATAATACAAGACTGCATTTCCATGAGCATATTTGAAGTTCTGCTTATCTTTGTTGTTTTTTTCCACACCCAACCCCTTCTTTAAAACAGTAAAAGCAGTTTGATCCTCCAGTGTGCACATCCATCACGTAACTACTTTGGTTACTAAAGAAGGGAGTTAGTGGCCAATCACTAGTTCTGACTTCCAAGCAGCCATTTGTTGAGCGGTTTTAGTGAAAATTACTGTAAATATATTTAAATATATATTTTTAGTTTCCCTTTTGAATTTCCCACTATTTGCATTGTTTTGAATGGAGACTAAATTTAACCCTAATTTGTACTGAACTACAGCAAGATTAATGATCAAAGCACATTTACCTTGTTGACTGTCAGCTGTTTAACCCTTAAATGAATACCAACCAACCGCAATACCAATAAAGAAATACAATACAATAAACAATAAATATTTTTCTCATGCTGTGCACTGTGCCTGGTGCCCAAAATTTGCCCCCTATTCCCAATACTTGTATTCCGTTGCATCCCAAACCTAGATGTAAAGTGGTATAGCAGTAAAGGGTGCAAAGTGCCACTGCCAACTGCCAGCTATCATTGCCAGGTGATGTGTCTATTGTTTAGAAGAAAATGCTGATTGTGGTCACTTACAATCAAAAGATTAACAGTAGAGGTTCAACACAGTTGACTATGTTTGATCATTAAAAAAGGGTATGAAATTGGCATATAATGGCTGACCAGACTGTTCGGTGGTTATGAAGGCAGTTAAGCTTCTGTACATAGACAATGCTTCCGTGTCTGAATCTGGATTTATTTCTCAGCATGCCTGTTTACAGAATGCTGCAAATTAAAACACAGTGAACTAAGCAGTTAAACAAGGCCTAGTTTCATTAGCTTACTCATCTCTTTAATGAACACTGCTAGTCCAGTTAGCACTCGCAGCTAGAAAACTGAAAGGTTTCCAGTATTGTTTGACCTAATCTAGTTGAGTTTGCAAAAAAAAATATATATATTTTACACAGGGTGACACATGACCCCAAACGTGTTACATTTCATTAATCAGACCCACCAACAGACTGAAGGTAATGTAATGTAAAAAGAAATGAAAATTGGTTAAAACATCATAGATCATCCAGTGATAGATCAAGCAAAGGACGGCATTCACACATACATGCAGATAGGCAATCAGAATGGAACAAAATCACCATAGCATGATGAGCTTAGCTTAGATGTGGGCAGAGAAGCTGAGATTGCAGCTTCCTGGTATGTAGCATAGAAGCTGCATACTTCATTATGAATGCACTACATAGATTTACAGTGGGGTAATAAGTATTCAAGACGTCAACAACTTTTTATTAATATATTTCCAGTGCGTGTATTGACATGAAATTTAGACCAGACATTGGTAATAACAACAACAAATAGTACAACAACACAGCTAAATAAATCATAACATTCCAATCCATGATAAAGTTAAGTGCAGTAAAAAAAAAAAGGTATTAAACACAGTAAGAAAAAGCACTAAACCAGCTGATGACACTAATTTGTTCTCCTACTAGTGCTATTTAGAATTCACTCTTTGAAAAAGCAGTATCACCAACAAGATAGCAATTGCACTGGTTACCGACTTTTTTCTCAACTCCTAAATGTTCCTATAAACCCCACTGGGGCTTTTATCCACAAGCGGAAGGAACTTCACTTGACCATCAATTGGCCAAGCACAGGAGGTCTTCATCCAACTGCGCAGTCAGTTAGAGACAGTTAGTGAGAAGAGCAGCCCAAAAGCGAAGGACCACTCAAAAATAGCTCCAGAATGGCTTTGAAGCACTGGGTACAGTCATCACATAGAAGTTGATGAGAATGAAGCTGGCTTCCTATTTACATTTTCCTGTTCCATGTCGGAAAAGCAAACGTAGCATGAAGATCTATTATTAGATCTATTATCACTTCATTCAGAAACTGAAAAAGCTGAGCACCTCCATATAGATACAGGCTATAATTTAGTTATAATTTAATGTTTGTGATAGCAGCAACTGTAGTGACAGTTTGCTATCTCATAACCTACCAAATGTTAGTTACATTGCTTGCTGCATTCACTCGAACGTTACGTTAATATCTTTTCAAGTAATTTTGCCTGTGGATCTTCTTTTTTATTTACAACTTTTGGCACAAAATTAACCCCAAATACAGGAATAAGGATGTGGGTCTTAATCTCATAATGAAACAAGTGTACTGAACAAAAGTCTGTTGTGTTTGTCCTACAGATGCAGGAGTGCAGTAACAGACTGGGGGTCCCAATGAACTGCATCTTCCCTGTGAAGAACTACAATGAGGAAGTTACAAATGACCTGCATCTGGATATTTTGATTCTGATGGCTTTGACAAATATCATTATGTTTGCCAATGACTATGTAGAGGAGCAGATTTTTGCAGACAATGAATAAGGATAACACATTTGTGCAATGGTGTGATGACAGTAGTTTCAGCAATGGGCATGTACAGAGATGTCAGAAAGCACCAGCAGACACCTTTTCACATGTAGTCTCACTACACTTCATTTTCAGCTATTTTTTGTTTAGTCACTCAGTAGGCTACATGGTGTTTATAGTCTTTATGGGATATATGGCTTTTCTGGGATTTAATCTTCAACATAAAAATAAGAACAATGAAACTTTAGTATATACAAGAACAGACAAAATCTTAAATGGAATTTCACTCCAAATTTCCAAGCAGACAAAATAAGCTACAGCATGAAATGGAGGCAACCATTGGCATGATTACTGTTTATAGGCTTGTGGTTCAATAGTCTCACATGGTCAAATGTGATCTTGTAATGAGAATACATGCCTGGGGACCCTGTTAAACTTTTGGTGCTGTACTGTTGTGAAATCCACCACGAACAAGGGTACAACTAGTATGTTAGCGCAACCCCACTGCATACCTGCTACGCAGTCTGTGATCTGGAAAGTGCAGACAGAGCCTCAGAAAACCAAGCAACAACAGACTGGACACAACTTACGCACATATACAGTTTAAACACAGAGAAGACAAACACAGCCCAGGATTCCTGCCAAATACAGTTTTGTAACATAGACTGTTGCTTAGGCTGAAATGACAAATTTTATTGGAGATTTATACAGACTAAAATGTAAATGATTCGCTGCTTAAATCAGGATGTATCTTTTTTGCTTTTTTTCAGGTTCATTAGGTTGGATTCATATTGTAAGCCATATTGTAAGCAAATATCATGAGTGATTTGTATCATTCATTTACATATGTTTTTATGGCTGTATTGATTTACTATAATGTGGTGGGTCCACCAGACCACTGAGTAACAAAAAACATCAACACCACACAAAGGTTAAATGAAACTTTATTTATAACTTACTTGTATGCTATAATGGTTATGCATTCTATGAATACTGGGTCTATGAACACATTCATAACATGTTATAATGCATGCATAAGGCAATATAAACCTGTCTATAATATTATAAATATAATGCTTACGTACTTATTAACTAACTGTGTAATGAAGAATTACCATCATAGTTATTCATTAATTTCTCTTCACTATATTAAACTACTATGTTGGTTCAAGTGTATTTAATTAATAACCAGTTTTTGACTATTGTTGTAACTACATGTTTAATCTCTTCTTAACTAATGCTTAAGTACTTACTAAGTTAAGAATAAGTAATCAAGCATGAACTTTAACGTTTTTCTTCACGTACTCCTCTTTATAATGAGTTGTACTGCTTTTAAAAGTGTAATAATTTAGTAACCAATCATGAACTATTGTGGTAACTGCATGTTTAAGGTTTTCTTAACTAATTATTAACTAAAAAGAAAGTAATCAGGTGTTACCATCTTACTTCATAGATTACTCAATGCTGATAAACTTCTATTCTGAATGTTACGTTCCACACTCCGCTGAAGTATATTAAATCATATGTCACACTATTTTACATGCACACACACACACACACACACGCACACACACACACACACACACGCACACACACACACACACACACACACAGAAAAGAACAAAAAACACAACTATACCCATCTTCTCTCAGTCTAAATGCCCTCTATGTCAGGGGTCCCTGGTCTTACCCACAAATGTGGATAGGTTTGGTGACCCCACACTGAAAAATGGTTGCTTTCACATGTGTACATTGGCTTACATGTACATGTGTAAGTACTTAATTAAACGACAATCATATTTGATTAAACATTTTCATTTGTGTGGAACCAATGCACACATTTGTATAATGTAAATGATGCCATTTTATCAGTGAAGGCACTACACTAACAAAACCAACTGAACTGCTCTTACCTGACAAATATGCAAGGTCACATGTAAGTGGTGCTTCCCCTCTAATATAGATCTAATATAATGCCTCTTACATGTTTCAAATTAGGGTAGTACAAAAGAAACATGATTGAACCTCTTCAATGGACACAAAAGCTGTGCAGTTTAATTAAGACAAAGGGTAGGCATAGTGTATTGTAGTGTAGTGGTTCTCACTCTCTCAGTCATTGGTCCTTCTTAAGGCCTATGCTTTTCCCATGGTTTAAATCAGCAAGGTCCTGACAAGTCACTGATCTTCCTCCATTAATGCAGGTAGGCAGCCAGACCTGGTGAAGAAAATCAAATACACATAAATACATACCAAATTATATGCTTATAACATTGAAAACATTGAAAGCTAATGTATTTGGTGGCTAGTCTTGGACCATCAATTTCTTACTGTTCTTACTTAATCATTAATGAAGTATTATTTACTTGTATATCACTATTGCCTATTATTCTTTGTGACCCCACAAGTAAAGTGAAAAGTAAATGATCTGACCTATACTATTAACTCACTAGTACCTACTTAAGAACTAGCAGCAACCGATTGGTGATTTTTGAGATCAGTGTTTTAATTACAAGTACATATGAGTAAAGTAAATATATAAGTAACAAATTGATAGTCAAATTGTAATAATAACTAACAACATATTCCCAAAAAATACTACTGCAATGCATAAATATGCTCAGATTTATTTTTATTCACAACAATGTGAAAAAAAAAATCACATTTACACTACAGTTGCATGAGCATTAAGAATGGCCACACACAATCTTGAACTGAACAGTCAGAGTCCTTATAACAGTAATGCTGGTGCAATCCTAAGAGATGTAATACTCAATACTAAACATATAACCTGAGTGGATAACATTCTAACTAGGGGTGGGAATCTCTAGGCACCTCACGATTCGATTCAGTTATGATTCAGAGGCTGCGATGCGATTATAAAACGATTATCGATGCATCTTTTTTTTCTATACAGCATTTCTATTTTTTCACTGTGTGAGTTCAAGTTTTAAGTTCAAGTTTCAAGTTTATTTGTCATTTGCACAACATGTCAGGACATTTATGCATTGAAATGCTTGTGGTGAGGCTCAGCTAATCACTCTACAGAAAGTAAATAAGTGAAAATAAAAATGCAAGAAAAACTAACTGACATATATTAAATATACACAAAATATACACAGAATATACACAGAATATATACAGAATGTAGAGACAATATACATTTTAAAGTGACTCAGTGTTGTTATTTAAAGTGACTTGGTGCTTTTAAACCAAAGTATTTGTAATGATCAATAATGAATTTATTTCCAATATCTCTTATTAATAAACCAAATGGAAGTGATGTGGCAAGTGAACTAGAAGACTCTCATTCACTGCTTTTGGAGCACATGAGACGCTGCTGCCACTCATCTGTGTTAAAATGCGCAGTTATGGTGAAATAAGATCCAGTGGTAATGGATGTCCACGCAGCGCGTTACAGCCGTCCTACTCGTTTAATTCAGTGATTTTATGACTTCGGTTTTGGTCTCGTTGTAGAGAGTGGGGCAGGGGAATCGCTGTATCAGTAAAATGTCTTCGAGACGGGACGTGTGCAACATAGAGCGAAAGCCCCATTTCGCAACGACACCTCGTCACCTAGCAACAATGCGTTAATCACATTTATAAGCAGTGCAGTTGGTTTCCTGGTACGTTAAATCTGCAATGAGAGACTGTCACACAGTAAACAGTTACGAAGATGAAGTCGCTTCTCTTTCCAATTTTCCCGTCACACCTTAAATGGTGTCACATTTACATTCGGTGCATCAGTCAGAATTTAAGGCGGAACGGGAAAAACCGAACAAGAAGCTGGAGAATGAGAAGCGACTTCAGCCTCATAAAACAGTTGAACGCTGAGAGACATTTTACAATAAGCTGCTCTAGTTTTGAATAAAAGTTTCCGGAGGGAAAGGGGAGGAAAGCGGCTAAAGCTAAAGTTTAAAGCAGAGCGAAGTAAATCTGCACGCTCGTTTATATTGTTTAGCCTATACTAGGACATTATCACATACTGACACATACTGGACATAAAATGTTGTGACTCCCAAGCTGGTTTGATTTTTGTTGAAAGGATAAATGGCTCTTCTTAAGATTTGGGTTGTGACTCCTGACTTAACCCGGCTTTTAATGCAGAGGGAGCCGGTCGGATTTCTCACTCATCCAGTAGTGTTTTTTGTGCCATCACAGACTGTCTGGGCGCTGCACTTACCCACTTCCAAGTTCCGCCTTTTACATTCCGTCAACATCACGTTATAAATGAAATATTTAGAAAATTGATTTTTTGACATTTGTTATTTGATTCAGAATCGTTCACGTCCGCATCGCGATGCATCTAAGAATCTATTTTTTCCCGCACCCCTGATTCTAACTGTGTAATTTTAAATAAGACAGTTTGCAAATTTCACAAAAACTTTCAAGGTACTTAAAAGTATTGTATTCAACATTCAGCTTACCTCTTCTTCACATTACAGAAAAAGGTACTTTAAAATTACATGATTCATTTAAATTTAGATGTGTATTTAGCTGCACATGAAGCTAACATGTGTTGAATCAATACAATTCTTGCCCCCCCTCCCACCGCCCCCACAAAAAAAGCATGAAATAAAGCAAGTGTGTTTGATGCAACACATTTTATTCAGTGCAAAGTGCAAATCATGTAATCGTATAAGTTCAATGCACCATTGTTTTAGCGCATTTTTAATCACAGGTATGAATATCTAGCAGTGTGCCATCTTCCTTCGTTTGTTCAACTGTGGTTCTGAGCACTGATTTCTATGAAAATGCAGCTCTGCACTGCTCTGCAAAATCATATACGGTGTGCCCTTTTCTTCCTTTGTGGAACACAGCCTGTATCTGGGAGTATGATTCAGGATCCACCTCCTGCAATTCTGCAATGGCTGCTGTGTCAACAATTATTTTGCGATTGACATCAACATAACTGTAGGCATCAGCCTTGGACATGCCCCTGGACATGGCCTTCAGCACACGTCTGTATCTAGAAATGGCATCTTCTGGCATCACAACTGCAAAGCAAACCAAATTTATGTCTGTCTAACCAACACTAAGCTGGCAGTTTGTTAGGTACTCTTGCCTTGAACACACACACACTACTATGCCAGTGTCTCTGCTGTGCTGAGAATGGACCACCACCCAAATAATATCTTTCAGTGGTGGTCCTGTGATGGTCCCTTTTTCATTGATGGAAAGAGTAAAAGGGGGTCTCATAAATGCAAAATTAGTTATTGTAATGGTCTAATATTAGTAACTGTCACTTTGTCTGTCCATAATGTACAATAGATAGTACTCAGAAGCACTTTTTAAAGAAATACATCACATAGTCTTATCCATTAAGTCCAGAAGAAAGAAGTATTACAGATTTTAGAGCCATGGTTCTTATTACCTTCATGTGTTAATATTGATGAAAACTCATCATTTGCAGTGAATAATGACGAGAAAGAGTTGAACATGTTGCTGTTTATTAAGAGGAATAACGTAGCTCAGCTCACAGGCCACCTAAAGCATTTGAGTAATGTAAAATGAAACTGCAAGAGCAGTGACGCCCTGTTAAACTGCAGGGGGCGCTCTCACAATTACTCTTAACTTCCAGTTTATAGCACTTTAGTTTTGACTTCACTTTTTATCATCATCATCATCACTTTTATTTATATAGCGCCTTTCCCATGCTCAAGAATGCTTTACAATCAAACAGCATCAACACATTAAACAACAACACATTAAACAAAAGGACAATACAGGTAAACATTCAAGTATAAACAGAGCAACGATAACACAGTGAAAACAAGTACGTCTTTAACGGAGATTTAAATGAAGACAGAGAGGTTGCATCCTGAATAGACTGTGGGAGAATATTCCATAACTTGGGAGCTACTACATTAAATGATCGACCACCCATAGAAGCTGTCTTAACAACAGTACTTTTGTACCTTTTTGAGTAGAAATACTGTACTTTGTCCTGTGCAGATATAGATACAATTGATATAGATAATGAATTAAATTCATTAAGATTAAAACTTTGGAGTATTCCTTTAAGAAAGGAACCACTGTGAAGGTCTACAGCTTTTAATCTCATTATATGGCAATGCAGATAAACTACAGTGATAATCCACATCTTAATCATAGTCAGATTTTAATCTATTTCTGTGAGTGTTATTGTCTTTTGATTTTGTTTTGCTATTGATAATTGCTTTTAATTTATTAGGAGATGTCAACAGTATAGTTGACTGTACAGTAAACATCTCAAACTTTAAGATGCTGATAAATTATCAAACTTGAGCTGCATATATATGAGAAATAGTGTTGAAAATATTGTCATAATTGCAGTATGTTTTTTGACATTATGGTCATGGTAGATTTGGGTATACCTGGAAAAGAAGAAAGTGGGTTTTGGATTACTGGGTGTAATTACTGGGACTACATTTTATACCCAGAGTTCTTTTTTACAGTGTCAGTATGCAATCTGTTATTTCGCCATAACATTCGTTTTTTCACAAACACTGTATCACTCCGCTGAGACGCCGTTGCTAAGCAATGAGTTTGACAGCTGTACGAGACGCTCAAACCGTTTGAACGTTTTTACTTCTTACTTTGCCTACAAACAGAAAATGGACACTTTTAAGATCACATTTGACCTACAGCCCATTTTGTTTGGCAAATGGTATTCGATTCATTTATGGCTAATTCCAGGTTGTTCCAAACCTATATATATATATATGTATTAATAGTGTAAATATACTTAAATGGTGATGGCATGCACAGCAAAAAATTGTTATCTATAAAAAAGTATCTGCTGCAACTGTTTTTCATTCATTTCCACTTTTTCATAGATTTGTTGCCTTATACACTACATATTACTGGCTCCAGAATGCCCTAGTCACCTAATCTATGAAGTAAGATGGTAACACTTGATTACTTTCTTTTTAGTTAATAATTATTTAAAAAAAAAAAACCTTAAACATGCAGTTACCACAATAGTTTGTGATTGGTTACTAAATTATTACACTTTTAAAAGCATTACGGGTCATTATAAAGAGGAGTATGTGAAGGACAACTATTAAGTTAATGCTTGATTACTTATGCAATCTGTTATTTCACCAAAACATCATGGATTTTTCACAAATACTGTATCACTCTGCTGAGACACCGTTGCTAAGCAACGACTTTGACAGCTTTAGGAGATGCTCAAGACATTTAAAAGTTTTTACTTGTTACTTTGCGCACAAAGAGAAAATGGACAATTTTAAGATCACATGTGACCGACAGCCGATTTGATCAGACTCTGAAGATGAGACAACACTAAATTCCCAAACTGTCATTACCACTGAGCAGCTTTTCAGTCGGCAGCTGTGACAGAAGAACAGCTAAACAACCTGGAATCAGCCAGAAATTAACCGAATACCATTCGCCAAACAATATGGGCTGTAAGATGCTTTACTTGTGGCAGTTTTGTGGCTCAGTCTGTACTTCAAAAGGTGAGGCTTACAGCATACTGTGCAGCGAGTGAGTGGAGCTAAGTTAGTTTTATTTTTGATATTCGTCTTTTCGGCACTAATAACATTGGATCGGACTATGGTTGTCAGTCTTACATATTAATGACAGTACATATTACATATTAATGACAGTACGACCACAGAGAGTGATGCACACCTGTTCTTTTGCAGTTTGGGTCACATTAAACGTACCGCTATTTTGTGTTAATACCATAGAACCGAGACAAGTTTTTCAATGGGAAGAAAAAGCATGCACTTCTAGACCACGCCTACATCCATGCACACACCTTTGTTTTCCTCCAAAGCGTTTCAGTGCATTTAAATATTTTATTGTTCATGCTAACAATAGACACTGTCAGACGTCAATAGCTCCATAAACACTGTGTCTACACACATCTAATTAATTGTGTTATTTGCTCTAAAATTATTGTTAGAAATTCACAACACTTTGATTTAGAAAAAGACCTGTAGCTAAAATGTACTTGCCAATAATTGTCCTAACAGTACTGAGCCTTACCTGTATACTGATAGCTAGTTAGCTTGATGACAAAGGTTCAGTAATCATCAGACATTAGCAGTCATGAAGGTTCAATAGGTCCTTAACCATCTAAAATATTAGTTTAAAAAATGAGTGTAGAAAAGAAAACGTCTTATGTAAGTGGATCAAAATGGAACTCAAAAATCTTTTAAATCCATCAAACACTCAGTGAGTCAGATTTATGTTATTTTTCCATTTTGAATTTCGACATTTTAGACATTCAACATTTAAATCAGCAGTGTTTGGTGCAGATAAGTTTCAGTAATGACACTCAAACTTTGGATTTTACTTGAAGATGTAATGTAGCTAAAATACTACTTTTCAAAAATCAGCATTCACTGCAATTAATGCAGCTGAAATGCTTTTGAAGATGAAAATACATAAATATTGATATAACATAATTATTGCAGTACATTCAAAATTCAGAAGTTGTGTATAATTGCTGAAACTTAACTGCACCATACACAATTGTTTGTAGTGTTGCGTGTAATACAACTGAAATGCTATTGAAATTTAAAATTTATAAAAGTTAATAAAAAGTAGTTACACCATTATATCCAAGAGCTAAAGGCTGACATCTCTCTGCAGCATACACAGCTGTTTTTGATGTGATATATAATGCAGCGCAAATATTATTGAAACTCAAAATCTATAAAAAATTAATACAATTTGTTACATCATTATATCCTAAATCCAAAGACTGTGCATCGTTGATACAGTAGTTACAGTAAATTATTCAACATCTAAAGGCTGTGCATCATTGCTGACACCTCACTGCACCATACACAGCTGTTTTTACTGATGTATGTAATGTGACTGAAATATTATTAATGTATCATGGGGTGAATTGTTCTATGCTGCAGCAGGACCTTTGCAGTCTTGAGTAGCTACAGGTCTGACAGTAGCCCTCAGACTAGAGGTCTGCACTTTTGCAATGCAAGAGTTTTCTTTTGAAAACCAGCCCACTGCAGTAGTGAGCTACCCACAAATTAATGAATACTCTAAATAAATTCAAACTCTACTAAATCATACATGTAAACAATATAAAATGATAACAGTAAAACCATAAATATTAATGAAGTCATTCTAATGAGTTGTGACATTAACACATTAACAATGTGCAAATTCTTGTAGCCTACAGAGATGGCATAACCATTCTGTGGTTTAATTCTTGCTTTGTGTTTACTGGCGTATGGAGAAGTTACTTCACAGCAAACCCGATGACCATGACTACCATGTTATTTCAGCAGAGAATAATGTTTTTTGTGAGTAGACTATGTCAAATATTGAGTGTAAGTTTGCCTTAACAGAACTTCGTGGCTGGGAGTAGGCCAAACATTTCAGTTGCGGGTGGGAGCAATCTGTGATTGTATTTAATCACAAGGTCTTCTGCTCACAGGTTACAAGTTGTTGTAATGACTGTTCTCCACAGCTACTTCCTTTCCCATCTGCTCAAGCATACCCACCAGAGCATGGACAACTTCCAAAATGCCTGTGCATCCCCACTACGGACACCAGGCCTATCCATTACCATATGTGGTTGCCCATAGTGTTCTCTGAAGCAGCTCAAAGTGTCAGTGTATGGATACTGTGAACTGCAGTATGAATCTGCAATCAACAGGGTCTCTTTAAACTTGACATGGTCACCTAAGAACTGATATTTGAAGAAATCAGTAGTGTAATCTAGTAATATATTTTCCAAGGTGAGCTTTAGCAGCTTTGCAAACTGCTTGGGCTCTTCACTAGTGAAGTGGGCAGCAGAAGGTTTAGGGCTCCTGTACAATATTCCTCTGCTTGGTGGTGCAGGAGTGCTGGAAAGATGCCCTCTGGAATGGGGGCTTCTGTACAATACTGGTCCACAAATAAGCATGTATTATTATTTAAATAATGCTATTATCACAATAGATTAATGCATGGACTAATCTTTAATACATCAGGAAATAATGAAGCATGTATGTTAATGAAGGAATGAATCATACATAAATGGCAATTAATAATGATAATTGTTAAGCATTAACATATTGCTAACTAATCTGTTAATTAATACCATAACTTGATATATTAATTACGATCCTTTCTATAATGCATAATGATTGTTTGGAGATGTTAATGCAAATCATATGCATAGTGTTGGCCAAAACTGAAGAATGACGTGTGAAATGTTATGAGCAGATGAATAAATTAGTGCTTACATTTTCCATTGGGATTTCATTATTGAAAACAAACCTTATCCATTCTTTTTTGGTGTCATAGCACTTTGGAAGCATATAAAAAATGACCAACTGGAAAACTGGCCTCCCACAACACCATATTTTTGTCTGCTGTCCACCATGGTGTTCACTGCAAAATCACATTGGAAATGGCAGAGCCTGCGGTGACATTATAAGGCTGGGTTGGTGGCCACAGTTATCCTAGTGGATGCACTACATTGCTATGATGTAGAAATTGGAAGAATAAATTCCAACAGCCTGTAGAATCTCATATAGCAAAAAAAAGACTTTTCATAAGTTCCCGAGGGAAGATACAATGACAAGTAACATATATGTGGTTTATTTGATCTTGACTAATCTTAGACTTCCAGTCTTGTTATGGGTGGTTTGATGAAACATTGATATGATGTGTCTCATATGTATATAGAAATGCTGTGAACCATTCTAAATTCTAACAGGTAAGTGAAACTATTGTGGAAGCTGTTTTTCATGTGAAGAAAGCTGCAGTTGTGCTGTATATTTTTACCTCAGCACATCGTCTTTGTGAAAAGATGTGAATTGCTTTCACAGCAGGGGGCTCTCACCCCCTTTCATCCCTCATTGCTCAATAACAGCTCAACACAGTGTTACAAAATCTCAATCACTGAGCCAACAGTGTCCTAGTTAATATGACAGCAGAGTTAGATAAAAAAAAAAATATTTTGTTTGATTGCACTGATTAAAAATATCCTGGTGCTGACGGAATGGCCACTAGAGGGCCTGCTGAAGGAAGCTACATGGTATTGTGCCTAATGTGATTGGGGGCATTAATGAACAAGTTAAAGAATGATCATCCTGATGATGAGAAATATGAGGCCTTTTACGGAAATGAATCTTGAAAATATAAGTATAAGTTGAAGTTGAAGCTTTAGGATATACAAGAACAGATTAAATACCGAATGAAATTTCAGTCCCAAATCCCATGTAGAAAAAATAAATATATGGCATGAAGGGAAGAGGACTACTGGGATCCTATTTGAAGGCTTGTGGATTAGTGAATATAGTCATATACAATCGTGCTGAGTGCAGCGGTAAATGCCTACAAATAACCATAGGGGAAGTATAATCTGTTAAATTGCAAAATAAAGAAATAAATAAATAAATAAAATGACTCTGGGGCCCTAAGCAACTGCCTATACCATTAATAGTAAGAAAAAGCCCTGCATAAATTAATTGACATTATTTTAACCAAAATCCCCAAAAATGGTGGCAAAGGCAACCTAATTGTGTAGGTGCTGCAGTAAGAATATTGCAAGGCATTAAATACACTGACATTCATCTTTTTTTCCCAGTTTTCTTTACATACACTTAAGATGATGTACACATGATGTAAACTTAACGTAAACTCAAACTTCATGCCACAGCCTATTTCTGTTATTCCACATGCACAGACTGAGAAATAAGAACAAAATCAGAATAAGAGTTTACAGGCACTGAGAAAGTTATTAAGGTAAAATCCAGCTCTCTTTATTGGTTTCCTTAATCAGATTTCTGGACCCTACCACGATCTAAAAAATCAGAGTGTACTGTTTACATGACAATTTGAATAATCAGATAACTACAGAAATCCAATTATGATTGGCTTTATTAAGTGCATGATAACACACTCAGTGTTAGCCGTAACTACTACTACACACACACTGTTCAAGATGTATTGTTTTTCCAGGGGAGTTTTTTAATGCAATTTATGTGGAATTTGACTTGATTTGATAACGTTTCTGTGTAATTGCCCCAGATTGAAACATTAAAGCTCGGATTTTCACGTGTGCAGACTTTCATTATTCATCATTACATGACCACAAGTACCACAGACAATAACAATAACATTAGCGTGAGATGGATAACAGCAGTACCAGTATTAAAATACTCCAATTGACAGCTTAAATATTTATCTTTTTTTTTTATTTATATTTAGATTTTACATATACATCCCAGTCACAGCATATTCAACATTCTAAATGCAGCAGTACTACGTCAGTGTTACTACAGTGCTGAGAATGATCCACCCTCCGAATAACATCAGGTGGTCCTGTGGGGGTCCTGGAAGAACAGACTGAAAAGGGGGCTAACAAAGTATGCAGAGAAACAGATGGACTACAGTCTGTAATTAGCTACAGAGTGGTCCTATATGATATGATTTGTATGAAGTATGCTTATACACCATCTGTCTAGAATGATTCAACATCATTAATTATTAAGGAACTTTTATTTAGTTAAAACAGCTGCAACAGGCTTTACATCAAATTCTGTAAATGTAGTACATTTAAATGATCATTTTCAGCAATTAAAGGCAAGTGAATGGACTATAATACTTTCATATGTGTCCTGTTTATCTCTTTCTCTCCTTTTGTTTGTTAATTTGCATCAACAAGAAACCTGAGGTCTCTTTACACTGGCAGTAATCAACAATTTGACACTATTATTAAGACTAATAATTCAGTGGTTCAGTGCCAATTCGAATGATTTACTCAGAAAAGAAACAGTGTTAAAACAGTAGATTCAATTTCAAGTTAACATCGATCCAATTCAACACACATACACATGATTCATGAGCTGTTTTTTCACAGCTCATCTTTTCTGCTGGATTTATTGCTGGGTTTCTCTGAATCTTCTGTTGATTCATCTGAGCCCTAAAAAGAAACAATAATAGAAAGAGCACGTCATCAAAAACAACATTAAAGCAGAGAATGTCTTTTAAATGTCTGCTTTTGCTGAGTCTGATTCAGTGAATCTCAGACACTGCAAGTGTTTTTGTCTGCTGCACAACAAAAATACCTTTAAGAACAAAGAAGTTTGCTCAATCTTTACACCAACAGCAGCAGCTCAAACATGAAAGACACTTTTGTCATTTCCTAGTTCCTAACTGGGGCACTACTATGATTCACTAACAGTTATAAACAAGCTACATAAAGTAATAAAGTATACTATAAATTACAGCATAAGGTATGTGGACACGGCTCCTAATTATTGAGTTCAGGTTTTTCAGCCACATTCATCGCTAAAAGGTATTAAAAAATCAAGCACATAGCCCTGCAAATCTCCAAAGATAAACACAGGCAAAGAATGGGTCATACTAAAGGCCTTTCAATGTGACACTGTCATAGGGTGCCACCTTTGCCACAAATCAGTTTGTGAAATTTTGGCCCTGCTAGATCTTCCCCAGTCAACTGTAAGTGCTATTATTGTTAAATGGAAGAGTCTCAGACATGGATGTCCAATTTTATACACCAATGTAGCTGCAGGTTTTCATTGTAACAAAGCAGGAGCATGAATGATCTGTTGTTTGAAGACTGAGACTGACTGAGTAAATGAGTGGAATCAGGTGTGCTCTTCTTTTTTGGAATGAAAACCTGCACCCCCACCGGCTTTTAGCACCAACAAGCTCAAATAGGTGTGATGGTCACATACTTTTGGCCATATAGCGTAGCTTCATAATTAAGCATACATAAGAATATAACACATGGGTCATGCCCACTGAACATTTCAGTCATTGTATACGGAGTTGAACTCCGTGGAGCTAACTTTAAAAATGAATAACAAAATATTTAGAGCACTGTTTTGAAATTTTGTATGGTTCCAAAAATCAATTGAAGTTTTTGCTTGAATTTTTAAATGGAAATCCAAGACATGACTGGCCAAGTGCTTGATGAGTTGGAGTGGAATAAGCCATGTGCAAATTGCCTAACCTTGATTTATGCAGTAAAATTTATTAAAATTTATCTATCTATCCATCCATCCATCCATCCATCCATCCATCCATCCATCCATCCATCCACCCACCCACCCATCTAAAATAGTTTCATAAGAAAAACTGTGTCCAGTTATTTGCATTTTTATCAATGTAAAGTAAGCAAAGATGGACTGTAAGCCATTTCTTCATACCCAACCAAAATTATATTTTTGATTGCAGGTTTTTTTACTGACCTCCTCCTCATCACTGCCCTTTTGATCCTTCTCCTTATCTTCATCATCTTTGTCATCATCTTCATCTTTGTCCTCATCATCATCATCATCATCCTCATCTTCTTCCTCTTCCTCTGGCAACACTCCACCGTTATCCAGAAATTTGGAGAATGTTTCTAAATCTCTCTTCCCGTTGTAATCGACCACCTGAAATCAGAGTGTTTAAAACAGAACTTGGTAATAACATTTACGTCCATTGATCAATTTTCCTTTTCTTTCTTCAGCACTGTCACACTTTCTTTAAGCTTCTAATGAAGCAGATCCCACCACCAGCATGAATGACTCAGATTTAATACCCCTCCAGTGATTTAGCAACTGTGAAAGCTTTTATATATTGTCAATTAAGCAATGTGGTGTTGAATAATGTTGAATTCCAGTTGAATCGAGCCTAGTCAGAAGTCTACTTGCAACAAGCTGTTGCTTTTGTGTAGCACCTCCAGTGGACATGTTTTGTCAATACTTATCTTAGCAAATGCTCCAAACACGAGTTCAATATTTTGAATATGGTTTTATTTTAGCTCAATTGAAGTGTATTTCATAGGTGTTAATATGTTTTTCCACAGTTTTGGAGGTACATGGTTGTACAAGGCCAAAGGTTTACCCATAAAACTTTTTCTGCACTTTTGGAGATACACAGCCATATAAGGCTGGGGGGTTACTAATAAGATACATTTTCTTCCACAGTTTTGGAGGTATACAACCAGATAAGGTAGGGGGTTTACCCATAAAATATGGTTTTTACCCACAGTTTTGGAGGTATAAGGCCAAATAAGGCTGGGGATTTACCTATAAGAACAGTTTTGGAGATATACAGCCGTATAAGGCTGGGAGTTATGTAACTATAAGATACACTTTTATGGAGGTATATGACTGGATAAGGTTTGGGGTTTACCCATGAGACATGTTTTTACCAACAGTTTTGGAGGTACAAGGCCATATAAGGCTGGGGGTTTATCCATAATATATGTTATGGCACACATTTTTGGGGTATAAAGCCATATAAAGCTGGGGAATTACCCATAAGATACCTTTTTCCCCACAGTTTAGAGGTATACAACTGCATAAGACTGAGTTTCCTCATAAGATGGACAGACAAAGCGAATATTCACAAAATGTATGTGTTACGTTCAGACTTCTCCAAGAAACGTTTTCCATTACAGAGTTTGCATGGCTAGCTAATAAGCTAATGAGGCTAACCTAGCTGAGGGCAAGTGTTTTCCAACTGTAAAATCCACTTACCCAAGTGGCCACTTGAGTAACGTAGTATTAAGCAGTTAGGAGTGGTGAGTGGAAAATATCAAGTGCGTGTTAAAATAACGTACTGAAATAAGGGTTAGGAGTGTAAACCTCTTGTGTGCATATAATGAAAAGCTAAATGTTGATGTGGAACTTGCTGACCTTTCTTTCAGCCCCTGCTGGAAAGTACTTCAAGGTGGGAAATCCCTGCACTGACACCTCCTCCACCTCATTAGCTGTGGCGTCCATGTTAGCAATGATGATGTTTTCATGGTCCTTGTACTTTTCCCCCAGCTTCTCCCACACAGGGGTAAGTTCCTTACAGTGACCGCACCAAGGAGCATCTGAAAACAGGGGACAATATCACACTCACGTCAACGATGTGACTATGTAGTTTTAGTTTTGAATTAAATGAATAAATATCATGCTTACAGAATTCCACAAAGACGTTCTTGGTCTCATCAAAGGCGACTTCTTCAAAGTTCTTTCCCACAAGGACTTTGACTGGATTCTTGTCCCAGTCTTCTGGAATCTCTTGGGTCATCAGATGGGGCTACATAAAGACGGATGAGGGTGAAGTTAACAAAACAGCAATCATTCCTGAACATAATATACTTGAACACTGACAAAAGAAAAGAACTACACAAACGAGTGTAAACAGGCTACAACCAACTGCTTAGAAAACCTCACAATAAAGACAAAAAGGTGCCTAATTGTGGAATAAAAGAAGGTTTACAGCAATTGAAAATCACATTGGTACAGTGTTCTGCAAAAAGTCACTATTCTTCCAGTCAAAACAGCCATTAAGTACAAGTTATTGTTTTTCAGGGGATATTGACTTCTGGTGATCAATTAGAAGATAATCCACTTACATGAGTCAGGGGAAAGTCAAAGGAATATAGGTGAAAACAGAAGTTTTCAAGACCACCAAAACTATCATCATCAGAAAATAGTACTTAAACCTTCAGATCTGAAAAAATCTACAAGTGTTTCCATCCATGCTTCCACTGTGAGAAAACAACTCAACGCTATATATCTGAAAGAATGTGTGGTTGTTAAAAAGTTATTACTAAAAAATGAATTAATTCTGCAAAAAAACAGAAGAAATTCTGCAAAACAAACAAAGAAGCTGCTGGTGTTCTCAGAACAGTGGACTGCCCACCTCAGAATCCACACCTCAACATCACTGAATGTGTTTGTGTCACGTGTTTAACGAACTCTCAGGAGGAGACGGACTTCATTTCCCAGAATACTCTGGGAGATCATGTGACTCAGAGACTTCATTCCAAGTCAGAGATAGACTCCATTACCCACAAGTCAATCGGGGATCACGTGACTTCTGACAAAGTCTCACGCACCTGTCAGCACTCACAGTCTCCTGAGTATTAACCTGCTTCACCTGTGTCATATGATCTGTTTAGCTTAGTATTTAAGCCCGGGCTGTAGGTAGATTCAGTGCGAGGTATTGTTTCCTGGTGAACTTACTGAGCGTTTATTTTTACCTGTATGCTTCTGATTATCTAACCTTTGCTTCATTTGTTACTTTGTCTTTTGCTGCCCCTTTTTGTACTGTTGCCCTGTATTTTGGATCTGTGTTTTTGAACATGCTTGCCTGTTTTTCGACCACGTCTTTTGCCTTATCCTTTTGGTTTTGTTTGCCTGGTGTTATGATCACCTTTGTGATCATTCTCCGTTCTCTGCCTGTGTATTGACAACGAGCTTGCTTAGAGATAATTAAAACTTTTTTACCTGTTTAATCCGCACGTGTCTGAATACTGCTGAAAGGTTACAGTTTGGTACTACTTCAATCGTCCGAAGCAGAAAGCGCAACCAACTTCTAAGACTGAACTTCGGAGGTGTGGAAAAAACATCCCTGCAGAGTTCACTGAAAAACTGAATGCAAGTCTCTTGAAAAGAATGGAAGCTGTACTTTTCTGTTACGCTTTCAGCTTTTTTTTTCCTGATGCTTGAAAATCAATAACTTAATGCTTAGTTCTTAGTGGAGGTATTGACTGGAAATGAAATAAACAAAGTGTGGTCTTTCACTTTTGCAACTTTGCATTATATGTTGAGATATATATTTATATGAGTCTACATGATGCACAACCCAGTGTTCACCTTATCAGTAAGGAGAGGGTATTTACTAACCGTGAGTTTGCCATCCAGCATATCCTGGCAGAAGGCCTTCAGTGTGTCCTCGCTGATATCTTCATCCTTCATAGCATACTTCTTCACCGTGTCAGTGTTGATGAGGCGGAGAGTGGGGGTATCACTTGCGGAGATACCAAAATACTTCATCACATGCGAAACTTGTTCGTTGACATCTATCTTAATGAACAGCACCTATGTTCACATAGACACACAGTGTACATTTACGTATAAAATGACTCTCTAGACCAGAGGTTCTCAAACTAGTCCTCAGGGCCCGCCAATCAGTTCACTCTAACCAGCTCCCAACACTCATGAACTAGGTATTCAGTGTTCTTAACTGCTTAGTTCAGATGTGTTCAGAGCTGGGATACAGCAAAAATGTTGGGGGGGCCTGAGGAGCAGTTTGAGAAGCACAGATTTAGACCTCCATACACCGATCAGGCATAACATTCTGACCACCTGCTTGTTTCTACACTCATTGTCCATTTTATCAGCTCCACTTACTATATAGGTGCACTTTGTAGTTCTACAATTACCGACTGTAGTCCATCTGTTTCTCTGCATACTTTTTTAGCCCCCTTTTACCCTGTTCTTCAGTGGTCAGGACCCCCATGGACCCTCACAGAGCAGGTACTATTTGGGTGGTGAATCATTCTCAGCACTGCAGTAACACCGACGTGGTGGTGGTGTGTTAGTGTGTGTTGCACTGGTCTGAGTGGATCAGACACAGCAGTGCTGCTGGAGTTTTAAACACCTCAGTGTCGCTGCTGGACTGAGAATAGTCCACCAACCAAAAATATCCAGCCAACAGTGTCCTGTGACCACTGATGAAGGACTAGAGGATGACCAACACAAACTGAGCAGCAGCAGATGAGCTATCGTCTCTGACTTTACATCTACAAGGTGTTCTTATGTTGAGCTAAATGAGGCTACTATTGAACCAATTTACTTCACTTGTTGCACTACAAGTAAATCTGTGATATTTCAAGTTAGATTTGTTACAGATTTGTTCTTTTTTCCAATACCAGCATTTTCTGTTGACTAAGTATTGATACTGGGCGTCTGTCCCAACTTAAATGGTGCAGCAGTTACACTAAGGTGCCTAAATGCTGCACCTGCAGTACCATTTAAGGTGGGACATCACTTCATCCTTGTCAGAAAGTATTCGAATTGCCATTAGATTAGCACTAACAAACCACCAGAACAGGGAAGTTAGCATTATGGTTGAGGAGTTTTTCTTCATGTTTGGACAGAGTTTTGACATTTATGCCCCAAATTGAAGGCCTAGCTATAGTAGTCACAGCTCACCACTGTTATTATCTGAGATTTGACATGTCTAATGATGGAAAGCCAGCTTTGTAGATTATGTAATAAAAACAAATGGAGAGGCAAATCTGAAATCAAAGCTCATGAAATGTGTTTAACTGTATGTGTGTGTGTGTGTGTGTGTGTGTGTGTGTGTGTGTGTTTGTGTTTGGTCTGAATTAAAACTCACTTTCCCTTTAAACTCGCCGGCAGCGGCTCTGTAGTCATCCAGCAGTGCATTTTGGGCCTCGATGGTTGTGTTTATGAACAGAAGGAGGTGGTTATGGACTTTAGAACCGAAAATCTTTTCAGCATTCTGAAGGAACAGGACAGGACGTGGACGGGGACATGAGGACACAGTTTGAGACAGCATTGATTAATGGCAAAAAACTTGTGATTTGATTATACATTTGTGATTCAAATATATACGGCCACTTTGCAGAAACGATTTTAACGGTTACCTCTTCACTAAATGTGATGACGAGCTCAAGACTGTTGTTCTGGATGAACGTAATCAGGTCTTCCTTGTCCAGCTTACCGTCCTCAGGGAGGGGCATGTCGGCTCGCTTGTCATCAAACTGAAAGACACACAAATCTCTTTAATTTTCAGTCTCAAATACAAGTTGTAAAAATGGCTGAACTGTTATCAGGGTCACCTTTTTGAAGAGCACTACTGAGTCCTTCTGTACTTCATACTTCTTAAAGAGCTCTGGACTGCTGGTGATGCCAAAGTTAAGGCTGATTGTGTCCACTGCAACATCATAGAACACCTTCGCCTCCTCTCCATCCAAGTCCTGTCAGAGGAAGGGAATAATACACCACTATTTACTGCACTGAATCTCAAAGATTAAGGTTCTTGGCTTGGACATGCATTTCTATGAAAAACCTTTATTTGGTGTGGAAGCTTTTATGTAGAAGTTCTTTAAACTTTTAAAAGCTTGCTCACACTCATCGCATTTGCAGATTGTATTTACGGATACAGAGAAATGCGTCTATTTTGTGTTCTTTTCTAGTTTATATACAGCCCTGTGCAAAAGTTTTAGCACCCATGAAAGAACTTAGCAGGTCAGTAAGTATTTATTTGCTTAGAAAAACATTTTAAAAATGCACAATATATAAAAAGAATATATATGTATATATATATATATATATACATACATATGACCTGTCCTCTCTTGATAGCAGAACTGCATTTGTATTTGTAGTTATAATACAATACCTGGTTTGGCTAATCAGTACTTAACTATGTTAAATCAAGTGTGCTGCCAATGGAATTTAACAAATCTCTATGGGGCTCATTGCGTCCAGGTGAAATTTATTATATTTTACAGTGTGTTTATTCATCTGCATGTGATATTTGGTGTTTTTAGAAGCAAAAATGCAGTTATTATCCAGATAAATGGTTTTAAAAAATGTGTTTAGGTGTCTAGACCTTCTGAGTGAATCTTTGAAAACAGGAATTTCAGAATTTCCTAGTATGTGGTATATTTCCCTTTGCTTTAATGGCAACACACACTGCAGCTGGCATGAGCTCCACAGGTCTGTACAAAAGCCTCTGACCAGTAGATCAAATCCACTTGAGAGTCATCTGAACATGAGCTTCAACTGAATGAAATGAATCTTATAGCCAACTGTGTCTGAACACATCGAAATTAGACCTCCGCATTTAACCCATCCATGCAGTGAAACACCACATACACACTAGTGAACACACACACACTAGGGGGCAGTGAGCACACTTGCCCGGAGCGGTGGGCAGCCCTATCTCTGGCACCCGGGGAGCAGTTGATGGTTAGGTGCCTTGCTCAAGGGCACTTCAGTCACGTACTGTCAGCTGAGGGAATCAAACCGGCGACCTTCCGGTCACAAGGCTGGTTCCCTAACCTCCAGCCCATGACTGCCCCCAATTGAAGGAACAAGACCTAAAAAAGAGGCCTTAACAGTTTTACAAATGTGCTTACATTTCAATACATTGCAAACTTAATGGAAATTAGTACAGTGCAGGATCCTTGCTAACCCTCATGAGTGTTATCTGAAAATTTGGGCTCAATTTACTACATGTAAAACTTTACAGTAGATGAACTTGAACATTTAAATTTAAATTGAAAAATAAAGGTTGCTAAATGTTTTTTTGGCTTGAGCATACATTTCTAAGAATATCATTAACATTATGTTGAGGTTCTTTAAGTTTTAAACGTTCACACTTATATCTCACCTAGAGAAATCTGTTGAAAGAGAACCAAAAGTGTTTTTTCTTTGCCATTGCTCCAAAGAACTTTTTTGGCACCCTTACTTTTAGGATTCAACATTTATTGGCTTAAATGAGATTATTATTCACGCCATACATGTCAGACAATACTGGCAAAATTGATTAAAAATGGACACACAGTTAAATCAAATTTAACAAAAAATCTAATTTATCTAATTTCCCAACTTGTCCCAGATGTAGGGAATGAGCCAAGACATGTTTGTGCTTCCTTAGTTTAGAACTGAAGCTACAAGGCCAACGTGCTAGCAAAGACTGGAACTCAATAGTCACCCAAATAGCTCAAATCGTTTCTGTAAAAATACATTTGCAAAACTTCTCTTAACTCTAAGACCAATTCTAAGTCTTGCACAGACTTATCTGTGTGTTTTAGAGCACAATCAGATTTATATCACTACAGCCAGCCATTTCAGCCAAAACCTGGGCTGGTATTCATAAAGAAGGAACAGATTCATTTTTATAGCTCACAGTAAATCATAATGTGTTTTAAACCACATCAACAAGTCCTGGATGTGATTTGAGCAGGTTGAGAGGAGTTTTGGCTATTAGGGCTATTTGGGTGACTATTGCATTCCAGTGTTTGTAAGCAACATTAGCCTCAAAGCTCCAGTTCTAAACTTAAGAAGTAAAATTTGGATTCCAAATGTGTCTCGGCCGATCTGGGGTGGAAAATTATGTAAACTTTATTTTTCACCATACAACTCCTTCAACCTCTGCCCTTTGTTTACCTTAAAGAATCCAACCACAACCACATCGTGTGCATCCAGTAGTTTCTTTGCATCTTTGGCATTCTCTAGGAGCGTAGCACTAGGCCCCAGGCGCCGCTGCAGCCACTGCATAATGCCCTTTGAGGTGCGCTTTCCTTTAACACAGGAAACATGTTCGTCAGGTACGAGCACACAAAATGACTGGATTGGTTATTTTATTATGTGAGAAGATCACCTGTGAATTCTATGACGTTTTGCCTGTTCCCATCTTTGAAGAATTTAAGCGTTGGAAAGCTGTCAACGTCAAACTCCTCAGCCAGTTCCTTCTCTTCTGTGGCATCAACCTTGGCCAGTCGTACTGGAGAGGACTCTTTCTTCAGCTGCCCTGCAACCTCAGCATAAATCGGCTCAAGTGCACGACAGTGACCACACCACGGGGCATCTTTGAGACAACAGGAAAGAGGAAAAAAATTTTTTTTGCCCAAAAAAGCCAAAGCCAACAAAATTACTAGGGGCAGAGACTGAATTATGGAGGTATTTAGAAAAATCAATGGAATTCCCCTTTAAAGGAATAGTCCACATTTTTCTGAAGCACCTGCCCATTGGCTGGTTTGTATGGAAAAAAGCCATATAGTATGTTATAATTATGACAAGGTGTCTCACAGCATGACTTAGTATCTCATAATTACAACTTAGTATCTCAAAATAATAAGGAAGTATCTGATAAGTATGACTTAAGTTCTCATAATAATGAGAAAATTATGAGATGCTAAGTCATAATTCTGAGGAAGCAAGTCACAACAATGACATAGTAAGTCATTATTATGAGATAGTAAGTTATAATTATGAGAAAGCAAGTCATAATTATGACATAGTTAGTCATTATTATGATATACTTAGTAATAATTATGAGACATATTTTCATAATTATTCCATAATTATGTAAATTAGTAGATTTTTAATCTCATAATTATGATTTGCTATCTCATAATAATGAGATTTTACGACTTAGCATCTCAGAAACATGACGTCACAATGAGATCTCATAATTACTTAGTATTTTAGTTACATGTCACACTTCTGCACATTTGAATGCACAATTGCTGTTAATTTACTAAAATTAACCTTTTGGTGGGAATATTAAACATAAAATGTGGCCTGTGCAAAGGTTATGTCACATTTAATGTTATTTCCAATATGTTAAATTTAGCAAATAAATAGCAATTGTATTCTAAAATTTGCAACCTTTGTTCTCTGTAAAGGATGTATTAACTTATTTTCATGTTATTTGACTGGGGTGTATGTACTTCAGACCTAAGTTTAGCCTCCCTAAAACAGGCTTTAACTAAGAACATTTTATTTGAGATATGGAAGTGTAGCCCATTGGGCAGTTTCTCGCTGTAAGCAGTATAAGTAGTCACTGACTCAGCCACAAGTATCCTTTTAATTTATCAATTGTGTCAGTCATGCGAACTGGAGAAAAATAGCTTTTAAAATATCAGTTAAATTAAAAAAATATATATTTTAAAATAGTATGACATATGCTTTTTTGTCATTTATTTTATTTGTATTATCGTACTTTATTTTCATTATCTTTATTTCATTATATATAAATGACAAGTTTATTTATTTAAGCAATGTAGTTTTTCAAAGATTCTGTTTTCCCCATATACAGTAAATTATTGTTTTATTGTCCCCAAAAATGTTCAGAAATGACTTTCGTGTCCTGTGTGTTGCAGCAATTCTTTAATACTGTCTAACAGTTCATGCCTTTTACTCAACGTGGCTTAAAGCTTAGAAGAAGTGACGTAGGCCACAGCTGTGAATCAATACGTGTCTTAACTAATCTTGGTCATGTGGCAAAGCAGCACACTCCCTCCTCGCAACATGGGAAAATTTGCATCTGTGCTGAGGGGTTTGCTGCGGTCAGGAAATACACGCACACCTTGAACTTTTTCGAGAGGGTGGGCAGCTGCATCCACAGCGCCCAGGGAGCAGTTGGGGGCCTTGCTCAAGGGCACCTCAGTCACGTACTGTCGGCTCAGGGGGTCGAACTGGTGACTTTCCGGTCGCAAGGCTGGTTCCCTAACCTCCAGCCCATGATTGCCCAACATACATATATAAAACATTCTTTATAACATATCTATTTATAACAGATATAACATATGTTAGGCCTAAAAAAAGGATGATATCTACTCATGATAATGATAAAACTCCAATTAGCTTTCAGAAATAATGTGTTACCTTGTATTAGTGCTATATTACCACATTTTACACAGGCGTTGTAATTAAAACACATTTATATTACTACTTTCATTGGCTGTGTTGAATTAGGTAATACATGTTACGTTAAAGTGTGGTGCAATTCCACTGACTTTTCTAAATTTCTGCATTACTAAATGGTTAAGATGTAAACATTTAGTAAACATTAAGTCATTTAGAGTAGAGAATCTTACAGAGTCAGAATTGTTCACAGTGGTGGTGATAGGAACCAGATGTCTTAAGAGTTTAATGCCCCTATAAGCTCCCTCACAGAAAGTTGGTTCTGAAAACATTGTTTAATGTCTGAGACATTGTTTTATGATAGTTTAGATAAGAGTTCGGCCTAAAACATACTTCTAAAATCCATTTATGGTGGAGGGGTACATGGGGGGGGCATTGTAAAGCAATGTAGTCGTCTATACAAAAATTCTAAAAAAATTCAGAAATTCCAAAAATGTCTCTTTTTTGGTAATATAATAATTAATTGCTGTAATAACTTCTGAATTATGTGTAAATGTTTGAGTTAAATCAAAGCCGTACTCACAGAATTCCACAAGCAGGTTTTCATTCTCGCTGAGGGCCCTCGCAAAGTTCTTGCTATGAAGCACCAAGACATCTTTCTCCTCCGTTATCTCATCGGTCTTCTCCTTTTCCTCTGGTTCAGCCTCTGTTTCGGTCTCTTTCTCATCTTTCTCCTCTTCGGATCCTTCCTCGACCTTCTCTTCTTCTGCCCTCGAGCACAAAGCGCACAGAAGGAGCGAGAGCAGCAGCACACGGAGGAGCTTCATGGTTCTTCAGGAGCGCTGCTGAAGCGATCTGACGCTGCTCTGTGGCCTCGTGGAGCTGATAAGAGACGGCTAATAGTGACGAGTCATACAGGTTTGTGTGCGTGGAACAAATCTACTGGCCTCGTCAGAGCTTTCTTACAGTCTCTCAGTTCAGACGTTGAAGGGGAAAAATTAGCATATGTTGAGATTATATGCAAAGGGATCAACGAATGAAGGGAGAAATCGTCAGTGCTGTATCTGTGATCCCGCTGGACATAAATGAACTCTAGGATTGTCCTGTGAATTATCAATAAAGTTGTGTTCATTGAAGTTAAAATCACATGTACACAGTTCCTCCCCAACAGAAGTTCATTTTAGGTCTCTGCCCTTTGCCCTTGCCTTATTTTTGATTCTCCTGTGCCCCAAGGTCAGGTTCAGATAAAGTATCTTAATATCCTGTCATGCTTTGTTGCTGAGCAGAATGACAATAGTAAAAATCTACATTCAGAGACACATTCAGAGAAAACAGCAGGCTGGGTCCTTTTGTCTTTTATTTATGCTAAAGAATGTATTGTACCATCCTATAATGAGCTGCATTCAAATAGAAACTAACACTATAAACCCGTACACATACGCTTTGAATTAAACCTTATTATGTACCACTGTTTCATGTGAGTCAAATTAGTTATAGTTCACTTTATGTACAGCGCTGTGCAAAAGTCAGAGACCACCCTTCGTTTATTCTGAAAAACAGGCAAGTTATTCATTTTTCAGCGACAGAAAACATTGTGTATTACACCGAAATCTCAGAGAAACCTCAAAAACTAAGGCAGTACCCCTCTTGTCACTGGGGTGGGACCCTCAAGGGTACATCTCAGTACCTAGTCAGGGAACGTAGTACCATAATAAGTTGTATTGCCTCCACACACCCCGTCTTGTCTCCAGGCTTTTTATTTTATTGTTCCGTTTTAAAACATTAGGTTATGAAAAGGTACAAATATGTATTTTTCACCCAGAAAAACTATTTAAGGTGCACAGTTGGACCTTTGAGGGAACATTTACATTGTTTGTACATTGATGAACGAAAAATGTAGTGTCCACTCTTTGCCTTTATTACAGCTTTAATTCTTTGCAGAAGACTTGCTTTCAGAATATTTCTAAGAAATCTGCAGGGATGTTTTTTCCACACCTCCGAAGTTCTGCTTTTCATGATCCAAGTAATCAAACACATTCAGTGCTGTTGAGGTCTGGACTCTGGGGTGGTCAGTCCATAGTAATGAGAAATGTTCTTCTACTTTCTATTTACTTTTCTCAGTAAGAGCTTCTTGGCAGCCACACATTGTTTTGGATCTATAGCATAGTTTTGTCTTCTCTCAGTGTTAAGATGGAGAGAAACACCTGTAGGTTTTTTCAGATCTCAAGCAAGAACGAAACAGTTGTGGTGGATTACTAGGTTGTAAGGACTCCCATTTTCTTTAAATGTTTAAATCATTTTTTAACTCTTGTTTTTTTTTTCACTTATTTTACTTTGACTACTTCCTTACGCAAGTGGATTATTTTATATCTAATCTCTTCAGAAATATCTCCTGAATATGAATAACATCAGACATCAAAAAAGGGAAAAATGTGATCTAAAAACACTTTGTTGATGAGAGAGGTCAGTGGAAAATGGCTAGACTTGTTTGAGCTGACAAGAAGTCTATAGCAAGTGGAATAACCACTCCTTAAAATGGTGGTGATCAGAAAAGCATCTTTGAAGGCACAGCATGCTCAACATTGAGGTGGATGGGCTACAACAGCAGAACATCACATCAAGATCAGTTCCATTCCTGTCAGCCAAAATCTGAATCTGGAAGCTAAAGTGGGCGCAGGCTCACCAAAACTATACAGTTTAATATTGGAAAAACATTGCCTTGTCTTATCAATCTTGATTTCATCCATTATATGCAAATGGTAGGGTCAGAATTTGGTATGAACAGCATGAACCTATGGACCTAACCTGCCTTGTGTCAACAGTTCAAGCTGCTGATAGTGATGTAATGGTGAAGGAAATGTTTTCTTTGCACACAATGGGCCCCTTAATACCAATTGAGCATCGTTTGAATACCACAGCTAATCTGGATATTGTTGCTGAACCCTGTGCTTCACTTTATGGCCACAATTTATGCAACTTCTAAGAGCTGCTTTCAGTGCAATGGTGTGAGCTGTGCTTGTCAAACTAGTTCCATAAATATATGACAGTGGGTTCAGTGTTCTTCAGTGGCCTACCACTGCTATTCAGTGAAGATTTCCAGTGTCTTATGACACCTTTGAGTCTCCATATAGAGGATAATAGTTGTTTAGTGCAGATCCATCCAGGTGGCTCTGTACCCTGCAGATCTATTTATTGGCTCTGGTGCACTGCTTCTGCTATTGATGTAATGTCATGCCCTTTGTCCAACTTTTAAATAAGAGATCCACTGGATCTAAACTTAGAAATCCACTGGAGAATTGCTTCTCTTATGTACTGACTGGGTCCTGAGAGGTTGCTTTCACCACCAAATGAAGTTGATCTGAAGTTTGATGTGGAGCAGTTAGCCTAATGCAGCTAAGTAATAAAAGCTTATACCCTCCAATTAGCATCAGGTCTAAATCATCATGCTAAAAACCAGTGACTATTAGAGCTAGGTCTTTAGTTTGGGCCAAGAATGTCAAAAATCAGACACCTCTACTATGATGCAAATTTCTGTTAGTGTCTCTGTGGGATTTTAATGCTATGTTAGCGCTAACAGAGATTCACAAGAACATTTCTTGGCTATTAGATTAAACCTTGTAAAAGACTTAAAATGTATTATACATCATTAATAATGGTGTTAACTAATAGTGTTAATAGTGTTCTTTAAGTGTTATTAAACAGACATTTGAGTTTCTGATTATGTATGAGATGCTATTTGTGTAAAATGTCATTAAGCACATGGGGATACATCGATAATTGTTTGATAACTGTTTGATAATTGCTTGATAATTGTTTGTTCATTTTAAGGCCCTGAGAGGTGGGATATTCCAAGTTGGAAAACTCCAAGCTCTCGGATGTCATGAACGCAGAAATAGACCATCAGTTCAGCTCCTGAAGGCCTAACCAATGGGAAAGTTTGCTTGGCTGTATCTACCTAGATGTCACTAAGTAAAACAAATCCTGGCTGGACCGTTTTCTAGTGGGTGTTTCAAGAATGCAACCCATTTCTTTCCAAACAAAACTTAACAACGAAATTGCTACAACATTTGCTGAGATTAAATAGAACAAGCATAATGATTATGTCAAATAACTGAAGGCCTAGAGGGTTCCAGACTGCTAAAAACTGTATATACATGGAATTTTTGGGAATGGGAATCTGTCCATTTTTAGGATAGGATTGAGGCTAAGTATGAGGTCATTTAAGAAAGCAGTTTGCACAGTGATAATTGGAGAGTAATTGGAACCAAACACCTTTATCGACTACATTTGGGGTAAGGGGGAAAGTATGAATACAGAGACCCCCTAAAGTAATTGGGCACTTTAACCACTTAACCATTGGTAACCTTTAATAAAGTTCTTTAGGTTACTTCATAACATTTTTAGCAAAATGGTCTTTGTTTCAGAGAAAAACACTTTTAGCACATCAAACTGATGGTAGACTCTTTATGTGGAGAGCCTACAGAGGAATTCCAACCAGACTGCAAAGCTGTAAAGCAAATAGGTGGAAACATCAAAGTTTGTTTTCTAACACAATGAACTTAAACTTTAGGTACTTAAAATTTTTCTATTCAGTCAAATAGCGTAAGGTCAATATACACATACTTGGCAAATGCTGGTGCTACAAAAAAGTTTTCTTGGAATATAATTCTGTTTGGATCAAAATAAACAGTTTTCATTCACGGAAATGTTCTTTGTCCATTTCACAAAAAGCAGTGTTGCTTAAAGACACCACAATTCATTTATTTACTGTTGACATATTTTCAGTTTGCAAGTATGTCACACATAGACTCATATATAATCAATCCAAATACTGTCACTTTAAACAGTGTTCTGTTAGCTGCTATCACTCAGCCAAATTAAACTGATCTTAACTGTATGGATACAGTTTGGAACGTTAGAATGCAACCAACTGTTTTGCATAGCCTACTGGAATTATGCAAATCATGCTTTCTCAATTTAATGCAGGGGTCAGTGTCAGCTTTGTTCAAGGAAACAGTGGCAGAACTCTGAAGATATCAAAGTAACTCTCATTACTTGACATACTCACTTAACATTAGGTAGACATTAAGCTCTGAGTGATTGTTCAAGATTCAAACCTCTGAATCGTCAGGGACGTTAGGCCATTGGCTTGAGAGTCTACTGGAAGCATTAATGCTAAATAAACAGTAACCTTATCTTTTAATTAGGCATTTTAAGCATTCCTATTTTTATTAAAAATAACCCGAGTACACGCTTACATTTGTAGATTATAAAAGTGTCAAATTGAATGTATTCTGTATCCATGCACACAGAGACAAGGCTGGGCCCCTGAAAAATTCTGTTGGGCCTCATACACCTGTAACCCAAGACACAAGGTTAAGAACTACACACCCCCAACCTCAACTGTGAGTTCTTTAATATTAATCATCTATTGATACAGAATCCAATATGGTATTTGTGTTTTTGTAGATAAAACTGCCACACACAGTTCAAGTCCATTCAAATGAATAGCAAACTAATTTAGGTAAGATATCAACACCAAATAAACTCCAAAACAATGATGAGCCATCTCCATCACAAACTTTCCATTTTCTTTTTATTGCTATATGACCACATAGACAATGATTGAATTCAGGTGTTTCAGCCACACCTATAGCTAACAGGTGTATAAAATCAAGCACATAGCCTTGCAATCTCCATACATTTGCAGTAGAATGGATTGTACTGAAGAGCTAAATGACTTTAAACGTGGCACTGTCATAAGATGTCAGTTCATTAAATTTATGCTCTGCTAGATCTCTGGTCAACTGTAAGTGCAATTATTGTAAAAAGGAAGTGTCTAGGAGCAACAACAGCTCAGCCAGGAAATGACAGACTGCTCAAACTCACAGAGTCGGCCCCCCGAGTGCCAAAACACACAAGCCTAAGATCACTATGCGCAATAACAAGCGTTAGCTGGAGTGGTGTAAAGCACACTGGACTCTAGAGCAGTGATAAATGTGTTCTCTATCTAGCAGTCTGACAGGTAAATCTGGGTTTTGAGAATGCCAGGTGAATGGTATCTACTGGAAGGCACAGTGAAAACTGCAAAGTTTGGTGGAGGAGGTATAATTGTCTGGGGTTGTTTTTCAGAGTTTGGGCCCCTTAGTTCCAGTGAAGGGTAATGTTAGTGATACAGCATACAAAATACACACATAAAGACATTGTATGATGAGTTTGGTGTGGAAGTGGCCTGCACAGAGTCCTGATCTCAACCCCACTGAACAACTTTGGGATGAACTGGAAAGTTGATTGGGAGCCAGGCCGTCTCGTCAAGTAATAATAATTATAATTCCCACAGACACACTCCAAAATCTTGAAAGCCTTCCCAGAATTGTAGAGGCAGTTATAGCCACAAAAGGGGGAGGCAACTCCATATTAACACCCATGGTTTAGGACTGGGATGTCCGCTAAACTCATTTATTTGTGAAGGTCGGGTGTCCACATACATTTGGCTATAAGATGTGGCATCAATTGTTATGCCAGGCTATTAAATTTAGTGAAAACCTATTTACATAGAACAGGCCCACTGTATGAACAAATGTTTGATTTAGCTTCCTCAGTCATGAATTGTATCTGGCTATGCAAAATGACTGAGCAATATAAATAACCGCCAATATTCTAGGCTACTTACATGTTGAGGCATAATAAGCACATTTATTCGGATATACTTTGGCCCAATTTAACCCTTGGGCACACACTCTGAGTTACTTTGGCTCCAATACTGATTTGGGCATCCCTAATATCTCCGTTTTAGGAGTGCTAAAATTTGAGGAAAAACTATACTGTATATACACTTACTAAGCACGTTATTAGGTACACCTCTTTGTACCTACATTCAGTGTCCATTTTATCAGCTCCACTTACCATATAAGTGCACGTTGTAGTTCTACAGTTACAGACTGTAGTCCATCTGTTTCTCTGCATACTTTGTTAGCCCCCTTTCACCCTGTTCTTCAATGGTCAGGACCCCCACAGGACCCTCACAGAGCAGGTACTATTTGGGTGGTGGATCATTCTCAGCACTGCAGTAACACTGATGTGGTGGTGGTGTGTTAGTGTGTGTTGCGCTGGTATGAGTGGATCAGACACAGCAGTGTTGCTGGAGTTTTTAAACACCTCAGTGTCACTGCTGGACTGAGAATAGTCCACCAACCAAAAAACATCCAGCCAACAGTGTCCTGTGACCACTGATGAAGGACCAGAGGATGACCAACACAGACTGTGCTGCAACAGAGGAGATACTGTCTCTGACTTTACCAACAAGGTGGACCAACAAGATAGGAGTGTCTAATACAGTGGACAGTGAGTGGACGCAACGTTTAAACTCCAGCAGCACTGCTTTTTCTGATCCACTCATACCAGCGCAACACACAATAACACACTACCACCACATCAGTGTCACTGCAGTGCTGAGAATGATCGACCACCCAAATAGTACCTGCTTGGTGGTGGTCCTGTGGGGGTCTTAACCATTGAAAAACAGGTTAAAAGAGAGCTAACAAAGTATGCACAGAAACAGATGGACTACAGTCTGTAATTGTAGAACTACAAAGTGCACATACACTATATTGCCAAAAGTATTCGCTCGTTTGCCTTCACACGCATATGAACTTGAGTGACATCCCATTCTTAATCCATAGGATTTAATATGATGCCCACCCTTTGCAGCTATAACAGCTTCAACTCTTCTGGGAAGGCTTTCCACAAGGTTTAGGAGTGTTTATGGGAATTTTTGACCATACTTCCAGAAGCGCATTTGTGAGGTCAGACACTGATGTTGGATGAGAAGGCCTGGCTCGCAGTCTCCGATCTAATTCATCCCGAAGGTGTTCTATCAGGTTGAGGTCAGGACTCTGTGCAGGCCAGTCAAGTTCTTCCACACCAAACTCACTTATCCATGTCTTTATGGACCATGCTTGCAGTCAAGCTGGAACAGGAAGGGGCCATCCCCAAACTGTTCCCACAAAGTTGGGAGCATGAAATTGTCCAAAATCTCTTGGTCTGCTGAAGCATTAAGAGTTCCTTTCACTGGAACTAAGGGGAAAAACAACCCCACACCATAATCCCCCTCCACCAAACTTTACACTTGGCACAATGCAGTCAGACAAGTACCGTTCTCCTGGCAACCACCAAACCCAGACTCGTTCATCAGATTGCCAGACGGTGTGATTCGTCACTCCAGAGAACACGTCTCCACTGCTCTAGAGTGAAGTGGCGGCGCTTTACACCACTGCATTCGACGCTTTGCATTGTGCTTGGTGCAGCTGCTCGGCCATGGAAACCCACTCTATGAAGCTCTCTATGCTGTTCTTGAGCTAATCTGAAGGCCACATGAAGTTTGGAGGTCTGTAACGATTGACTCTGCAGAAAGTTGGCGACCTCTGCGCACTACGTGCCTCAGCATCCGCTGACCCCGCTCTGTCATTTTACGTGGACTACCACTTCGTGGCTCAGTTGCTGTCGTTCCCAATCGCTTCCACTTTGTTATAATACCACTGACAGTTGACTGTGGAATATTTAGTAGTGAGGAAATTTCACAACTGGACTCGTTGCACAGGTGGCATCCTATCACGGTACCACGCTGGAATTCACTGAGCTTCTGAGAGCGACCCGTTCTTTCACAGATGTTTGTAGAAGCAGTCTGCAGGCCTAGGTGCTTGGTTTTTTACACCTGTAGCCATGAAAGTGATTGGAAGACCTGAATTCAATGATTTGATGAGTGAATACTTTTGGCAATATAGTGTATATAGTAAGTGGAGCTGATAAAATGGACAAGGATTGTAGCTGTGAGGTAAGTGGACCTGAAAAAGTGCTCAGCGAGTGTATGCTCCACCGGTATGCTCAAAGCCTCTTGGGCCCCCTCTAGTGGCAGGGCCCCTGAAGGCACCTTGTTCCCTCCCTTATGGGCAGCCCTGCCTATACTTAAGGTGATAAAGATATATTTGACTTTAAATTGACTTAAAAGTAATGTATAAAGTGCTTTTACCACATTGGCTTTGCAGAACATGTATTAAGTAGATGAAGTAAAACAACTAGGTGAAGCTGAATTATTTAAACTTGCATTTTAAATGGTCAGTGTCCAGTTAGCTAATTAAAAAAAAAAAAGAATTTTCCTTGCTTTTTTAAATAAAGCATTTAATGTAGTATGTAAACACTGTCCAACATTTGAAAGGCACCATGGAATTCTCAGTCCAAACAGTCTGTACATGGAAACTAAGCTGCAAAAAAACAGCTCAATTTATTTCATTGTTTCTGTGATGTTGCAAAAACTAATCCATTTACATGCATCCTCCTACTCAGCCTACAGCAGTTTAGGCCCTCCTATTTATCCTGAAGTTAGTGCTTCATCCCACACTGCTTTCTAAATGAGGCACGACAGAGGTCACCCCAATCAGACCTGAGCTAATTTCCATCAGTCTTAAAGGCACAGCAACACACATTGTTTAATTCAAAGAGATAAATAGAGGTTGGAAGTGGTCATGTAAGAATGATTTATGACTGTTTTTGGTATATAAAAGCACACAAACGTTATAAGTAGACCTCAGGCAGAAAATGAAATATAAGGAGAATGTAGGACATGGGCCTTTTATTACTTTTGGGGGG
The DNA here is from genome assembly GCF_904425465.1 of Colossoma macropomum. Taxonomy (NCBI): domain Eukaryota; kingdom Metazoa; phylum Chordata; class Actinopteri; order Characiformes; family Serrasalmidae; genus Colossoma; species Colossoma macropomum. Next base: position 13,234,613 of record NW_023494808.1, read on the forward strand.
AAAAAACTAAAGATTTTTGTCTGATTCAACTTTTTTTTTGCTAATTTCAGTTTTGTCCTGACTAAAATGACAAAGTTCACAATGTCTGAAAGTTGCTTTTGGTCCAGGACTTGGCTTCGTTTCTTAACTTTTGAACCGAAATGTCTTTGAAAACTTTACATTTCTTCTACGTTTGTGAATTTCACATATCATGGATGATAAAATATGTGATGCAAACATACAGGATCAGCACCAAACATGAGGAGCATATCACCAGAATCCATTCACACTTTTATGTACTGTAAATTTATTTATGTATTAAATTTATTATTCTCAAAAGTTGACAAAAGACATAAAAAGTACAAGAATCACATTTTTTGCCACTGATTTATAGAATAAAAGACGAAACAAGGTGATGTGAAGTGACTGTTAAAAATGTTAAAGTCAGAGACCACCCTTCATAAATTATATTTCCTGTCAAAGTAGCCATTTAGTTCATTTTTCAGGAGATATTTCTGAGGAGATTAGATATAAGATAACCCACTTGCATAAGGAAGGTGAAAAATAGAACTTGCTACAACTAAAGTTTAAAAAAATGACTGAAAGATACAGAGAAAATGGGACTCCTAACAACCATGCAAGACCCTGTAGACCACCGAAACTATTACCATCAGATAAACAGCACTTAAAGCTTTCATCTTTGAGACAGAGGAGAAAATCAAGCTCCGCTCTTACTTCAGATCAGAAACAATCTTTAAAAGTCTTTTAAAGGCTTCCTAGCTATTCTTTTTTCCTTTGATGTATTTGGGAATCATCAAAACACTCTGCAGAGTTTGTTAAGTCCAGTTGTATCGTTGGGGCTGTTTTAAAAAACTCTGATCACTTGATTAATCATCACAATAATCGAGTTATAACTTGATTACCTGAATAATTAGTCGTTATAGAGCTTTATGGAAGCTGGTAGTCACAACCGAAATCACTGCCATTGTCTCTGTCTGTAGCCCAGTGTGCAAGCAAGTCACTGAAATCTGGAGTACTGGAGCTGCTGATGGTGCTAACTGGAGTATTAGAAGTACTCAATATGCTGACTGGAGTGTTGGTGCTTCTAAGTGTGGTTTCCATGGGGCAACCGAGCATATCTGGCATGTTAGCAAGGTGGCAAGGGCGCGGCTCCGTCCAGAAGCTGCTGGGTAGACGGCGCTGAGTCATGGGTAAACCCTGCCTTTTCCTGTGGGCCTCCTTGAAGAGCTCCGCGAGGGGGCCCAGCTTCTCAGGCTCCCCACCCTGCTCTGATGATGCCACCCTCATGAAGTCGGCGTAGTACCGCTGCCGGCCACTGACCTCAGGACACGCCCGTTCTGCGTAAATATCACAAGCGTCAGGGTCGTGACTGCGTCCAAAATAGCGCTGCACGTCACTGCTGATGAGCTCAGCGAACCTCAGCAGACGATCAGTCATCTCAGTGTGGCTAGCAGGGGGATTCTCAGCCCACGGCTCTTCCTCTTGTTGCTCAGTAGGTGGGGAATCCTCCTCCTCAAAGCTGTCCTCCACCTCCTCTCTGAGTTCCTCTTCATATTCGTCCTCAGCCTCCTCTTCCTCAGTGGGAAGGAAGCAGGTCTGGACCGGCCTGGTCAATCCAAAACCGCTCAGTGTTCTGATGACGCTCGCTGCCATCCTACAGGCAAAACATTCAAACGACATGAGCTAGGCTTCATGGATGGCTCTGGATATATACATACATATATATATATATATATATATATGGCTAGAGGAATTTTTTTGACATTTCTGCATGACTCAGTGGTCAAGATGTAAACAAAGTCATTCAGGGTTTGATGTGAAATGGTGCACTGTAGATAAACCTTTCGACTTACAGTGGTGGTGACTGGAACAACATTTTATTTACTACCCAAGATGAACAGTAAACCTAAACATGTCCTCTGGGCTTTTGTATTTAATGTCGTCAGTGGTAAAATAGTGGTGAGTCTGAAAAAGGCCAAAACCTTACATCAAAGCTTTATCATAAAATAATGGTTCAAGCAATGAAAGGAAGAACTTTCTGTAAGATAACGTTGAACTCTTCGGATGTCTGATTCCTATCACCGCCACTGTGAACAATTCTGACTCGGTAAGTATCTCTAGAGTGGCGCATTTCACATCAAACAACTCTAAATGACTTTATTTACATCTTGACCACTTAATTGTGCATGATTTTTTTTAATTATGCCTTATTCCTTATTTTAAAATTCTCTTTTATTTTTCTCTGCCCCTGGTGTCACTTGATATTATGTTGTAATGCAATGTTTTGTATTCTCTGGTTATCCAAACTGGAGAGGGATGAATGAAGGAATGAAGGAATGAATGAATGAATAAGACAGCATTTGTTGGTCTCTGCCTTTTAAATAAAAAGCTCACTTTCTCCTCCTTCCTGTTTTCTCTATAATGCCCGAAATCTGGAAAAATACTTATTTTTTAGTCTGCATGTAACTTTACACCATTAATCGATCTTAAAAATTATGTTTTAAGCCAAAATCTTCGTAAACCAATGTCTAAACCACGTTTACATTTTTTTGTAAAGATCAGATCCAGCATTTTCTTCTTTTAATATTACTAAACTTTAAAATGAGCTAATTTTAATAGAAGCACTTCACTGAAGAGGATTATCTAAAAGTAGACTACTCTGCTCAAAAAACTCTACCACCAATCAGGAAGAAATACGCACCTAACAACAACAACACGTCACTCAGTGAGCGCCATTTCAGGCTAGATTTGTTACAGGATCGATTTGGATTCATTCTTTTATTCCCTCCCATATCCATGTCTGCATTATCAGCCCAACACTGATACCCATCGACACCGATATGCTGTCTCTAATAATTGATGCATGACCATGTTTACAAATAGCCGTTTGCCTCTTACTTCCAGTGTGATGTTTCAATGTTATTAAAATGCCAGTTTGGCCTGTTCAAGAGCAAATATTGTTATTTATGTTTCATATTTGGCTAATAAAAAGTAATGCTGCTAGTGCGTTTCATGAGATCCTTTAATAAAAATCAGCCCAAAACGGACCACCTGCCAGTTTGGGTTGTAAAGAAATTGGAATCGGCCATAAAGAGTAATGATCTGTGCACCTCTACTGATCAGCAACAGGCCTGTGGTCAGAAGCTGATCAATAATAATGGGGTCAGTGCTGGGGTAGAGGGTAACCATTGACACAAGAACTAAGATTATTGATTTTGTTAGACAATTTATATAGTCCTGTTTAATTTTGTATAAAGCGTAATGTCAGCTTACATACAGAGTGTATTATTATTATTATTATTATTATTATTATTATTATTATTATAGGCATTACAGATGCCTAGAGGCTGTAGTTGTACACCTACACAGTGGAGCTTCCAAAGTGACCACTGAGTGGGAGTATAAGGTAGCTGTTTCTAATAAACCTCAGTGGTCATTTATTGACTACTGATTTGTTACAGTAGTTAAAATATACACTTAAAAAAAGGTGGTTCTTTAAGGGTTCTTTACTAAAGGCAATGGTTCTATATAGCACCATGGACACTCAAAGAACAGTCTGCATGCTTAAATAGTTCTTTGCATGGTGAAAGTGTTCTTTAGACTGATGGAGAATGTGTTATATATAGTTCTATATAGAAAGTGGGTTCTTCTATTGTTATGATGTCAAGCTTGTGACAATACAACAACACTTTTGGTGCTACATAGAAGCATTTTCAAAAAGTTTCTATATAGAGCCATATACAACACATTCTCCATATGAAGAACCATTTCACCATGCAAAGAACCATTTAAGCATGAAATATATTCGATATAGAACTCATGGTTCTAAATAGAACCATTGCCTTTGTTAAAGAACCCTTAAAGAACCTTTTTTTACAATGCATACAGAACTCACAGGTCTAAACAGAACCACTGCCTTTACTTAAGAAACCTTGAAGAACCTTCTTTTTAAGAGTGCATATAGAACTCATGGTTCTAAATAGAACCATTGCCATTACTAAAGAACCATCTTTTTTAAGTGTATATATAGAACTCATGGTTCTAAATAGAACCATTGCCTTTATTAAAGAACCTCTGAAGAACCTTCTTTTTTACAAGTGCATATAGACGTTATGGTTCTAAATAGTACCAATGTCTTTACTAAAGAACAATCTTTTTTAAGCGTGTATATAGAACTTATGGTTCTAAATGGAACCATTGCCTTTACTGAAGAACCTCAAGCTACTCCAGATGAAGACGCAGTGAGTGAAACTCCTGACAGCTGTCAGTCACTGCAGGCTGTCAGTCAGACAGATCAGATTTACTGTGTTCTGTGTCTGACTGTCTTCTGTCGGATGTTCTTACCTCTCAGTGACGGAGACGCAGGTCGCTCCTCAGGCGGCGCTCTGTGCCAGTTGGCCCAGCGTTGATGGCCCATTTATACCCTGGACGGGGGCGCGCGCTGTGTTTTCTTAGCAAATATTTGCGTCTCTTTGTAATTGTGTTCTGCTTAAACAGAGCGCGAGCCCGCCTCGGCGCCCGGCAACCGCAGAGCAGAGCGGAAACTCGCCGAAGCAGCGCGCGCTGCGGCTCTGCCACTGCCGGGGAACGTTCAAGTGGCCCAGCTGCGGTGTTGTTGTTTTTTACCCACCCGTATTCCGACAAGCCCCGCCCTCGAGCACTGTGATTGGCTAACAGGTCCTACTCACTCGCAACAGACATAGTGAGTTTTATGTTTTTCAGAAGGGATTTAAATATAGACTTTTTTTCCCCAACGTAGATATTCTGGTCAGTCTTTATAGAAGTGTTTATAAAAATGAATTAATGCTGTGATAGTATTGTTTGTAAATGTAATTACGAACCACACATATTTGACTTAGTCATTGTTCTTTTGAGTAAATATCATATTCATGTAAATAGAAAAATTAGCTATCTTTAAATGTGTTTGGGTGAGATTTTCTCCGATTTCTTCAGCTTTATTTTACAAAGAAACCCAACAATAAATAAATAAATAAATAAATAAATAAACATATATTAATATTTAATAATAAATATTAATCTAATTTCCTCATTTCCTTTTTAAACTTGTGTTGTAATAAATTAAATCTAAAGCCAAAACAGCAAATCTGAAAAGTACATTTAAAAACGAGACAAAAAAATCTCAAAAACTGAAAATCGAATAAAAAAAATAACAAAAAAAAAGGCAACTAAAAATCCCACTGCAGATTTAATCTCTAAATCTAAAATCTAAAAAACGTGACGCAAATAAAAAATCTATAATATGCAATAAGTAAAAGTCCTCCTGGAACGTCAAGCGGCGCTACCTCAAGCTTGTCGTTGATTGGTTACAGCTGACGTCACTCGCTGTCCGGCGGGAAATAAGAGGGACACGAAGAGCTTCTGGATGAAGTTTATAAAAAGAAAATAAGAGTCTAAATGGACTGAACATTCTCGTGCAGTTTACGTGGTTGTGCTTGTCTTTGATCAGTGACAGTCGTATGAAGTTACAGGCTTTTTAATACACGCTCTGTGCCGATCCTACTGCAGGGGGACGTCGTTCGTCCGAATACGGGTGGGAAACAAAATTAGGCGCCCTCCTCCCCACAGCGCTCTTACTCAAACATTCTGGCGCTGTCCAAACACGCAGCGACTGGAGCTGTTATCGCTCTCCGGTGAAGCACTTAAGAGTGAACCTAAAAAGGCGTGAAATCGGATCTCACGCCATTTTGACTTTTGGATGAGCCCCTTTGTAAAACCCCATTAAAAAGATAAGACAGATCAATTCTGATCTTTCACTGCCGTGTACACGTTTACCTTTCTTTACTGAACAAATGCAGAAAGAAAACAAACCAGTTTGTGGAGTTTATATTAAAGGAGAGAGGGAGAGAGAAAGAGAGAGGTGGTGTCTGTGTCACGGAAACATATGCTTTTTAAAAAAAGAAAAGAAAATATATAAAAATATCAAAGTATATCATAGACAACCATCCGGCCACTTCATTACATACACCTCCATGTATCTGCACTCACTGTCCATTTTAGTTGCACTTTGTAGTTCTACAATTACAGACTGTAGCCTATCTGTTTCTGCGTTCTTTGTTAGCCCTCTTTTACCCTGTTCTTGAATGGTCAGGACTCCCACAGGACCACCACAGAGCAGGTATTGTTTGGGCAGTAGGTCATTCTCAGCAGTGACACTGATGTGATAGTGGTGTGTTAGTGTGTGTTGCGCTGGTATGAGTGGATCGGACACAGCTTTGCTGCTGGACTTTTTATACACTATGTCCACTCACTGTCCACTCTATTAGACACTCCTACCTTGTCGGTCCACCTTGTAGATGTAAAGTCAGGGGCAGTAGCTCATCTGCTGCTGCACAGTTTGTGTTGGTCATCCTCTGGTCCTTCATCAGTGGTCACTGGACGCTGCTGGATGGATGTTTTTGGTGGACTATTCTCAGTCCAGCAGCATCACTAAGGTGTTTAAAAACACCGGCAGCCCTGCTGTGTCTGATCCACTCGTACCAGCGCAACACACACTAACACGCCACCACCACATCAGTGTCACTGCAGGTCTGGGATTTAATGAGAGCCATCTCCAAATGGAGAAAGATCTTCTCAGATCTTCCCAGAAGTGGCCGGCCTACAGAAATTCCTCCAAGGGCACATCAATGACTCATGAAAGAGCCCAGATGAACGGATGAAGGACCGGCAGGCCTCGCCCACCTCAGATAAGGTCAACTTTTATGATTTCACCAATAGAAAGAGACTGGGCAAAATGGTATCATGGGGCAAAATGGTATCCATGGGAAAGCTGCAAGGCTAAACACGCTGCTAACCAAGAGGAACATTCCAGCTCATCTCATGTTTTCCAAACAACACCTTGTTGACCATCAAGAATTTTAGAATAATGGCTCAGTGTGATGATCTCCAGTTATAGAAAGCATTTGGTTGCAGTTGGTGCTGCCAAAGCTGACCATTAAGTGTGAAAAACTATGTAAAGATAGAAGTGATCTGGGGAGGTGATCTGTACTTTTTCACAGCACTGTAGTTTGCACTTGAGAAGTGAGAACTGAGTAAGGATGGTAGTGTGTATTAAGCTGCTCCCATCTCAAAAACCTCTTCCCTGGCTCGTTCTGAATGAGGCCTTCACCACTCCCTCTGTCGAGGAAGAGCATGCTCTAGTGCCAGTCTTAGAACCTTTCCCTGTTACCCATTTGAGGCATAAGTGAGTCCTGGTGTCTGAGGCTGTGGACAGCATCATCATCTGTTGTAACACTGCCATATGACTTTCCATGTCTCTGACTGCACTAACAGCGCCACCTAGGGTTTTTCTGTTTCCATTGCCCAGTGTCTCCACCACTACCAACAGTGCCAGGGATTCCGTTTCACAACTGCTGGCCCGGCTACCATTGTGTTATGCAAGATGCGAAATACAGGGTGTCCTGAGGGGTCAGGGACCTCCTAATTAACAAGCCATGGACCCGCTGACGGGCCCAATGTTTTATTACACACTTCTATAACCTAAGAATAGCTCCTTTAGTTTGCATTGAAGTCCCTGTAGTTACTGAATAATAAGGCCTTTGTATGAAATAAACCTGGAATGTTAAGGGGTTCTTGGGCCCCTGAAAATAAACTTATCATGACATTATACTGCCATTGTTCAACCCGCCTCACCCACAATCTGCGAGTTTCTGTCTTTGGTATTCTTAATCAACTAGCACAAATGGAACACTGGTCTGCCTCAGGGTGGCGCTGTGGGTCACTCAGTTGGTCCTTCATAGCCTAGCAATTGTAACTATGTCTGGTATACAACTGAAAACCCTTATGATAAGCTGTAACATATTTGTAAAACTGAAAACCTGCCCAGTTTTCCCAATAGACTGATGGAAAGATTGACTTGTTACTAGTTTCTTAAACCAAAAACACAAGTGGAGATGGGTCTTTCTACAGAAACGTCCATTTTTTGTGTCCCTAGCGTTTACAGATATATTAAACTTGAAAAACATGTTATGGTTACAGAGTATTTCTATTTTAAAATCAAACAATAAGTTATTTTAAGAATTACACCTTCTTGTGCCGTCAATATATAATGAAAGTTGTTGAAACTAAGAGTCGTGTTACTGCGTAACAAAAAATCTGTTTTGAAATAAAAATCACACTGATGACATCACTTCACTTCCTTTTACCTAAAGAGGTCCCAGGGTTGGGAAATGATGACTGACTTAAGTGAACATGCTGATGATCTGTGAAAAGGAACGACACTAAAGTGTGCAGTGCAGGGTTCTTGCAGGACTAGGAGTGGTAAACAAATGCTCTACGTCAGAGTTTCTCAACCCTGGTCCTAAAGGCCCACTGCCCTGCTCCAAACACACTTGACCCAACTTGTCAGCTCATTAAAAGGGGAATTCCACCGATTTTTCAAAACGCATGCATAATTCAGAGTTTGATGCAAAACGGTTCATTGTAGAGAAACTTACAGATTTCTTTACAGTGGTGGTGACAGGAACTAGGGGCTGCCATGTCTACAACACAATATGGCCATATTATTTTCAATCCAAGACCACCAGTGAACCTACACATGTCTTCTGAGATTTTATATGCCATAGTAATGATGGTAAAATAGGGGTTAATCTAGAAACAATAAGTATTACTGGGGACTATTTTGCCTTACAGCACCATACATGTATCTCTCCACCATTAATGGATTTTAAAAAGTACATTATAGCCCAAATGTTTATCTCAAAACTATCATAGAACAATGTCTTGGGCATGAGGCAACATATTCGTAATCATTTCATGTAAATGTTTTGTGATGTAGCTTTTAGAGGCGTTCAACTTTTCAGTCGTCTGTACTAATACAAAACACTACTGAAGACCACTCTCCAAAAAAAGACAAAACAAAAAACTATGGGAACCTACCTAAACAGTATCACCCCACACCCAACAACCTCAAACAAAACTTGGCAGCATTGGGTTCCTGTCACCACCACTGTAAACAATTCTAAATCAGTAAGTTTCTCTAGAAGGGATCATTTCACAGCAAATCACTCTGAACGACTTTGTTTACATCCTAACAATTCACTTATGGAGAATTTTTAAAAAATCGGTGGAGTTCCCCTTTAACCGCTTATAATTGAGCTGCAGCACGGAAAGCGCCAAAATGTGGAGGCTAGTCGGCCTCCAGGACCAGAGTGGGGAAACACTGCTTTACCTACAGGATCAACGCTAAAATCGCTGTCAGCCCCTCACAGACGGCCTGCAGGGGGGTGTCCAGAGCAGAGCCTGCGTGCTCCACTCCGCGAACTCGAAGTGCGCATGTGCAGTCTGAACATTTACGTGTTTCACGACGAAGCAGGAAGCAGCGCGCGATAATCACGGTGGCAACCGCTGTCAGCAGCTGACGGCTAAACACAACAAGACATGAGATGATGGTGGATCTGCGCTGTGAGACATGGCGAAGTACCTGCTGCTGTGCCTTTGGCTGCTGTCCGCGGTCGCTGGCTGTTTGGCGGACGGTGAGAACGTTTTTAGATGCAATGTAGACGAGGCAGCTTAGCGAGCTTAGCCGGGTTAGCGTTTCACAGCGTCTTATCAGCTGGTTCGGTCATTTAGAGACCTAATCAGATTACAGTTGTTCTTAGTTACATCGTGATTTACGGTCTTTTTTCCGCTTTGAAGGCGTGCTAACCTCAGCTAGACTACAGTAAACACATCGGGACATGCTAACATGGGTAACGTTGTCGTAATACGTTACTGACACGGTATGTTAGTTCACTCACAAGTTTAGTACCCTAGCTTACCAGCTAGCTTTGGCTTGTTCAGCCGTATTATAAGTTACTTGTAACGGTAAATCGTCAGTAGGTCTATTTGTAGTGAGTTAGTTTTGTCGAGGAGTTGAGAGAGTAGCTTATTTGGAGAGCACGTATTGACGTCTTCATGTTGTTGTTGTTTACATACACCAATTAGCCATAGCATCACCTCCTTGTTTCCACGCTCACTGTCCATTTTATCAGCTCCACTTACCACATAGGAGCACTTTCTACAGTCTACAGTTGCCATCTGTTGCTCTGCATGCTTTGTTAGCCCGCTTTTACCTTGTTTCAGAATGGTCAGGACCCCCACAGGACCTCAGAGCAGGTGGTATTTATGTGGTGGATCATTCTCAGCAGTGACACTGATGTGGTGGTGGTGTGTTATTGTGTGACGTGCTGGTACGAGTGGATCAGACACAGCAGTGCCGTTGGACTGTGTCCACTCACGGACTAGTTGGTCCACCTTGTAGATGTAAAGTCAGAGACAGCAGCTCTTCTGCTGCTGCAAAGCTGGTAAAATGGACAGTGAGTGTAGCTACATGGAGATGGTTTTAACGTTATGGCTGATCAGTGTATGCCGTAATAATAACCCCCACAGATGTGACGTATGTGAACGAGTTCTACTCGAAGACGCCGCAGAAGTTGGCCAAATACAGCTGGTTTGGGAACGTGCGCCTCTACCACTTCAGAGTCCCGGAGGATGCAGTGCTGGTGCGGTGGCTGCTCACTGCAATGCGAGGGTCAGGATTTCACTGCGGTGACCAGAACATTGCTGTGTGAGTGACCTCTTTCAGCAGTTCACATTGTGTTGATTCACTCCATGCTAAAAAAAAATAAACCAGAGGTGCCCAAACGTTGTCTTGGGAGGCCAGTGTATAATGGTTCTAGTGAGGGTCATACAGTAGCATCCTAGCTCTCCAGCTTTATACCAGTTTCCTTACATAGCAGTCTGATTGTCTTAAAATTCACTAAATGGACATTCTTCACACCAGTGGTCCCTAGAACTTTTCTTGCCCTTGTACCAGTCCCTGTTATGGCCATCAGTTTGTCGTTAGCTCATAACTGGTAGCTGTTTTGTTACACCTGTGCAAATTCTTCCTCTTCGTCTTTGCCGCGCCCAAAGTGAGTAGTAAGTCAAGAAAAAGGCTCAATATGTCTGACGGGTATTATTTGCGATCTCTATGTATATTGTCAGTGTTCTAAGTTAGATTTAGACTGTGGACAGATTAGTGTCCACGCTGAGACTTGGCAGTGGTTTTGAGCTCTTGCGGACCTCCGATGAGCTTATTTGCAGCCTTAAAGGGCCCATATCTTTTTTTTTCTTGATTTAAATTTGTCCCCTGAGGTCCGCTTATAACATTTGTGTTGTTTTATGTACCAGAAATCTGTCTTGATTCATTTTTACGTGATAATTTTCCAAATTATGTTTATCCCTTTGGATACAGGCTGTTTTTGTTACTCTCCAAAACATTGATGTATGTTCATGCATTCTCCTACTGATTGGCTGCTCTGTATCATGCCTTATTCAAAAAACAGTCCAGGCTGAAACACTCCATATAACTTCATTGTGAATGGGTGGGGCTAAACTGCTCTGGGCTGAATAGGTGGATGTATGTTTGATGTGGATTTTCATAACTTTACAGGGAAAGTGATTTCAAAATGGGTTGTTTTGGCAGCTTAGTTTCCATATATGGACATTAACAACTGGAGAGTGAACAATGTTGTATCAAACTCAAACTGACTCTCAATTCTCTATTTTAATCCAACAGGCACTTTCGGGCTGGTGCACCACCGGTCATCAACCCCATCCTTACAGCCTTTCCCAACTCTACCGCAGTCTCCCTTGCATACAACCTGACCGTGAATGTGCGTAGTGGACAAGCCATCAGTGTCACACTGTTTAACGTGACGAATCCTGTACCTGGAGATTGGTTCCTGGCTGCCCACCTGCCTAAAGATGATGGCAAGATCGAACAACAGGTATGAAAAGATTTGTGTGTATTGTCACTTAAGCTTTTATATTATTCACTGCAATTCCAGATGTATCATATCACTAAGATGTTTACCTCTTAAAGGAATTCCACCAATATTTCAACACATTTAGAATTCAGAGGTGCGTTATTCACTCATTGAGATGTGAACAATGTCATTGAGAGTCTCCTTTCATTTGGTTTGATGTGAAGTGATGCATTGTAGGCTCTGAATTTCTTTACAAATGCGGTGGTAGGAACCAGGGGTCGCAATATTTCTGTTTACATGTTGGCAAGATGGTGAAAAAATATTGTTACATGCCACATACAAGGAACTGGTGCACCGACAATATGTTGCTTACATGTCGTGCTAATGCACAGGCATCACAGTCAGTAAATGGCCACTTTTGACCACAGTTTCCTACTGTTTAATGCTGTCTTCCTCAAAGATCTAAATGCAGATGCTACTTTAGTCACTGTTCCTATTGAAACAGTAGCCAGTTGAGCAATCTTTGTGACCGAAGCTTCTGCCATTCATGTCCCAACAGCAAACCCTCTTTAATAGGCATTTAGACATTTTCGTCTTGCCATTTTCTTCCAAGATGGAGGTCAGCTGGGCCTGCTCAGCATTTTTATATGTGCCACAGAGCACATTAGGAAGTTATGTAACAGTAATTGTATCACCTTGTTATGTTTCTCCAGTCATTAATAGTCATTAATTAAAGGTTTTCCTTTCTGTGTGCGTGTGTTTGTGTTTGTTCCAGGGGCTGCCGTCCTGTTCGTATTTGTTCCAGCCTCAGATGTTCGTGAGAAGAGCAGCTGACACGCCGGTCCTGCAGGCCAACATTCCACTCACTCAGACAGTGACTGCACCTTTAAAACAGGCTCAGCTCAAGTACGCTCTGCATGTGTTGTTTGGGTCTATGTGCATTTGAGACATTTGACTAGGACTGTCACGGCTCATTGAAAAAGAAATGTATTCAAGTTTACCTTCTCGATAAATCAACAACGACAGTTTGGTCACTTGCATGCAAACTGTCCATCTGGTCTGTCGCACAGTAGGAATGAACCAGTAATAGATTATTGATACTGACAGCCCTGTATGTGGATATATATATGCAAATCCTTGATTGTAGAAGAAACTTTGGATGAGCAGCTGACCACAAACTTTTGGGCATACAGTTGTATGCAAAATTTGAACACATCTGGTCAAATGACATATTTGGTTGATTTTCAATGTGAAAATAAGGTAACACATCTACAACACAACACAAATATGACATGTATTTGCACATTTTGGTGCACATCTTCTATTCTAATTTTAATGTATTGAACAAAGATCAACTGTGCTATAACTTGCACAGGCCCCATTTTATGTTTTATTTTTAAAATGTTAAATTCAGCAAATAAACAGTAATTGTGCATTAAAATGTGAATGTGTCTGTAGGGGATGTGTTAACCTATTTTCACTTTGAAAATCAACAGACATATGACTTTTACATAGGACTATGTAGTGTATACCTGACTGCTGTGCAACTGAATGGCTTGAAAAACAGTATCTATCTATATCTAACAGCTGTGAATGATCTTCTGTTGTAGGGTCTTTGTTCCTGAGTTCGCCTCCAGGTTGAATGTGTTTATCCACGCATGTTCTGTGAAGGGTGGCCCGGCGAGTGATTGTGGGTTGTCCATCACTCTAGGCTCTGCCTCTTTGGGGCAGAGCTCTGCAATTACAGTGAACTGCTCAGCGGAGGAGCCATGTGCTATTTCTGTCGCCAATCCGCCATGGAATACCTGGGTGCGAGTTACCGTGGAGATCAGCCAGCCCAACGTCACGGCAACCTTCAGCATATCTGCCAATCTTACAGGTCTGACCACATAACTTATACTCAGAGCTACAATTACTGCTATGAGGCTTTAGAGACAAAAGACCATGTGGAGATAAAGAGAATACCACTCAAAAGTTTGGAATCACTGTTTTTATCAGTACAAAGCTTGTTTTGTTGCAGATACTCTAGGTTATATGACCAAAAGTGTGTGGACACTCCTCCAAATTATTGTGTTCAGGTGTTTTAGCTACATCCATCGCTAACAGGTGTATAAAATCAAGCACATAGCCATACAATCTCCATAGACAAATATTGGCAGTGGAATGGGTCGTACTGAAGAGCTCAGTAACTTTATACGTGGTAGTACCATTGGATGCCACCTTGGCCACAAGTCAGTGAAATGGGGGAGACTCTTTCCTATTGCAGCATGACTGAGCCCCTGTGCCCTAAGCCAGCTCCGTAAAGGTGTGGAGGAACTCCAGTGGCCTGCACAGAGCCCTGACCTCAACCCCACCGAACACCTTTGGGATGAACTGGAACGTCAGTTGCAAGCCAGGCCTTCTCGTCCAACATCAGTGCTTGACCCCACAAATGCTCTTTTGACTGAACACTGCAAAATGTTGTGGAAAGCCTTCCCAGAAGAGTGGAGGCTTTTATTGCTTCAAATGGAGGCCAGTTTCATTTTAATGCATATGGTTTTGTAATAGGATGTCTAACAATCTCATATAGGTGTGATGGTTAGGTGTCCACAGACTTTTGGCCATACAGCATACATGTATAATATGTGATGTTCTAATATGATGCTAGTACTGTACAACTTTATAGGTTCTAGCTATTTTATTGGAAGCTGCATCTAATATACTTTCTGGTGTCTAGTTAATAGTACGTCACTAAACACTGTTCTCAGCATTTCAGGAATTTACCTTTTTTTAAATGCTAAATAAATTACTGTGATTATCTATTTACATGCATTGTTGCCAAGTTATCTGCCTTGCTGGCTGATCACCACTTCTGAAATATGATGAATTCTGGTTATTCATTTTATTATAACTTAATCTGCAGTGTTATACCTTTTTTTCACAATCAGCTGCATCTTTGTTTATCATTCTAAACACTGTTTGTTTTAGTTCTTCTAATAAGCCTCTGTCAAAATGAGAAATTAGTTACTTCAGTTAGATTTAAGATAATTTCAATTGTCTAGATGCCATTTTTTTTGCAGTAACAATAATTATTATGACAAGTGACTTCAAACTTTTGAACTGTATGTGCACCTCTCTTTCACTCAAATATCACTTTCTTCTCTATGTGTCTCTCTCTCGCATGCACACACAGTGGGCTGTAAACCTTCAAGTGTCCCTTCGGATTTTAACGCCTCCCTTCCTCTGGAGCTCTTCTCTCTGAGATCCTCCTCCAGCAACACGTCCAGCAATGCCTCCACTGCTCCTGCGCCGCGTGCTAACATCTCAGACGGAGCCTGCGTCCAAAACCCGTCCGTGTTCAGAGACGAGCAGGACGTCCTTTCGATACGCTTCGCTGTCTCTAACGGCAACTTGACTGTGGAGTCTGAGGTGCCGACCATGGTCGCCCTGGACCTGGACTCTGCTGTGGACAGCGGGGGGGCGCTAATAGTACAGCTGGATCTTAATATGGTAAGCATGTCAGCATTATTGATAGATAGTCATTAAAGAGCCCATATAATGGAAAACCTCTTTTCATTGCTTTTTTTAAAATAGGAGTTTTAAAAAAAAAAAAGGAGTTTTCAGTAAAACAAAGCCGATTTGCTTGCAGATAAATATGTAAATTGATTCTAATGCCACAGCATTAAAAATTTTAATGTGTCCAGGTTGACGAAGAAACCTGTAGATGATTCTAAAATGATCGAGAAAGCTGTATAACATCAGGATTAAAGTTATAATAGTATTAATATCTAGAATGCCTCATATTTCAAAGCGCTAATCCTATCTTGAGGCAGGTGACTTGAGAGAAAATGACTATAAACGCTAAATAACAGTATGTTTCTTACCGTTTTTCATTTAGTAACTTCTTGTTTCCAAAAATACAGTTTGGTTTCTAGTTTATAATCATTACATTGTATAAGACATTATTGTATATAATAAAAACTCCACAGAGAACCACAGATCTGCTTACAAGCTCCCAGTGAAGGTTAACAGGCTGTCAAATCATGGCAAAATATGAAAATTTTATCAGTAGCCTGGACTTGTATTGGTGATGTAATTTGCTTGGACTGACCTGATGCACTTGCTTTAAAGGAAATTTGCAGATTTTCCAAAATGTCTGCATATTTAAATGGTTAGCAAAGTCATTCAGAGTGGTTTGATGTGAAATGCCCCATTGTACAGAAACGTATTGATTTAGAATTGTTCACAGTGATGATGAAACCAGAAGCCTTTAGAGACAGTGATGATGAAACCAGAAGCCTTTAGAGACATCTTAATGTCTCTAAAAGCTCCCTCACACAAAGTAATGCATAATCTGTCTACAGATATGTTGCCTGAGGCCTGATCTTACAGCAGTTTTGAAATTGTATTTTTTAAATACGCTCTTGACGAAGAGATGCAGTCATACAAAATAATATATACAAAATACAAAATAGTTTTCCAGCTTTACCAGTATTTTACCACAAAGTTATTTCATAAAATGTTTTTACATTACATATAAAAACTCAGAAGTAGTGTAGGTTTACAGGAGGTTTTGGATAGTATATTAATTCTTTTATATTTGCATGCATCGCACAACACCATTGTGAAGAAATTCAAGTCAGTTTCTCTACAATAAACAATTTCACATCAGCTCACTCTGAATGGCTTTGTTAACACCCTCAGGCCTGTCATAGTGCAGCATTTTTGCATATGTAGGAGTGTGCTTGTTTATTGTAAAACACTTTGCATTACAGAGTTCTCTGATTGGTGCATTTGGCAGTATCAGAGCATGTCTTACACCTTCTGCTCCTGTGCTTCAACTCAACACCAGCCATTCATGTGATGCAGGTGTGTTATCAAATTCACATACTAAACCACATACTAAAGTTTGCACGCCCCTGGTCAATATTTTTTAAATATTGCGTGGAGTTATAAACATAAACTCTGATATGCCCATAATTACGCAATGTGACATGCCCACTTGGTTATGAGCTGGCAGCAGCTCGGATTTTTGGAGTATATATTTACTATTGAATTGTATTAATTTCTATATATTTCTTCAATACAAAGCTTGTAAAAGCCTTTTTCGAACCTTTCAAAACTATATTTGCAGGGGCTTTAAATGATGACTTTAGGAGTACTTTAAAATCAGCAAACAGATAGAAATTGTGCACTAAAATTAGCAGAAAAATGTCCTATTTAAGTGTGTTCCCTGTAGAGAATGTGTTAACTTGTTTTCCATTAGAAACATCAACAAAACATGTCATTTGACCAGGGTGCCCAAACCTTTGCATACAGCTGTTTAAACGTAACACATGCACATGTTATTCGCTGTTAATTGTGTGTTTGTGTTCTTGTATGCAGCATTCATGAAGGGCTACTCTCTCAGAGTGAGCAGCAATGAGACAAAGGCTGTGTTGAGGATTCCCTTTCCTGAAGCAGCACTTTGGTACCTCAGTCTGCAAACCATCTGCAATAGCAGGTAAGCATACACACATTTTAAATACTTATTTCAGCCCAATTTACAATGAGTATGTTTATATGAACTTAATAATCCGGTAACTGCAGAAAATCAGATTTTGTCAGAAATCCAATCAGTGCATTTACATGCACTTGAGTATTCAGATAATGGGGAGACTCTGGGTCTACATGCGTCAGACAGTAATCGGATTTCTGCTTTGCAAAGGGCCAATAAACTCACAGAAGAAGACGTGACGTAAAACTCAGACTTCATGCCACATCTAAACCTTGCAACACTTTACCTGAAAATATGAACATATATCATCTACAAAATGCTTGCTTATTTCCGGTACCGGTGTCTGTTTTCGCACATGCTCAGACTGAGAAATCCGAAAACAGTCAGAGTAAGAGTTTACATGCACTGAGAAATCTGATTACTGAGCTTAAATCCAGCGGATTTGTTCATCGGATTTCTAGACCTTACTCCAATCCAAGAAATCGGACTATGTTGTTTACAATTTGAGTAATCAGAAAATCCAATTATGATCAGATTGTTGAGTGCATGTAAACACACTCAGTGTGTTATGAAGGAGTGTAAATTTTGTTGAATTCATTAGTTCATTGATGCAAAAGCAAGTGACTACATCAGCAATAGATACACAGTGATAAAAAAAAAAAAGATGGATCTTAGAAACTAAATATGGTGACTTCCACAAAAGGGGAATTCCACTGAATAAATAATTAAATCAAACAGTCATTCAGAATGGTTTGATGTGAAATGCACCTGAGAGAAACTTACAAAGTAGGAATTTTTCACAGTAGTGATGATGGGAAGAGTTTGATATCTCTAAAAGCTACTTCACAGAAAACTGTTTACAAGAAATGATATGAATATGCTGCCTGATGCCTAAGGCATTGTTCATCCATAGTTTTGAGAGAACGTTTTGGCCTAAAACATTTTTTTTTTAATCTATTAATGGCAGGGAGGTACATGCAGGCTGCTGTAAAGCAAAACAGTACTTGGAAAAACATTTTTTCTTTTTTTCTTTCTTTCTGTTTTACTGTTATCAGCATTACATAGTGTCCCAGTTGGAACAAGCCTCGCATCTCCAAAATGGTTACTTTGCAGGAGAAGGAAAAAATGGTAATATCTTGTAATGGAAGTTAAAATAAAATGATTTTATTTCATTATTTTGGATCATATTTGTATTATAGACCTGGTGACCCCTGGTTCCTATCACCACTACTGTTAAGAAATCTGAGCTTCACATCTTACAACTCTAAATGATTTTGTTTATTCTCCTCTAAGGACAAACACAATTTTCAGTTTCTGGTTTGCTAAGTTTCCTCAACGCAGGAGTCAAAAGAACAGCATACTTTCATCACGCATTCAAATACCACAACCTCCAACTGGTTTGGTAGAGTTCTCGAAATGCCTGTGCTTTATTACCATTATTCTGAAAACTATTTTTATCAGTCTTTGTCTTACAGTGTTTTTTGTTTACCATTTTTGCTGTTCTTCTCCTCCGGTGTAAATATAGCAAATTCTCAAAAAAGGTTGTTTTCATTTCAGATGCATAAAAATAATAGATTTTTCTTTTGGGGAACCATCTCTTTACCTTATACTGCCAGTGCAATTTAGTCAAACAGATTGCAGTTTCAGCAGAGCTTTTTTACATAAACAGTTCTGTCCAAAGTAAAAAGGTTAGCTAAATCTGTGTTACAAGCTCAGATTTTCAAATGTGTGGGCTAGAGCCTTGTAGCATTAGATATCAAGTACTTTATATTGGAGCATTTAGGACTGCAGTTCTCTATGGCAGAAGTTCTCAACTCCAGTACAGACTGCAAATGTATGATTGTATGTATGTATGTATGGTTTTATTTCCAAAGGAGTACCTTAATCCTTGTTCTAAAAACCACCCAAAAAAATGTTTTACAGCAATGGTCACCAGCCGTGCTCCTGGAAGACAACCATTCTGTAGATTTTAGCTCCAACCCTAATCGACACAGCCTGATCCATCTACCTATTGCCTTTAAAAGTGCTTGATTAGCTGAAGGAGATGTTAGATTTGAGTTGGAGCTGAAACCTGCAGGAAGGTGGATCTCAAAGAGGTCCCTCTTTACCTTCCATTTGAATCAGTGTTTCAGAAATGCACTAAACATCAAAACAGGGGCCCTTGTGGAGTCTAGAGTTGGACTGTAAAACAGTAAAATGATACTGGTATTTCAAAATTATGACTCGGGGCGATACAGCAAAAAAGCGTCATCAGTGACTGATAAAGCAGTAAAGCAATAAGACAGTTTGTTATCAAGTTTTTAACCTGTTATAAAATGAGTTCATTAGAAAAGAAAGAAAAAATTAGCTGATTTTTTTCTCCAACTGAACCGGTTATATGACAGAGCTGAGTCAGAGTGTTGATTACTCGGATAAGGATCATTTGTACACGTTTGAGATCATTCATCAAACCTTTTGTGCCTCCATAGTATAGCAGCCAGTAGAAAGTATTACACTGAGCATTTTTCATATCATCTGATTGTTCCGAGTGCTCTCACACATATGATGTCTTTCTTTTCTTGGGCCTCTTTGCCGTTTCAGCTTTAATAGCCACGTGGAAAGTGGTGTGCTTTGTTTTATGGCTGTGTAACCACCAACACAGCGCTGCTATTTTAAAAATGACATTTAAAACATAGATTAGCATTAAGCATGAATAACCGGTTTCCCTGGTGTGGATTAAGCCTAGTCTATATATAGACTGTGTTGCAGAGCCACAGTCAGTACACACTCTGCTGCCAAATGTTAATAGACTATGTATGGTAACAACACCTCAGCAACCACCTGGGATTGCATACCAACAGCCTAGCAACACCTTGCAACCACCTGGGGTATCATAGCAAAGGCTTAGCAACAGTTTAGCAACCACCTGCGATTGCATGGCAGTGGCCTAGCAGCATCTTAGCAACCACCTGGAACAGCATAGCATCGGCTTAGCAACACCTTACCAAGCACTTAGCATAGTGTAATGATGGACTAGCAACACCTTAGCAACAACCTGGGATACCATAACATTCTACCAACACCTTAGCATCACCTAACAACCACCAAGCAACCTCCTAACCTCTAAGTGGAATACCGTAGCAACCATCTAGCAAACAATGTACAGTTTTCTGCAACTGCTTTAACTTTTGAAGTGTTATTAGTTCAACTTTCCCTTTGGAGTTTTAAATGCAATATTGCGATAATATTCTAAAACATTTAGGAAGTTGTTGTGGTATTAAATGCTTATATTGCCACATGCCTGGTAATAACATTGAATAAGTTGATGAAGAGAGGCTGCTTTGATTCTGCATTGTGCAGATTGTTTTTGGTGTATCAGACATTTGCTGTAGTGACACGTCTGTTGGCCTGGCTGGGCTGTGTATAGGTCATTTTGGAGAACTCACTGCAGCACATCTGTTCTTGTCCTTTTTCAGTGTTGCCTGCCGTAACACCTCCGCCATGGTGAGCATGTCCATAAGTGTGAGCGCGTGTGTTGACGACTGTGGACCATACGGCGAGTGCAGGCTGCTGCGCACACACAGCTACCTCTACGCTGCATGTGTGTGCAAAGCAGGTGAGACACATGCACACTACATTTCTACATTGAATTATTTTATTGTTGTCCAGGAAGGCAGGTTAAGTAATCTGTTGAAACGGGATTAGATCTTGTGGTATAGACCTGATGACTTGCAGTAAGAAACATATCCATACTTTAAACTACAAACTGCACATTCTTAAATAGCATCCAAGTAGATGCCACAACGGCATTTTCTAATTGCCCGTTTGCAGGTTTCTTTACACTATTGCTTCTTTTCGCAAACATAATAAATCAACTAAGAAATGTTTGGTGGCAATATTTGAAAACTGCAATCACTATTTAGATATTCATTACGTTTCATCACAGGAAGACGGGGAAAATATGAAGACCAGCAGCGCTGATTTTAAGTTTTAACAGAACCATAGAAAGTTTGACTCATATTTGTGAATGTCATGCTATACTTTTCTCTTCTGAAATGGGTGTGCCTGAACGTGAGCGTGCTGCCAATGTGACAGAGAAACAGGAAAAACACCTGTTGAAGACAAGTCTCTATCTGCATCACATGTGGTACTGATAGGCACAGTTAGGCCTCAGGATCTTCTACTACTGGCCAGGCACTGATGTTGGGCAAAAAGGTCTAGTATGCAATTCATCCTAAAGGTGTTCTGTGGGTTGAGGTCAGGTCTCTGTGCAGGCCACTGGAGTTCCTCCACACTGGCCTGGTCAAACCAAGTCTGTTTGGACCTCGCTTTGTGCACAGAGGCTCAGTCATGCTGTAACAAGAAAGGAACTTCCCCAAACTGCTGCCCCTGTCTAAAATGTCCTTGTATGCTGTAGCATTAACAGCATCCTTCACTGGAACTAAGTGGCCCAAACCCTGAAAAACAGCTCCAGCGATATTATCCCTCCTCCACCAGACTTTACTGTTGGCACTATGTGTTTTAGGCAAGTGTGTGATCATTTAGCTGTGCATTTTGCACAATGCTAAGTGGTGATCATAGTAGCTTCATAGCTCTAGCACAAACCTAAAGAAAACTTTGGACACCAAACAATTGATTTTTGCCCGAACCATTGCTTTTCTGTTGGTTTTATTGCTTGTTTTCTGTTGTTAACTGTGAGGCTGGTTTTGGCTGTTGGTTGACAGGTTGGTTGGGGTGGAGCTGCTCAGATGGATCAGCTGCCCTGTCGTTCTCTCGGCAGCTGAGTGCGGCTCTGCTCCTCACACTCAGCAACCTGCTCTTCATCCCACCTATCTGTGTGGCACTGTACCGCGGCTACCATGTCGAGGCTGCCGTCTACCTCTTCACCATGTTCTTCTCCACGGTATGTACTTCTACGAGAAGGAAATGATAAAATCAGTAGCTTACGCCAGAGGCCTGTGCAATGTTTTTTCAATGACCCCCCCCCAGCCTTGTTCCTTTTTTATTTTGCATGCCATTTTTTGTCATTCTTTGTCTGCTTCCATGATTTTTATCTGATACCAAGAGAAATGATGATGCAGGTCCCTCCTGTGACTTTTATTTAGCACTGTCAGCTATTGGTTAAGGTTACTATTAAAGTTGTACTATATTTCTTTTGTTCAAATTCAAAGAAGTTGCATTACTGAGTCAGGAAGATCAAAATTTGTTTGTCTTCTATTCATCAGATTCATCCACTTGGGTCTGAATCACAACCAACACACACACTGCATGCAGTTACACATTTCCACCACAGAGGTCTCCAAATCCCAAATCATTTAACATAGTGTAGCTTTAACTAGGCTAACTTAGCCTCAATTTTCTTGCTAAAGCATTGAGGCTCTTAATGTCACCATAGGTACATCGGTGTTGCCTTATTTGGGTTTAATGATTCGTTTTTACTTACAATATGAGCTTAAAATGTAAAAATGTAATTAAATAAGAATGAATTTTTGACCAGATTCTGCAGGCATGCTGAGCATATGTCACACATGCCAAACTGCCCACGTTCACACACTTGAGGACCACTAGCTTATATGATCATATGTGTACCGTCTAGGATGTACATCTGCATTTCTTTTTTCTGTTTTTATTATCTCTTTCAGGGTAAAAAAGAAATATCTTCAAACTTGCTGTTCTTG
The DNA here is from genome assembly GCF_904425465.1 of Colossoma macropomum. Classification (NCBI taxonomy): domain Eukaryota; kingdom Metazoa; phylum Chordata; class Actinopteri; order Characiformes; family Serrasalmidae; genus Colossoma; species Colossoma macropomum. The sequence continues at coordinate 13,257,493 of NW_023494808.1, forward strand.
CCATTCACTAAACAATTCTCATGCTTCCAACTGTGTCTCTTTGTAGTTTTATCATGCATGTGACCAGCCAGGGGTGACGGTGATGTGTATCATGGACTATGACACACTACAGTTTTGTGACTTCCTGGGCTCTGTGGTGGCTGTTTGGGTGACCATCGTGTGCATGGCACGACTGAAGGAGCCGTTCAAATATGTAAGTGCAATGCTGTCTGTTGTACAGGTACAGAGGACTTCAGAGATAATTGGCTAGATGATTGAATCATTGGTTGCCAAGGCCTTAATCCTTCGTTCAACCCAATGAGCCTGGTATCAGGGAGTTATTGGGAGTTGCAATATATCTGTTGGCAATTCATGTGGTTATAGTCAGTCGGCTTAAGACTGGTTTGTGATGCAAACTGAATAACAATCTACATGTTTTTAGTGTCAGCCTTAAAGGGTTAAAGGTTAATTAACAGTGGTGATTTGGGGTGATACAGTTTAATTTGTGAATTAAGCGTCAATCATGAAAGTGAAAGTATGCTGGCATCAGATCAGGGGTGCCCAAACTTTTTTTCCAGCGGGGCCAAAGTGCAGTGTTTGTTGCTGAGGGTGAAAATGACAAAACATACAAATAAAGAAGTAGGTTTTTAAAAAACGCAGTTTGAAACAATACACTATATATGTAACCAGAATACAATTTTGAAAGGTAAATAAGACTGTAGTGAGTTAAATACAGTTTAGAAACTGTGTTCTTTCTCTCTTTGGGTGAGGGGGTGGGATTAAGGTAACTTTCTAGCAGGCCAAATCAAACTCCCCCACAGGCCGGCTTCTGCCCCTTTGGGCAGCCCATCATTAGATAGATGAGCTGTGGCATGGGTTAAATCACAAATCGATCATTGTCTATATGTAACATTTTCAACCCTCATAGTGAGCCAATATATATGAATGAGGAACCCAATCTTGCTCGATATTAATTGTTTAGATACTAAGAGAATTGGTTGATTTGGAACCGGCTCCAAATATTTAATCCCCAGTTCACATTGAGCTCTATTGATTTTCACAAATCTTGAAATAACACATTTTGTCAATATATGAAATTGATGACCACCAAGGGTGATACTGGCTATTGCCATTGGTCTTTATGTTTCATTGGTTCATGATATACGTGTATACTTCCCGTGTCTCTTCCAGGTGTTCTTCATGGCAGGAACCCTGATCATTGCCATGGCGATGCAGCTGGACCGCCGGGGCCTGTGGAACCTACTAGGCCCTGTCCTGTTTGCTTTGGTTATTATGGTAACTGCCTGGGTAAGCGAGTCAGTCTGTCCTATCATGTAATATTTTTTTTGCATGTGTATGTATATGTAAATATATATATGTAAAATCCTAAAGCACCCCTCTTAATTATTGAGTTTAGGTGATTCAGCCACACATATTGCTAACAGATGTAAAAAATCAAGCACATAGCCATGCAATCTCCATAGCCAAATACTGGCAGTAGAATGGGTCGTACTGACTTTGCCACAGCTCTAGCTTAGTGACTCAATTTGTAAAACTGCCTCAACTGTAAGTGCTATTTTTGTGAAATGGAAGCATCTAGGACCAACAACAGCTCAGCCACCAAGTAGGGCTGCCGAGTGCTGAAGTGCATAGCACGTAAATAGAAAAACAGTCTATTTTCTGTTGCATCGCTCACTACAACAGGGAATGAGGCACTGAGAGACAGAGTCCAGCACAGTTTGGTGATTTCCCTGCTCTAACGCAGTAGCCAAATCTGGTAATTAGCTGAGGAGTTGAATAAGATGTGCTTAAGTAGGAAAATCACCAGACTGTGCAGGAATCTGGACTTCCCCAGCCCTGCACTACAGTTCCAAACTGCCTCTGGAAGCAACATCAGCACAAGAACTGTGCATTGGGACCTTCATGGAATGGCTGCACACAAGCCTAACTTCACTATGCACAATGCCAATTGTCAGTGGTATAAAGCAGGCTGCTACTGGACTCTGGAACGGTGAAAATTAACTCCAAATTAATGCCCAGTAATAGAATGGGATGTCCAACAAACTCTTTGGTCAGGTGTCCGCATACTTTTGCCCATGTAGTGTATATACAGAATATATATATAGTATATAAATTATATATTCAAATTCAGCTCAAATATGTAAAGAATTAGTTTTTAGATGATGAATGGAGCTGTAGATGATGGCATAATAATTTAATTTTAGTTGTATAGCCCCAAAAATGTTTATTTAATAGCATTCACTGTTTTTTTTTTCCATGTCATTTTCCCCAAATGCTTGAAATTGTGACAAAAACTTGAATGTGTATGAATCATTGATATTTCTACTGTCTGCAGGTGTATCGTAGCGTCACACGTCATCACTGCTACCCACCAAATTGGAAGCGTTGGGTCTTTTTCCTGCTCCCGGGCTTGCTCTCGGCACTAATCGGAGTATGTGTGTACGTCTTTGCACAGACTGACAGCAACTACTACTACACTCACTCCATATGGCACATCATGGTGGCCACGAGTGTTGTATTCCTTTTACCGCCGCGTGAGAAACACGTGCCGCCCTGGGGATGGCCACACAAACTCTGTGGCTACAAGATCTGCCGAAACCAGAAAGAAGAGCTTTACACCGTCACCTAAACGTACGAATACAGAATTACCCACGCCTGTTCTGTAACACGCAATACAGCTTTACGGATGTAATCCTTTGTCCAGCTTTATTTGGGGCACACGCTCTCAAAGACACTTAATGTAGCAGACACATGCTATTTTACTGCACGTTAAAGTGCATACTTCATTTTACATGACAGTATCAATTGGAGAAAATTAGACTTACAACATTTATATGACATTTTGATTTTAATAGGATGTTAGATTAAAATATATTCATCTAGATTAGCCTTTCTGTTGGAGACATTAATATCACAAATACTGATTCTGAGAGATTATATATTGGGAATATTTCCTAATTTTTCTTTAAAAAGAGAAAATGTCCACTTATTGGTTTGGCACTTTAAAAAATGTGGTGATTGTGTATTCAAGACAGAGTGTAAGGGTGTGTGTGATTCTGTTGGTTCCTATTTTTTTTCTGTGTTTACAGGAAAAGGTTATTGGCACATGACAACAGTCTTTCTTATACAAACCTTAATGAAACACTGTTCTCTTCAGCACTTTATTTGTGATTTAAAAGGTGATTTCGTCAAGCAGTGCCAGTGCAGGGCTGCATGTGCATGCGTGCAGTCATGAAAACGTGCCTGTATGGGGTTTTAATGGCTAAGCAATGGCTATCTGGTACTGTGTTAGTAATATAACATTTTTGAATGACTAAAATTAACCAGCAGTGAAGAATGTCTTATTTCTGAAATTTGTTACACTGCACCTGAATGATTCTCTGAAAATCATTTTTAACTGGGATCCAATTGTACTGATTACTTTTTAGAGGTAACCTACTCTACTGTGCAAAGGCCAGAGACCACCACCATTCATTTTCCTCATTTACTGTATAAACAGCCATTAAAGGATGCATTATTCATTTTTCAGTGCCGTAGAAAAATACACAAGTCTCATATAATCTATGTATGTATCTCAGTTTGTATTGAAGGTGTCCACTCTTTATTACAGTATCCATTTGTTTTTTAGTTTTTAGAGAAAACTGCAGGGATATTTTATATTTTTACACTTCCAAAGTTCAGTGTTGCATTTTGTGCTTCTCATGATCCAAGTAATCACAAACACTTGAGGTCTTGGCTAAGGATGGCCAGTCCATTGTTCCAGTTTGTGAATGTCCTCTTTTTTCTGGTTCACTTCTTTTCCTTTGACTTTCTACTTTCTTCTATCTAATCTTCCCAGACATATTTCCTGAAAATGAATAATGGCACTGACTTGGCACTTAATGGCATTTGTACTCAAAGTATTATGTACTTAATGTAAAATAAATGAAAGATGGTCTCAGTCTTTTGCCCAGTACTGAACATGGCAGTGGGCAGCTACTGATTCAGCCTGAAGTTCCATTAAACCATATTATAATAGACTTGCGTTTAGGCCTGTAAAACTCAGGACCCTCAGCTTGAACTCTTTATGTGCCCGAGTACATAATTATGAGTTTAGATGGTTCTTCTGTGCTTGTGTTGGTCCTTTATTGTTGGAGTTTGAGATCTGAAGGGATTTGAACTGGAGCTTTACTTTCATAAGAACACAACTCAGTAGAAACTGGCAACTGCACCCTCCTTTCCACTACCCCCCACTACCCCCCACTGCCCTGTTGCTATGACAATCTCTTTAAGCTCAAAAAGCACTTCAGGATTTATAAACTACAAACTTCTCATGGGGTTGGGAACTTAAGCAATGCAATTTTACATCTGTGTGTATGTTAATGTTAGCATGTGTATTTGTCTTGTCGTTACATTCTGTCAGTGTGAGACTTTTCCCCTCATGAAACACACTTTTCACACTTTTGTTTGTCTGTCTTGCCATAATGCCTCTATATTCACTGTTGTCAAAGTATCTGCCTCCTTTCTTACCATGTATATTTACTGTGTTGAAATACAAAAATGATAGAACTGTAATTAATAGAGCAAATGAACAAATAAACAAGAAACTGATTATTTAAAAGCACTAACCTGAAATGTTGTTCACAGTATTGATGAGTGAGCAGAAACGTTGGATACAGTGCTGTGAAAAAGTCAGAGACCGCACTTATATTTCATGTCCAGAAGGAAAACCAGCCATTAAGTACAAGTTGTTCATTTTTAGGAGAAATTTCTGAAGGAATTAGATACAAAATAATCCACAAATCCAAAGGAAAACATGTGAAACCAAAGTTTCCAGAAGTTAGACCAAGCAGACCACCAAAGCTATCCGCATCAGGTAAATAGTACTTAAAATTTCCATCTTTCAGAGAGAGGAGAAAGTTCTAAGTTTCTGATCTTTGAAAAATTTCCCTGCAGATTTCTTTGAAAAAACTGAAAGCAAGTCGCTTAAAAGAATCGAAACTGTAATGAAGTTGAAGTGTGGATACGCTAAACATTGAAAACTTAAATATTACATATAGTTGTTGAGGCTTCAGTGTAATATTGTTGAATGTTTTTTTTTTTTGTTTGTTTTTTTGAAAAATGAGTAACACAATGCCCGTTTTGTTTAGACATTAAATAAATGAATGCTGGTCTCTGACTCTTCTGGTCCTGTACCACTGTTCCATGCTATAACTCTGGGGTCCTGGAGATTTGAATCATCATTTATTTATTGCCATCTTTATTCTCCACCATCTGAAGATTGATGTCCTCTCCTAGAGAAGAATTAGTAACGAGAAATGAGAGAACGTCAAGAATTGTTCGTTATTGTGCTTTATTCAGAAGCAGGCAGGCATAAAGTGAGGCCAGGAAAAGACCATAGAAACTCCATGGAGTCTGGAAAAAGCATCAATGTATAAGATATATAAATACTATATTTTATTTCAGTATAAGATATATAAATACAATACAACAGCTTATGAAGATAGTAAAAGGATAATGAGATTCACTCACTGGCCACTTTATTAGGATTGTAGGTTCACACTGTGTACAGTTGAAGACTGCAGCTCATCTGTTTATGCACAATTTGTGTTGGTCATCTTTTAGCCACTCTTGGCTGGTGATGGACCACACCCTAGAGGTAGCACTAAACTGACCAATGATGAATAGGAAAGACGGCAGCTGACAAACTGTTCAACAGATGTGCTTGAGTTTTTAATTGAGATAATGAAGTGGTCAGGGGTTGGAAAAACAAGGCAGGTGTTTCTAATAAACTGGACAGTGAGTGCACATTGATTTCTACTATTTTCCAAGCATATTAAATCATAACTAATGCTTTAGGACTTTGTTTTAAAAAACACTGGGCCTTAATTGTTACGCTTTTGGCTTTGATAACCCCTCATACAGCATTTATAGGCTTTGTAATGCATGGCTTCATTATATCCACAACTTCAGATCTGAGGCTTTCATGCCTTTTTATGTCAGATTATGAATGATATTACATATTAAGTGTTTCAATCTTCTTTCAAATTTGACCTGGACCGGGGGCTAGTGTTCAAGCTGCCATGCTGACTGTCTTCACACATAGAAAATGTTTTGTAAGAAATAAATCAGTCCTGTTTTTCAGTATATATTCAATATATAGTGCAAAGGATTAAAGAATACATAGAAATAAAGGACACAAGAAATACATGAAGATAATAACAAAAAAATATCTAAATATGAACAAAAAACAAAAAAATTTTAAAGACAGAAAGAGGGAATAATATTTTGGGAAAGATGAGCAGTTTGGTGTGATGAATGGTTTTATTGCTATAACCTAACTAGACTTACATATACAAAATGATAACAGTCCTGTTTATTTGACAGAGACATCATAAAGGTGTAGAGCCCGACCGATATATTGGTCAGTGGATAATGTCAGTTGATATTGATGACACGCAGTTTTAAAGGTAAGTGTAAAGGTATAATTGATAATGTGCCCCTAATTTCTTTGAGGCATTGCTGGGATTCATACTTGCAGCCTCCTGACAACAGGGCAAAACCTTACAAAAATGTATTTAAAAAGATATTTACCTGGTCAATAAGCATTATTTGCTCAGAAAATTACTATATTACAATAATCACAAGTAACATTAACCCCTTAAATAGCCAGGGCCCAACCTAACCTAAGAATAAACCAGTTCGCTTTGAAGTCCCTGTAATAACTGAATAATAAACCTTACACACTTAAAAAGATGCTTCTTCAAGGGTTCCTTAGTAAAGAAAATGGTTTTCAAGGGTTCCTTTGTAAAGAAAATGGTTCTATATAGAACCATGTATGGAACCATGAACACTCAAGAACACTTCGTAAATGGTTCTTTGCATTGTGGAAGCGTTCTTCAGATTGTGCTGTAGATGGTTCTACATAGAACCTTTTTGGAAATGGTTCTATATAGCACCAAAAAGGGTTCTTTTATTGTTACAAGCTTGACATCATAACAAAAAGTTCTATGTAGAACATTGTCCATCAATCTAAAGAACCATTTCACAACGCAAAGAACCCTTTAAACAAGCAAAGGGTTCTTTGAGAATTCATGGTTTTATATAGAACGATTTTCTTTACTAAGGAACCCTTGAAAGAACCATCTTTTGAGTGTAGTATGTAATAAGCCTGGGATTTTAAGGGGTTAATATAATAATGGTGATTTTACATCTATCAATGTGTTTGTTTAACCTAATCTCTCCAGTATTACAGGTAGCATCCAACACTCAATGCTTCATTATGTCAAATCATTCAACAAACTTATATGATGGCTGGGGGAACTCTGCTCTTCTAACCAGCTCACAAGATCAACAGTACAAAACTCTTGTTATTTTTTACCATTTTCGTGTTTAATTGCATTTATTCTAAAATATATATTGCAAAGATCAATGGTGCCTAAGACGTTTGCACAGTACTGTGTGTGACAATAATAGAGGCTGAACTGATGAATCTAAACCCCATCATGATTAAAATTATTATTTTTGTATTATATAAAATATGCATTTAGCCTTTTAAGAATATATCACAAAACTTTTTCACTGGTGAGAACTGATGAAAAATAAGACAAATAATACTTAAAGAAACCACAGTTCTACAGTATACCCCCAGTGCTACATTTACATTATAAGACTGCGTCTCTGCTGTTTATTTGAGTTTACGTAATGTGACAATGAAGAACTGACCACCATATCTGTCAGTAAAGCACTAACAATTGCTAACTAACACTTTTGGAGTATAAAATTAAAATGTAAAATATGAATGACATCAGTAAACATTGCAGGTTATTTGATTTTTTTAGCTTTCCTAAATTTGGCATCATATCAGTGACCAAATTTTCATATCAGTCGGGCCCTAGAGAGGGATAATGGGGTAGTGCAAATTAGCAGTATTCCTGTCATTCTGTACGAGTGTTGACTTTCAAGCAACGCTACAAGGAAGCAGTACAGGTTTTGAGAGTTTAAGGTTCATGCTCTATTTGCTATTATCATAGCTAACCCAACCATAACTGTTATAGAAGTACTGTAGCCTTGAATTCTGGTCGTCTGTGTGTTACTAAATCTGAGAAGCAGTTCCAGAGTTGGCCTTTGCAGCACTGGGTTGTGCCTTTCCGTTATCCTCTGCTGTTTGTGTGACCAGCGCTGGAGAGGGGCTTGAATGTCGCTGACGACGCATGAACGGGAAGACGCTGGACACAAACATGAACACGCACATTGTGAGACAGCGGTTTCCTCCTTTGATCATATTGAGGTCATAATTTTCAGATGTTTTGTGCATTTAATATTTGGGTGTTTTTATACGTACCTTTTCTTCGTTTCTTGAGGTACTATAGCTTTCGCTAACAAGTTTTTGTACAGCTCAGACTTCAGGTAGCGAGGGTACGAGTCCTACAGATATGAAAGATAAATCATTTTAAACCAAGCTTGGTCACTAATCTACACCATTTTTATACCCAGTGTGACTCACAATAGGCTAACGTAACCTGGACCTCGCATGCGAAATTCCTGTTAAGTTCTAATGTGTGTATTATAAATGCTTTTAAAGGATACTCCATTGTTTTTTAGCCTAATCTTTATTTACCATATTCGCAGCATACAGTCAATTACCATGGACAATGATTTTAACGGATTCCCCATATACAAACCCAATTTAATATAAACCTAAAAATAATATAATTTTGAAAAAATTATATCTTTATTGAAATGAACCTTTTAGCCAACTGTGTCTGAACACATCGGAATTAGACCTCTGCATTTAATCATCTGTGCAGTGAAACACCACATACACACTAGTGAACACACACACACTAGGGGGCAGTGAGCAAACTTGCCCGGAGCGGTGGGCAGCCCTATCCACGGCGCCCGGGGAGCAGTTGGGGGTTAGGTGCCTTGCTCAAGCCTTTACTGATCAAACCTTTACTGATCAATGTAGAAGTAGTTGCAAGTAGCAGTCAGTGGTGCAATTTTGTCTAAAACAGCATTTTGTTGAGTTTATAAGAGTTACATAAGCTGTTCATGCGCATGTTTAGGTTGTCTCGGGCCGGTGCTGTTTGTGATTTACTGTGTTTGGGAATGTACAGTATTCACGGTACGACAAAATTCATAATAGAAAAATTCATAGCAGAACGTCATATCGATACTCACTTATATATCGGTATACCGCAAACCCGTACCACTGGTACCTAACAACATTAGTATTTCAACTACTAGCATTTTCAGCTACTAGTATATTCAGTATTTTTGTCTATTTCACAATCTTATAATTCAGAGGAACTGGGGATAATATGGGGTGGAAGATTTTTGTGTGCCACAGAATGCAACAGCAGAAATTTTCTAAAACATCTTTATTTTTCCCATCAGCATGCCGCTGATAACACATGATATCAGAGGCCCGTAGGTTTTGGTTTCTTTTCTAAGTGCAGGGAAACATATCACAATTATTACCCACTTTAATTAACAATAAGCACAGAGATTAGGTTGAACTGCTGAAGCATTCATCTAATTGCTTACCTTCTTCATGAGGAAGTAAATGTGCATTTGTGCGTCATCCAAGACAAAACGATGAGGATGCTTGATTCCCTCTAAGGTTTTCTCCATTGTCTTACTGTCAATATTCACCCAGCGACTGGCTCCGGGTGCAAGGAACTGCCTGCCAAAAAAAGCAACTAGACTCAAACACACTTAACCATTGCAAACCCAAGTGAACTTAATAACATATCAAGATAGCGACAGTACTTCACTGGTATGTTTGAGTGCAGGCATAACATTATGACCACCTCCTTGTTTCTACACTCAATGTCCATTTTTTTAGCTCCACTTACCATACAGGTGCACTTAGTAGTTCTACAGTTACAGACTGTAGTCCATCTGTTTCTCTGCATACTTTGTTAGCCCCCTTTTACCCTGTTCTTCAGAGGTCAGGACCCCCATGGACCCTCACAGAGCAGGTACTATTTGGGTGGTGGATCATTCTCAGCACTACAGTAACACTGATGTGGTGGTGGTGTGTTAGTGTGTGTTGCGCTGGTCTGAGTGGATCAGACACAGCAGTGCTGCTGGAGTTTTTAAACACCTCAGTGTCACTGCTGGACTGAGGATAGTCCACCAACCAAAAATATCCAGCCAACAGCGGCCTGTGGGCAGCGTCCTGTGACCACTGATGAAGGACTTGAGGATGACCAACACAAACTGTGCAGCAGCAGATGAGCTATCGTCTCTGACTTTACATCTACAAGGTGGACTGACAAGGTAGGAGTCTAATAGGATGGACAGTGAGTGGACACAGTGTTTAAAAACTCCAGCAGCACTGCTGTGTCTGATCCACTCGTACCAGCACAACACACACTAACGCCCCACCACCACCATGTCAGTGTTACTGCAGTGTTGAGAATGATCCACCACCCAAATAGTACCTGCTCTGTGAGGGTCCATGGGGGTCCTGACCACTGAAGAACAGGGTAAAAGGGGGCTAACAAAGTATGCAGAGAAACAGATGGACTACAGTCTGTAACTGTAGAACTACAAAGTTCACCTATATAGTAAGTGGAGCTGATAAAATGGACAATGAGCGTAGAAACAAGCAGGTGGTCATAATGTTATGCCTGATTGGTGTACACCAATCATCATTACTGAAAACAGTGATGCACTGAGTGTACTTCAATCCAGTACTGTGTAAACGTCAGAGATTACTTTCTTTACTGAATTTCCACTCAAAATTGCTTATAATCCATCTGCAAAAGGAAGGAAAGAAGTCAAAGACCACCAAAACTGTGAACATCAAACAAACAGCGTTTAACGCTTTCATCTTTGAGAAGGAGGAGAAAATCATGCTGCTTCAGGTCTGAAAACATCCACAAGTGTTTCTGTCCATCCTTCCACTGTGAGAAGAACTGAAAAGACTGGAAGCTCTATTAAAATCCAACGGTGAACACAATAAACACATAAAATACCATTGTAATTTAGTTAATTTATTGTTAAATATATGTTATCTTATTTTTTGATGCTGAAAAATCAATAACTTGAACTCAATGGCCCTTCTGACTGGAAATTAAATCAATGAAATGCCGGTCTCTGACTTTTGCACAGTACTGTACATAATTTCCAGATAAATATAATATATTGCACTAAAATTTTGTCTTTGAGTTTCCTTACTATTGATTTTAATAATGGTTATTTCATGATGCACCTGTCCAGGGTGTATCCTGCCTTCCGCCCAATGACAGCTGGGATAGGCTCCAGCACCCCACCGCGACCCAGAAGGATAAGCGGTTTAGATGATGTATGTATGTATGTATATTTCATGATGCTCACATTTAAATCAAGTAAATTCAATGCATCACTTCTTTCAGTGCTCGCATATGTAACATGCATGTGATTGTGCATGTAAATCTGGAATATGTGAGGACATACTTGTAAACCTCATCCACTTTTGCTGCAATTTTGGAGGCTTCGCCGTGCCGCACCTCCTCGCACGCCTGCCAGAAGCACAAGTTCTCCGCTGAGAAAAAGACAGGAATAGAGGTTGAAGGATAATGAATGAGGGAAAGTGGCAACAGAACAGAAGAAGGGAGGGTGAGCATGAGAGCAGAGAGGGTTGAGAGAATAAGAGAGAAATTGGGAGAAGGGAAAGAAAGGAGCGAGGGAGACAAGAAACATGGGGAGTTGTTACATTATTGATGCCTTCAGAAAGTGCAGGGGGATAAAAGCGCCCTCAAACTCCCAAAAACATTGCGGTGAAGGCTGAAGCCATTCAGGGTCGAGTTAAAACCATCATATATCTTGTCTCATAAGCTTATGCAGATACAAATGAAACATCACTTAATCATGTAGTCACAAAGACTCATGTGTCTGGCACTGGTGGGTTCTCGTAATATCTAATGCATATAATGCATTTGTTATTCATTTATTTACATGTTATTCACTTCATACATTTTATGAGGCTAATAATTTCACAATGACCAAATACAGACATGCAAACTTGTAAGCAGTGAAAAATGTAACAGTCTCTCCTTGGACCCCTATGATGGCCACTTGCAATTTGCAGGCGATTGCTTAGCTCTCATAGGAGAACAGTCCACAGAAATCACTCTGTTCTACATCAGTTTCAGACAAAATGGAGTGGTACCTGGTTGTCTTGGTCGCAAACAATGATAATTTACTCAAAGTAGCCTGTTTTTGCATTGTAAAGCTATTGAAGAAAGATACGTAAAAATGAAACCAACTGCTTAAGAAACTTCTGTTGCACAGAAGAAGTTTCATATATCAGCATCATTAAAGTACTGATTGGCCAGCATTCCTGAAACTCCTTCAATCTACACAATTCATGTGAGTGGCATATTAAACATTCAAATCTGAGAATTTAACTGAAAAGTGAAGAGTTTGTCAATGATGTGACTGGAGGTGATGAGCGCTTGGAGTGGGGGCACTTCAGGGGCCAATCAGATTTCTTCCAGTTTCTTCCATTTCTTCCACCTGTGATGTTGGGTGACTTTACAGGAGGAGGAAAAATGTTCTTAATTTCTTAACCAGTGTTTTTGTAACTGTATGATACAAGAGAATTTCACTGAAAATGATAATTAAACCATGAACATGTATCAAAGTCATTCAGAGTGGTTTGATGTAAAATGCTTTATTCTAGAGAAACTTACTGAGTGTCCAGTCTTATCTATAAAGGGCTGGTGTAACTGCAGATTTAAATTTCCTATCAAGCAGGAGCAGACCTGATTCTAATCTCTGCTCTAAAAGATAACTCACAGAAAGTTACAGAACCATTACATGAAATGGTTACAAATACACTGCCTGATGCCTGAACCCATTCATGGTGGAGAGGTACATGCAGTGAAGAAAGGAAATGTAGTAACCAAAGAATTTTTTTTTTTATCATTATGAATATTTCACATAAAACTGGTCATTTAGGATAGTAAATAAAATGGCTACATTTACAGTTCCTACCACTATAAAGAGGTCAGGTAAGTTTCTCTACAATGCACCGTTTCACATTAAACCACTTGGTTCACAAACTTGGTTTCAGATTTGATACATATCAGATTGCATGCATACCAGATTCATGGCCATGCGGCCTTAATAAGAACGCTCAGATTGGAACTCATGTTGTTTTGTCAATGCGCTTGCGCCATCTTTCAGCGTTAACAAGGAAGCAGTACCTAACCTGAAATTAGTGCCATGAAATGGAGCAAATGCAAAGCATCGGATCCTTTCTCATTTGCCTTTGCTTGTTCTGCTGGTTAGTTTGTTGTTCATGACGAATGTGGTTCATTCACATGACGTTTTTGATTAGGATGTGCACATGCTGTTTTGTTTCAGGGCAAAGGTTTGTTCAATGACAGGGTCACGCACCTATGCAAATGTGAACCATAGAGTTAGAAGACTGAATCTGAGTAAAAAATCAGAGGCTTGTAATATGAATGTAGGCCAAAGTGGCTCAGATCTGATTTGAAAAGATCAGATTTATGTGTCCACATCAGATCTGTCTCATTAGTGCAAAATTTGTGCCACTTCAGCCTGGTAATGTGAACGTAGCCTTTGTTTTTGTCTCATATGATGTAAACAAAGGCTACATCTCATATGTTTACTCTCTCATATGAAAAAAATGTAAAAAAATCAAGGTATGAAAGTGACAATATGTTCACATGCTTTAGATGTGTGTCTGAGCCAGTGTGTGTGTTTGTGTGTGTCTGTGCAGTGTGTGTACCACTGAACTCTTTCTCCAGGTAAGTAAGGAGCTCTTTTCTGCCTAGCGGGTCATTCAGCAGCTCCATGAAGCTAAAACTCCAGCGCTCCACACGCAGTTTGGTCGGCATGGTTACCCTGGTCAAAAATATAGACAGATCACAAATCACTCTCACACGTAATACAAGGCGTTAACACAAAGCATTATAAACATGATACTGATATGTCCACGTCAACACATCATTTATTATTTATCTTACCAGTAACAGTGTTTTTGTTTGTAAAAAAAACACTGTATATCATTATAACAGATACAAATGATCATAAATATAGTAAAAAGTAAAAAAAATGTTGCTACGTGTTGTATATTATTTGTGCCTCTTCTAATGTCAGTGTTTTCCTGAGTGAAGGAACACTTACTGCACAGTAAACACATTTTAAATCTTTCAGACATCTTTTGCACAGTATTACATGATTTTAAGGCTGGCTTTACACAGTGAAACCAACATGCAACCTCAGTTGCTAGAAACCAACATGAAACTAAACTGCACTTGAGTTGTATAAAGTAAAGCTCAACTGAAACTCAGCTGTAACAATTCCAAGTGTCTCAAATTCATGAAACAAGTGTCATGAAACAATCAAATATCAATAACGTAACATGATCACATCAAACATACTTTAAACAATTTTCACAAGGTCAATGGACAAGAAAACAAAACAAGATTCTCAAAGCTGATATTTCTGTAACCAGCTGTGTTAGCTAGTTAGCAAACAGCTGTTTAAACGACAGATTGCACATCTTCTTTAGCTCCCTGTTATTACAATCTGTAAAGATTTACTCTCCCTTGATGCCCCCTTATTTTACACAGTAAAAACTGTGAAAACTGTTACAGAGGAGGATATGGAGGCTCCTCAATTAATTTCTTATGCTTCTAGGACAGAATGAGTGAGACATCAAGTAGGTAGTAACTGTAATGGCTACTTAATTATTATTATTTTCAAAGGTTCAACACAAACAACAGATTAAAAACTCAGATACATAGATAGATAGATAGATAGATAGATAGATAGATGATATGCAAACTGCACCTAGTGGATGACTTTATATAGACTTTATACATGGTTTTCTACAGTTTTGCAGGCAACTCACAACATGCAACTAGCTGCTTGATAGTTTCACCGTGCTAAGCCAGATGCTAGTCCTGTGCAACTTCAGTTCTCTCATAAAACACATGAAACACACTAGTACCATTGCCCTTTATTACCCAAAGCTGCAACATAATTAATATTATTTGCTCCTCAACCGGCCACACTGGCATTTTAAATTAATTGCCTATTAAATAACAAAATCAAATAAAGAGCTATGCTGAAAGTGAGAGGCAACTGGCTATTCAGCACAATGAATCATGCAGCAGCATCCTAATACAGCACATAATTTACAGCATATCTCAAGTCAGGCCAAAAAATAAAAAATAAATTGGCCAAATCTTGGCTGATTCCCCACAATAAACAGGGTGTTACAGTGTATTATTTATCATTCAGTAACTTCTTCTTCTGCCCAAATATGCGTGTTTGAGTCATGACTCACGTTTCAGAATTCATGTTCCAGAACATGATGTCATCTGTGATCCACGGGTTGCTGGGCAGGCATCCTTGCATTATGGGGTCATGATCCTGGTACTGTTCACAGTACTTAACAAAACTACACACCCAAACAAACATACACAACTTTTTCTTTTTAAAGGCAAACACCACATATAGAGCATGACATCATACTAAAGTAGTGTACTATAATGTACTCTATGAAGAGCTCCATTATTAATGGGCAGAAATAGTGAAGTAACAGACAACAGCAGGCATGAGTAGCCATATATACACAGACTAGAAGTACCTTTCCAGACAGATGGAGGACTTGACTCGATTTCTTCCTAGACCTCTTCTGTTTTGCTCAATCTAAAGTTTTCCGTCATAATTACACAGAAAATGTACAACAGCATGACACAAATGTATAATGAATTTGACGTAGCTACAAAATTACATTATTACATAATATTCTTAATATACTACAGTCTAGTCATACATATTATTATACTGTCACATCAAACACCCTTTGAAAATGTCAACTGCTCTTTACAAACTCAGTACTTTCACATACATTCAAAATAATGCTTTTTTCCTTCTCTTGTAAAGGCACCATTTCTGAGATACAAGGTTTTGTTACAAGAGCTACAATCCACCGATGAACCGAAACATTATGACCCCTACTTCATATGCTGTTGGTCCTCCAGGTGCTGCCAAAACAGCTCCGACCCACATCCCACAGATGCTTGATAGAATTGAGATCTGGGGAATTTTGATGCCAGGGCAACATCTTGAACTCATCATCTTCCTCAAACCATTCCCGAACAATGTGTGCAGTATGGCAGGCCGCATTACCCTGCAGAAAGAAGCCACTGCCATCAGGGAATACGACTGTCATGGAGGGGTGGATCTGGTCCGCAATGATGTTTAGGCAGATGCCAAACTGACGTCTAAATGAATGCCTTTACCCAGGGTTTCCCAGCAGAGCACTGCCCAGAGCATCAAACTCCCTCCACTGGCTTGTCTTCTTCCCACACTGCATCCTGGTGCCCTCACTTCTGCAGGTAAAAGGTGCACACGTACCAGGCTATCCATGTGATATAACTCATCGGACCAGGCAACCTTCTTCAATTTCTCTAAGGCCCAGTTCTGATACTCGCATGCACACTGTAGGAGTTTTCAATGGTGGACAGGGGTTAGCATGGAAACTCTGACCGTTCTGTGGTATGACTGTTCCCCAGCTCCATATGCGTCTTTTGACAGATTCTTTCGGTAACCATCATTGAAAAATTCTGTGACTTGTGCTACAGTAGCTCTTCTGTCAGTTTGGACCAGACAGGACAGCCTTATTTGCCATCGCATATCATTGAGCATTGGGTGCCCAACACCCTCTCACTGGTAATGGTCAGTAGGTACTCACCACTGCTGACCGGTAGCACCCGACAAGCCTTGCCATTTCAGAGATGCTCCAACCCAGTCATGTGACCATAAAGAACTGGCACTTGTCAAAGTCACTCAAATCATCATGCCTGCCCATTTTTCCTGCATCCAACACGTCGGCTATGAGAACCGAATGTTCGCTTACCATCTAGCCCTTGACATGCAGGATTATTCTTCTCATCTGTGAGAGGTCATAATGTTTCGCCTCATCGGTAACTGAAACATACTCAATTATAAACAAACTAGTGTGAGCTTGTCATAAAGTTGAAAATGTGTGTGATAAAAACAAAATGTCTTAAAGTGGATTTACCTCTTTCTTGTAGAATTCAGCATTCTTTTCTGAAATTCAGCAGAAACAAATCATATGTTGTTATTTGCTGTGAACACGCTTTAATGAGATTTACAATGCCTCTATTTATCCAGGAATCAATTCTGATTAAAATTATTTCAAATAAAATCTACACATACACATCCAGTGCTGTGCAAAAGTCAGAGACCATCCAATCATTCATTATTCAATTTCCAGTCAAAACTGTCATTACATACAAAGTAATTATTTTTCAGAGTCAGGAAAAAAGCAGAAAATATATTTACAGAAAATGACACAGAAATTGCAGTTTCTGCTTGTCATCCAAGTAATTCTAAACACATACAACAATGTTGAGGTCTCGGCCTTTTCTCAGTAATGGCTTCAGAGTGTAGAATAGAAAGGCCAGAACTGAAGTCTTACATTACAAAAGAAACACTTACTTGAGTATGGATGCATCAGAAAAATGAAAAGAAAAAAGAGAGAAACAATGATCTTCCACCACAAGACAACTGGTGATGTGCTAACACATTGTGGAAACAAAAAATATGAGTCCTGACTTTGTCTATCAGTCCAGAAGCCTCACTATATTGCATTCAGTAGTTCTGGATTAAGCCTTTATTGCATGATGTTGCCTCTTTACAATGACATGATGCATATTTAACGACATACAAATGGTAATTAATGAATGGAGGAGTTTGAATTTACCTAGTGGGTAATTAATTAGTATTGTAAAAAAAAATGTATGTTGTGAGACAGTGCTAAAATGTGCATGTTGCCTGGAAGCAACACTGTGTAATAGTGGAATGGATTTAGCCAGTAGTAAGTGAATTGTTACTTATACAGCCACTTGAGAGAAAACTGCAGTTATCTTTCAGTTTTTCATTCAGAGTTTCCCTTTTAAATTTAGAATTGTCTTTTAATGTAAATTATTTAGTATTTACATTTATGCAATATTATTGACTAGAAAACCATTGTAGTTTGTCATGTAGCAGTCAACATACACAGTACGTTTTACTAATGGTAGCAGATAAAATAAATGTAAACATAATTACACAGGTACACCAGACAACAGGTAACAACAAATAAAGAAGTGGCACAAAGCAGTACAGGTGACTGGCAGTAAGGTATTATAAGGTAGATGGCAATAACAACAGTGAATATACAGCATAGCAAGGTGTAGTACACTAAGTAGAATACTACATATGGTAAATATATACTATGTTTTAAATAAATGAAATAAATGAAAACTGTTTACAGGATTGGAATTTCATACTGAAATTCCTACATTGCTGGACTCATCATTTTGGAAATCTATAAAATCAGACTGTGGCACCAGCGCTAGTATCTGAAACATATTAGAGTATGTGGATGGAACAGTACAATGGCATACACAGTGTCAATGGCACATACAGCATGTTGCAAGCATTTTGACCACTGACCAGTTGTACTCGTGTGTTTGCAACATTCCTCCGTTCTGGTCCCTGCTCCAAAATGTCCATTACACCTGGCTGAAGACAAAAAAACAAAAACAAAAACACACAATATCTGTACACTATACATGTCTAGATGAGCTTATACTACCTGAAACTGAAAAGCAACAATCTATATTAAAGCTCCACAATATGGAAATACTAGTACTGTGATTATATTGTTACATACTACAGTTATGATAAACCTTGCTATATATTAATATTACACTGGCGATCAATAATGTAACATTAGTTTGCATTCTTGCATTATTTAATGAATTACTTGAATCAAAACACACCAGACTCATATTGATAATGATTAACAAGCTATGTATTGTGCAGCACTAAATGTTAATATATAAATTATATATCTTATACGGAACTGTGCAAGTATTAGGCAGCCAAGAAAACTGTTCAAAAAGATTTATCTCCACAGTAAGTGTTTTTTGCCTGTAAAAACACAATAATAAATTACAATAAATACAAATGAACATAAATTTAACCAAAAAATCAGGACTAGACAATTACAGTTAAAACAACACAAGTTTGGCTCTGGACTTTCTGGATACCAGCTAACTCACAGATTTGTTCAATTCCACCACTAGCATACATGATAATTTAATGAAGCATTAATCAGCAAAACCAGGTACTGGATGGTAACTACAAATAATACTGCAAGAGAAGTTCTGTCTTCAATATAAGCTCCCTGGACAAAAAATAATTGCTTGAATCATTTTGTCTCTAATATTGGATTAAGCATCCAACTAAAGACAACATCTTGTCAGATAAGGATTACAACAATGTCTTAAATTTCTGTCCATTTTAGTCCACTCTTCCAAAATTTTGTGCTTTATGTCCAAGCAAAACACAACACTGACACTCCAACCTTCCAGGGTGACAGCTGTAGGGTGTTTGTATGTGACTGCTTTACCAGACAAACACATGGACAGTTTGACTGACCAGCAAAATCACCAGATCTCAATCCCACTTCTCAGTCTGGCATGTGAAATGCCGAAATAGCCACATAGGAACTCTGGCTAAAATGTGTACTCAGTTTGTGGAGGAGTGGCTAAACTGGACACTCAAGACTGATTCTGTCATTAAGGCCCATTTCACCCATTGTCTCCACCACTTGCACTTAGCCCTCTGTTTTGCGCGTTCATGCCTAGGGTTAGGGTGTCCTGATTTTTGTTGAGATAGAGGGGTAGGGTGAAATGTTGGGGCTACATGGCCCTCCAAATGGAGGTTTTTCAGAGCCACACTCCAAATGGAATGCTGTGAGAAAAAAAGAAAAACCGACAAGTTGGCGGCGCAGGCGACCGAAGAAACCCACAAATGTGAGAATTTTCTCTGTTAGAAATGACAAAGTATTATGGTCCTTTTCTTTATAAAAAGCATATAATAGTATGCTAATATCTTGGCAGCTAGTAAGCAAAATTTCCTGTTCCACCTTAAATAGCCCAGCAGTTCTGACGCCTGAAGCACCTGAATGTAACTACCTCACCATTTAATGTGGAACAGAAAAATTCTAGGGGTGGGCGATAATAAATAATCATTGCACCCTCTCTGAAAGCATAAAATGCCCTTTAAGTTACCTAAAGCCCAGCTACCCAGTAGCTGTTAATGAAGTAATGTTCTTTTTTTTTATTTGAGGGTCCTATTTTGTAGGCGAATATTTCAATCACTACCCCTTGTAACTCAGTTCCAAGGGGCAAGGTTACACTCGAAAACAAGGGGTAGGGTAAAAATAAGAAATGGGATTGGGCCTAAGGCTGGGTGTCTTAGGGCTTAAACATTCATAATGTATAGATAACTTGCTGAGTCATGTATACAGACATTTCTGAGTGCTTTTGTAGGACAACTGATGGCAGGGTCATGCCTGTGGTTGAGCAAACAAGCATTCATTAAGGTCTATATGAGTGTGTTTGAAGGCCCATATAGACATATACTTCTGCCCCTTCACCAAGGCCTTAGATGCATTAACAGACATAATTCTGAACTGGTGATTTAGTGGATGAAGGTTTAAAAATTAAAACCAGATTAGACTTTCAGTCAGATGTAGGTAGACAAATGATCATTTTGGTGCCGGCGATTTATCCAGACGCAGTTGTGTAAATCACTTATCCTGACACATTTCCTGCTGCTGGATTTACAGTTTATCAGATAATGAACCGAATCCACCCGCACAGACTGGATGTGAAGGAATGAAATGGCCTCTAAATGTAGCCCAGATTAAACCCTCAATTCCTGGATAATGTTTTCACTGATGGTTGCGTGCATGTAGGTGCCCCTCTCTCTCACACACATCTCAATAATGGAATCCTCTTAAGCTCTGAGGCAGAAGATGGACCCATTAGAGAGAAAGCCCTGGTCACATGACCTTGCAAGCACAAACACACAAAAATAAAAAAACACACACACATTCACTATCTTTTCTCTTGCTTTTCTTCCTCTCAGGCACCGTGTCTTCACTCCTTCAGCCACAGCATCACCTCAAAATGCTCTGTATCTCCAGCGTACGTCTTGCGGGTCAAGCATCCTGCAAAATTCTCATAGCCTCAAGTGAAGGCATGCATGTGTGCACGCTTTCATAAAGAAATCAGAGTTCCACTCTGTTGCTCCCTTTATTTCCTCCCTCTTTTATTCATGCGTTTATGCTCTCTCTTTTACTCACTGCCTTCCTCTCTGCATTTCTCTTTTCCTCTCCAGACAGGTCCTTCCTCTCCCATCCCCCTCTTTTTTTTAAAATGGAACCAATGCTTTTAACAGGCTGAATGAATATTTCATAAGTAGGGGCTGCATGTAAACATGAGAGCGTGTGTAGGATTGTCCGGAATAAATTCTACTGCCAAAATTCAGTTCCTATTTAGCGCAAGCTGCCATATATCGTACGTGACTTCGCAATAATGATTTATTACTATGTGTATAAGTGCATATTGTAATTATATAGTAGTCTTGTATAAAAAAAAACAAAAAACAAACACAAAAATACTGCGTAAATATACAATATATGTGAAAAATACATAAATCACAAATAAAAAAAACAAACAGTGTAACTTTAAAATTAGTTAAATTGTACTTATAAAGTAGTCTTCCATAATAAAAAATCACCAAAAATAATTTTGTTGGTGGGATATCGTATCGATGTAGCTATAAATAAATAAATAAATAAATAAATAAATGTGATAAAATAGTCCTGCATGATAAAAAATTACATAAAATCATTTTGTGGGTAGGACATTGTAGCTACATATAAATAAATATCTAAATAAATAAATAAATACATAAATAAAAGTGATAAAATAGTTCTGCATAATAAAAAAAAATCACCTAAAGTAATTTTGTGGGTAGAATATTGTAGCTATAAATAAAGAAATCAACAAACACCAAATTCATTCATTCACCTGATTGGTCAGTTAACTGATGAGTTAAATTGGCTGGGCTGAGGCACGAAATAGTGATAAACTGTTTTTTTGGGGCCACAAATAAAAATCACTGGGATAGCTACACATAACATGTCTTATTGTTCAGTTCCAATTTCGATCTTTCTGCCTTGATGGTTCACGTTTCTGTTTGTCAAAAAAAAGGGCAGATGCTTCAGTGCTTCTGCAGCTATTACTGATAGAAACTGCTAGTATTTTTAGTGTTTAGTATTTAGTGTTGCCATATTGCCAACAGTGGATGATTACAGTAATCAGTGGGAAAATACACATTCCGAATTGGCCATGATCCAATATGTATCACATATAAAGGAGACTCGGACGTGATTTGAATAGAGTAGTTGATACTACAGCCATACGTGGCCAGGAGTCCAAACAGCATCACTGTCCTTGTTCTCTCTGGATGGGTAGGATGACCCTCCCTCTTCCCTTCACTCAGAGCGATGCTAGCCAACGAGGGTGTCTGTTAGCTGACTTAACATATCTGGTGTTTTTATTGTTCTCCTCCAAGCCTGCTGAGTTGTCCATTGACGGTGCGTTAGTGACTGTTCTAAAAGATGCAGTGCCTAAATTGACCTATCTTGGAGGAAGTACATGCTAGAGCTTTCATCCTTGCAGCTTGGTAGCACCGTGTGATAGAAGAGGCCTAAGTAGTTGACAGAACTGTCCACAAGTAAATTAGGGAGAAAAAAGTCGTATTTGCGCCAATTTAACCTTGTAACCTGAACGTAAAGTATGCTGCAATTACTACTCAGGCAATCACAATCACAATGGGGAAACACTGAGCTGTAGTAGCACACAGTGCATAGCCAGTATTAATATGTGCTGTTATATGTCTTCACAATATAATATATTAATGTATTATATGACATATGTACTCACAGGAGGTCTGTTGATTAACCAGTAGGCTTGTTCCTGACACTCCAGCACAATGCGATCAGCCTTCCGCCGCTGTTTAGATGCCCTGAATGGAGGAAAACAAACAAAAAAAAAAAAAACACAACATAGTCCTTTGAAAACAATAGATAAACATTACAATGCTATATTACTATATCACAGTACAGACAATGGTGATGTAGCTAGTACTATGTTGATGTCTTAGTACTAACAGTGGGTGGGTTTCCCAAAATCATCTTAGCACAAAGTTGATTCTTAAATGGTCGAGTGCACATCACAATAAACACTCTCTCTACCAATTAAGACAATCTTAACACTTTTTTTGGGAAACTGGGCCAGTATTAGTGTTAATTAGTGCTGGTATTTTCAGTACTGATGGTACTAAAACTGCAGCAGCTCTTGTTTAGCTGCAGTCTTCATTTCACTTCTCCAGGAATGAGAAGTTTCCCCCATACATAATAGACAGAGCAAGAATGGTAAGTGGAGAGATGGAGTGTGTTTGTGAGCAGCAAATGGCAGTTCACCTAAGCTGCTCTCTCGCCTGCATCACCACGAAGTCCCAGGTGTGATTGATCCTCTTATGTAAAGCATTATAACACTCCTGACGGAAAAAAGTGAGAAAGAAAGAGAGAGAGAGAGAGAGAGAGAGAGAAAGAGAGAGACAGAGGGGGGGAGGGGAAGAAAAGCAAGAGAAAATATTTCCCAATTAACACATGGTACAGTAAGCATTGTGTGGACAACTGTGCTGGAAGAGCAATTTTAGCACACATACCTTCTCGTACTCTATCAGCTCCCCTTGTTTCCGAATGTTCTTCTTGGCCAAATAAATTGCTTTGGGTAGAAAACAAGAGCAGAATAGCCAGCAAAGCTTGAGCCTGATGTTAAAATAGTACAGTGAATGATTTGTGAGGTTGAAGAAACTCACCGTAATCCAGCTCTGAAGCAGGCCAACGGGTTGAGGTCCAGTAATACGGTGTCTGGAAGAAACAAATGTGGTTTTAAGTGTTTATGTGTCAGATGCGTTGCAACACTTACCCAGCTAAATAAATATCTATTACCCATTAACATTACATTAATTAGTCCCTTCAAGTGTAATCCTTTCTATAAATATTCATAATTCAACAAATGTAACGTTGTTTTAAAAGCTAGAAGCTTTCTGTGTGACCAGCTTTTGTAGAACACGTTAAGATATTGATCTCAATTTGTTAGCCAGCTTGATGAGAAGTGAGTGAGGGAGAACTTTATTAAATCCATGGCTGTTTAGAATTGGGTTTTAGCATTAATTTCACATTGAATGAAACAAAATTTCATTCAATGAAATACGGGATATGGAAAAACATATTGCAATACATCAGAGATTGCAATACTTTACTACTCGTTTTTCTGAGGTTGATCATTCGGAACAGATAAAAAACTAACTTTAGTGCTACAAATGATCAAAAAACTACAAATACGATACTTTTTACACACTGCACTAAACTGAATAAAAAAGGGCAATTTAAGCTCTCTTCTATGAAACATGCAGTTAGTTAGTGTTCATTAAGTTCTTTAACTACTGCATTAGACTGCTGTAATGTGTTACTGTCTGTCTCTCTAAAGAGGCTCCAACTAGTTCAGAATGCAGCAGTTCGTGTGCTCACGAAGAGAAGAAAGTTTTAGCACATTACTCCTGTTTTATTCAGTGTCCAGTTGCTTCTTCTTAGGTTTTACATTGACTCCAAGATTTCTTCATGACATTTAAAACTCTTAATTGCGTAGCACTGATATTTCTTATTGATCTGCTGAAGCGTTGTAGCCTTCCCAGTCCACTTTGCTCAGCTGAGGCAGGCTTACTGCAAATTCCAAGGATCTTTAACAGCTCAGTTAGAGGAAGATCATTTTCTTATGTAGCCCCTACACTCTGGAATAGCCTTCCAGAGAATATTGGAATATAATGGTGTTTGTTTTTAAATCCACATTAAGAACATATCTGTTCAGGTTAGCATATGTCTAGGTCAGGCGTCGCAACCCAAATGTTAAGAAGAGTCATTTTGTCCTTTCAACAAAAATTAAACCACTGTGGCAGCCACAACATTTTATGTCCATTTTACCATCTTGGCTGTAAATGTGTCAGTACATGCTAATGTAGTAATACAGGCTAAAAAATATAAACGAAAAAGCAGATTGTTGCTACTTTTCTCGCATCTCCAGCAGGAGACTTTTCCTCAAAAGTAGAATAGATTCTTGTAAAATGTCTCTCAACATTCAATTCTACGAGGCTGAAGTCAGCTTCTCATTCGCTTCTTGTTTGAATTTTTCCATTCCACCTTAAATGGTGCCTGAGGCACCAGAATGTAACTGCTGTGCCATTTAAGGTGGAACGGCTTCAGCTTCCCGACTTTTAGTATTTCTCAGTTTCTTGTTGTGGATTGAACGAATCAGGAAATGAGCTGGAGTGATTATAATTGCAAATAAGTCCATTCATCTCCAAATTATCGATGTTCGTCTTAAATTTTTCTCTTTGCCTTTTTGTTAACCACTAGCTAGGCAAGACTGTCTGCATTGCTGCCTTGTTATGTGACCAGCAGACTGCGTGTCAACCTTCAGGGTCAAAAGTTGGTGAATTAGCAGATATAGACTATATTAACTCCAGCATTAAAGACCACTATTCCTAAAACTGTGTTACGATCAGCAAAACTTTATATTACTGCAAAGGAGGATTATTTTATTTTTACCTAAAGATCTAATTCTGCTGTGGAGCCGAAACAGGGCAGCAAAAGAGTTGCATGTTGCCGACCCCTGGCTTACTAGAGTACTGTGGGTCATTTTTGCTTCTGATTTGTACCTCAGCTCTTATTTTTCATTAACACAGTATTGTTGTTTTTCCATTTTCACCTAAATTCCCATGTAAAGCACTTTGAGATATTGTATCTAAATGAAAAAAAAACTTTGAATTAAAATTTTATTATTATTATAATTACTATTATTATTATTATTATTATTACTGAGTTTTGACAATATCTATCATATGCTCAGAAAAGCATGTCCACTCCCACATTGAATAAATACATAAAACTCTGACATTCTTCTCTACATTTGTAAATGATATATGCAAGTCTTGGTGGTTTCCTACTTGATATGTACCATTTATGTGTATTTCACATGTAATACACCTCTGGTATTAGTCTGACTGTCTGTGTGTACCTGAAAGCGATAGGGGGTCTCGTCTTGTTTCAAACACAGGTTCCGAGGCTCCTTCAGGGGGTATATGTAGCCGTATTTCACCAAGAGGTTTCCTATATGTAACGCCTCTAAAAACACACACAAACAAAAGTTCAATGTAATATTTCTACATCACAGCTTTGACTGGTACTGACAATGCTGATATAGCACTGAGTCAGCATCAGTCATTAGTCAGCACTGGTATCTTCAGTAATTATACTACCATTAGGTTGAACCATATGTGTATTTATTTGCTAATATGCAAATAAATTAGTATTTGTAAGTCTTAACACACTCACATATGTGAAAAGTACTGATTTCCCAATGTATTATAGTGAAAATAATAAACACTGCACTTGGATACATAAAAATAAACGACTCAGCTCGACTCTTAACTGCACATGCTCTCCTTTCTGGAGCACATTAAGTCACTGCAGAACTCTCTGGAGTCTTGTTTACAACACATACACCTGCGTGATGCCCTAGATGTTTACCTAAGCTTACCAAGCCCAACAGGGGTGCAGAAAAACACAGCTCTGCGCAAATATTTCCACTTTCAAACTGCTCCTTCATAATACTCGCTACGCTGACACTCAGGCTACAGAGTATTTTTGTGTGGTCTGTGATGTTAGGATTACAAGTGAAGTCTGTACTAATTGCTGACAGTTGATATTATCCTAATTCCTGCTTTCCCAGAGTTCTGATAATCAGAGTGCTCTGTTCTTTGCACTCCATTTATAATATGAGGATATTTTGGCTACAGCAGTTTTGAACTGTATGTGCACGTGTCTAAGTTTGTGAGTGTGCCTGCATGTGTGTGTGTGTGTGTGTGTTTACATTTTCAGGGCCAAACTGTTCTGATTTTGGTTAGGTTAGGTTTTGCAACATGGGAACTGTGGGTAAAGGCCAATATCCACTATTTGTCATGTACAGTACTGTGCAAATGAGACTACCATTCTTTTACATTGACGGTATTTGGAAGACGCTCTTATCCAGAGCAACTTACAATTTGATCATTTTTACACAGGTAGGCAAAGGTAGTGTTAGGAATCTTGCCCAAGGACTCTTATTGGTATAGAGTAGGGTGCTTACCCAGGTGGGGACTGAACCCCAGTCTACAGTGTAGAAGGCGTTATCCACTACACTACACCAACGTGATTATTTCACTTCCAGTCAAAGCAGCCTTTACGTATATGTTATTTATCCATAAACATTAGGAAAGAAAGCAAAATGTATTTTTATTGTATTTATTTAATAGAAAATTACATAGAAACCTCAACTACTTATTATAACTTAATTACTTCATTCAGTATTTAGTTTGTCTACTCTGCCTTTATTACAGCTTCCATTCTTTTCAGACTTAAAAACCTGCAGGGATATCTAAAAAACCTGCAGGGATATTTTTCCACACCTCAAGTTCAGTCTTAGAAGTTGGTTTAACATTTTCTGCTTATCACAATCCAAATAATGCCAAACACATCCAGTAATGCTGAAATCTGGACTGCAAAATTTGCAATTTTTCCCCTTTTTTGCATACAAACAATATCCTTTTCTCAGTAATGGCTCCTTAACAACTACACATCCATTTAGACCCACAGCATTGAGTCGTCTTCTCACAGTGGAAGGTTGGACAGAAACAGCTTTGGATTTTTTCAGATCTGAAGTAAGAGTGAAGCTTAATATTCTCCTTAAAGATAAAAAAAACTTCAAGCATTATCTGTCTGATGCTGATAGTTTTGCTGGTCTACCAGGTGTTACATGGTTGCTTTCTCTTTTTTCTCTTTATCTTCCTTTGACTTTTCATTTGTGATGTAAGTGGATTATCTCATATCTAATCTTCTCAGAAACATCTCCTGAAAAGTGAATAACTTATATTTAATGGCTGTTTTGACAATCATTTTGAAACGAAGTCTTGCCTTTGACCTTTGCACAGTACTGTACATGTCTGCTGATGGCGATACATTAACATTTATAAAATGTAGAAACTGGGACTGTACCTCCCTGGATGAATGGATTAATACATCATCAAATATCAGTTAGAAATATCAAATCTACACATCTATAAAATGTTGATCCATGTTTAAAGCGAATATCTGCCCATATATGTACTTACACTGCTGAATAAAACCATGCATCTCCCAAAGAGTAACTTTAAAGACTAAGTAAATATCTAAGTAACTCTATGAGGTATATGTATGAGCCCTCGTCCTGACAAGGTATAAATACGAGTATATGTGTGTTGGAAGACTCCCAAAGGAGCACACAATAAGAATCATGTCATCTCCTCAAGGACTCTTGCTGGAAACAAAGCATAGCAACCAGCATGGACACATGCACACACCAGACCTGCACACAAACACAGATATACACACATACGCATGTGCACATACATATGTGTTCCTACCTTCTTCCGTTATGGTATACTTCTGAATCAGCCAATCAACAATATCTCGACCTGGATGGACAAAGACAGGAGAGTGTCAAACGGACAGACGGACAAGCAACCACATCCATTCAAACAGACAAAGCTTGGTCTGTATATTGTCGCTGCCTGAACAAAGACTTCTATCTCCATTTTTGTAACTTTTTACTTTTTTACAGAATTTGGAAATGCCAGCTGCCATTTACAATGTATTAAAAATTCACGACAAATGGATAGTACGGAGTTAATGTTGTGCCAAAAGTTTCAAATAAAATAATAAAACCACAAGCAAAATATTAAGTACCAAAATGTCCAAAATATGTCGCAAATACAAACAATGAGAGTTAAATCAAATTTAACTTTTTAAAAGATTACAACACATTTTCACTGATATAAATGTGTTACTCATTTTGCCAGTTTTTGCTTTAATTTGTTTCTATTTTTTTTGCTTCTGGCACTTTTTAACAGGGGGCAGGGGTAGAGGGCGCTCACCTGCATTCTCTATGTTCGAGGCAGATCACGGCTCACTGACTGTGCGTGGCTATGCGTTCAGAAGACCTGTCACTTCAAATGAATTGACCAATAGAGAGTGCAGGTAAATGTCCTCTTAACTCCACAGGATAGGCTTGTGATACCATGTGCAATATAGATTGCTATCTCCTAGCTATTACCGATTTACGATACTATTCCTGGGGGAAGGTTGGGGGGTTGGGTGGGGGGTGTAAGCAGTTCATTGTTTAAAAACAAAGCTGTTTTACAGCAGAGTACACACTGTAACACCACACTACCTGCTGTGCCTGCTTAAACTGGCCAAAAGCAACAAGCTTTCCTGTCAGAAACTTTGTTCCTTGTCAGAAGCTGACTTTGTTCCTGGTTTGGTTTAGTAGTTTCTGGTGTGGTTTGGTTAGGTTTAATAACCTGCATGTTTACAGCTATAAACTGCTTCTTTTTAAAATAATAAAATGGCTAAACCTTAACCATGTGAAGTAGCCTAAAGGCCACTGTTAGCAGACCTATGTGTCGGTTTTGTTTTTAGTGATGTAATCAGATGTTTTGTGATTTATCAGTTTAACAAGCATGACACAGGTGAGAAAAAACATCTGCAGAACGTTCTGAAGCCAGACAGCTTATCAGGGCTGATTCAGGACGTGGACCAGCGCTAAAGGAAACTTGTTACAAGAAAACTGTTTGTGAGACAAAGACAAATGTATTTACTTAGAGGAGGGGCAACCCCAGATTTCAGGACTGTTCAACTGCAACTGGTAAAAATAAAAAAAGAAAAAAATTGAACGTAGGAAAGACCTCTTTTTGTTTTATTCATATATATTCAAACCTGCAGTGCACTGTTCAAGTTAGTAATGTTAGTATTTTATTTGTACTTAACATTTCGCTATGACCCAAACGGGCCATTCTTCATTCAAAATATGCCAAAACTGCAACAGCAAAATAGGCACTCAATACTTGAACTATTCAAAGATCATTTTGAATAAAAACAAATCATTTTATATGAAACAACAGGCTGCATTGTCTACAGATAACTGTTAAAAGTCTTTAATGTCCTCTACAGGTAGTTTTTTTTTAAACTGCCTATTTGCTTGAACTAGACACCAGGCATCTTTTATTTTTGTGTAACCTCTGGCCCATAGAAGGCCCAAAGCAAACATTATGTTGCAGTGCATGCTGGTAATTGTAGTGCAGCTCATGATAAAACGGGCTAATATTAATAGAAAATTAAAATAATTTCGCAGACCGAATAGGATTGTGCCACAAGGCCCGCGGGACTGGGCATTAAGCAGTAATCCTTCCCTGGTCAAATAGTATGTTTTAAAGTGAAAGTAAGTGAACACATCCTCTACAGAAAACACTTTAATACACTACTACTTATTTGCTGATTTTAGTATATTGAAATAATACAACTTAAAATGTGACCTGTGCAAAAGTTATTGCACATTTAATATTTCCAATATTTTAAGATGAGCAAATAAACAGAAATTTGCTGGAAAAATGACATGTTTAAGTTTGTTACCTCTACAGGACGTATTAACTTATTCTCACTCACTCAGACAGTCAACAAAACATGTAATCTGACCAGGGGACTTAATCAAAATCTACCTTTATCTGTGCTACAGCAGCACTCAGCGCAATCTCTACCTACTGCATCTGTATCACACAGCTGATTATGACAGACAATACTTTTGACGTTTCCCCGTAAGATCATAAAGCCCATTGAATCAAAACACACTTAATAGAAGCCATTGTATTTTGAAGCAACTGCCCATTGGCATCTACTATAAGTGGGTTACAGGACTGGGGGGTTTTCTATTCTTTTCTAAGTGAAATGATTGTTCACGGTAATCAATAGTGAGCTACACACGCAGAAGGTAAAGATTAGGGTTCCATTAGCAAGCAGGAAGTTCGCTGTGTGAGCTCTTTATGGCTCAGCAGATGATGCTGCAGTAATTCTCAGCCAAAGCTGCTGTGCATCACGTGGCTCATTTTCAGGCAGGAACTATGGTGCAAAGGCCGAGCTCAGAGATAGTGTGTTTGGTGTGGGCAGCCATGCATGCATGTGTGTGTATGCACAAGGTAAAAAATGGACATTTCGACATGATGGACCTTTTCATTCATATTTATAAAATCTAATTTTCTTATGTAAGAGCTTTTAACATTTTATAAAGTGCTCAATATTTTAGCATTTTTGTGTCAAGTGTAACACCGTTAACATATGCCTGAACAAGTTCTAAGAGGAAATAACAGATTCTCAGAGGAACTGATCTGTCATAATAGAAGTCCAGTGGCTGACCGGCCACTTCATTAAGTACATCCTGTTTCTACGCTCAATGTCAACACTTATACCTGCTCTGTGGGGGTCCTGACCATTGAAGAACAGGGTAAAAGGGGGCTAACAAAGTACGCAGAGAAACAATTGGACTACAGTCTATAATTATAGAACTACAAAGAGCACTACATGGTAAATGGAGCTGATAAAGTGGACAGTGAGTGTAGAAACATGGAGGTAACCATGTTTAACACACTCCAAGCTTTGACAAATCATTATATATGCATCATACATGATATATTTCCCACATTTTGATTATACTTGTGCACCTCCCTCAAAGTATTGACAGTCACCAAGAACACAAATTCCAAAATAAATTCCAAAAAGAAAATATTTTATGTTTTTATGAATAAACAATGGCCCTTATTTTTCTAAGGTGGACAGAAACGAGCACGTTTGACCGCCTTGACTGATGTACATCTGACGTCTGACAACACGTCTGATTCAGGATACTGTCATGATTAAAAAAGCATCAGTCAAAAATGATATCAGTCAAAAATGAATGTCTGTCCAAAGCCATTCATTTTTTATGCAATTATCTGCCGATACCGACTCAATTCTTATATCTTGTGATTCATAACCATATGCACAAAGATGAAATTCAGCACAGCACAGCTAAATACAAAGTGAATCAGATTCTGACTGCGTTCCCTCACACTTCCCCTTATGTAAACCCTACCTCCTCTGAGAGAGCGACACTGCAGACTACTGTAAAATTAATCATGAAAAATGAACTTTAGGGCCAAAAAACACACAGTGTCATCTGAGTTCAGTGTACAAAGACTTTCAGATGGATAGCCGCTCTCTTCAAACATTCACACTGAGTTTCAGAGATACACACAGTAAACCTGGCATCACTTCTAATCACTGTACAATGTACACCTGTTTTGGAGGCTCTGCAGTTTTTACACAAATATAATAATTGTTTTCCAATAATGCTGATGGTAGAGCTGAAAGATTAATCCTTTTTTTAATCAGAATCGCAAATTAAAAGAGTGCAATTTTCAAATCAGAAGAGGTGCAATTATAATCATCTCCTTGTTTACAGTTGTCTGAACAAGTTTTAAGAGGAAAAATGTAATGTAGTATGATAGAGCTTGTGAAGTGGTGTCAAACCTGAAAAATGATTGTGCTGGACATTTTGGCTGAAAGGCTTCAGACCTTTTTAAATAATTTGCAGCAAATAATCGCATAACCCAGAAAAATTGCAACTAGAAACATTATATGGCCAAAAAAACAGTGTTTGCTGGCCGTGATATTTGGGCCCTCAGGTGGTACTGCATTAAAAACAGACATGATTCTATAGAGGAAATCACTGCACGGGCTCAGAAACACTTCTGAAAACCACTGTCTGTGAACACAGTTCATCGCTACTTCCATAAATGCAAGTTAAAACTCTAAAACACAAAGAAAAAAACAAATATGAACAGGATCCAGAAATGCTGCCACCTTCTCTGGGCCGAAGCTCATTTAAAATTGCCTGAAGGGAAGTGGAAAAGTGTCCTGTGGTCCAAAGAATCAACATTTGAAATTTGTTTTGGATATCATGGACACTGTGTCTGAGTGGCTAAAGACCACTCAGCTTGTTATCAGTGCACAGTTCAACAGCCAGTATTCATGACAGTATGGGGGTGTGTTAGTGCACATGGCATGGATGACGCGCACATCTGTGAAGGCACCATTAATGCTGAACGCTAAATACAGGTTTTGGCCACATGTGCTGCCATCTAGATGGTGTCTTTTTCAGGGAAGGCTTTATGTCAGCAAGACAATGTCAAACCACATTCTGCATGTATTACAACAGCATGGCTCCATATTAAAAGAGTCCATGTGCTAAGCTGACCTGCCTGCAGTCCAGATCTGTCACCCACTGATAACATTTGGCACATTATGAAATGAAAAATACGATGAAGGAGACCCCGAACTGTTCAGCAGCTAAAATCCTATGTTAAGCAAAAATGGGAAAAAATGTCACTTTCAAAACTACAGCAGTTGGTCACAAAAGGTTCATGTTGGTCGAGCCAAAGAATCTTCCACAATAATAACAACCATGAACTATTTCTGCCACTAACTAACAGAAGGTCTGTCTCTAATTAACTAATCGCCTGATCGTGTTGTGACATGTTGGTGGCTCGGAAGATGAACGGAACGATCCGTTATAACCATGTGGGAATATCAAGTGGATGTAAGTGGAGCTCATTTCAACTTCAGTGAACTTGTGAAAGAGAGGAAGAGAGAGAGAGAGAGAGGGAGAGAGAGAGAGAGAGAGACAGAGAGAGAGCGAGAGAGAGAGAGAGAGAGAGACAGAGAGGGAGAGAGAGTCTCACCGGTCATCGCATGAGGTATAACTGTAATGAGCAGCCGCTGGTTTCTCATCTTCATTCCCATGTCAGGGTCTTGCATCGACACGATCACCCGCTCCATCTACATCAACACAGCACAGCCAAAACACACTGACTACTATCACAACATTCTCCAAATACATCACAGCAACATGATATCTGGTATATCATGGTGTTTAAGTCAGCATTAATAAAGGTACTGAACTCAGGCTTCCTCAGTGCTGCTACTCTGAACTGAAACCTGACTCAGCTCATCATGAATGGACTGTTTAGTTTTACATTCACAGAATTTTACTCTTCACTTCGTTTGTATTTTGACTTGTTCTTCCAAAACAATCTTGAAGCACCAATAATCATAAACACAGTTAACAGTGTTTTTGTCCTCTATGAATATTGATAAAGCTAAATATCAATATGGTAGCATGACGTCAAAACTCAGTGTTCAACACACTCAGACAGTTAAAATCAACAACAGGCCTTTCATTTCAGCATAAGTGAGTCCTCAGTACTGTATGAAGTACAGTCAGTAACATGCTGAGAAAACCTTTCTGGGAAATATTCACTCACTGTTCACTCTATTAGGCACTGTTAGTAATAATACCTGCTCCTGACCATTGAAGAACAGGGTAAAAGGGGGCTTTCAAAGCCCCGTTTCTGACATTTTATGTGTTCTGTGATCATTTTAATGCTAATTGTAAGCTAAACTACAGATCCTTCACTTTTTACAGGAATAAAAACAACAACAGTCACTTTACTGCTTTTAAAAAGGTGATGGGACAGAAACTGAACTCTATTCATGGAAAGTGCAGATGAACTACACAGTGATTCTATAGAAACTCATTCACACCAGATAGAAAAGACAACAATCCCCTTTTCTTTTCCGGCAGCAGTCTGTCTATTTTGACTTGATCTTGAAAAATTCATAAGTCCAAATAATGACTTTCAAGCAAGTACGTCATTATTTTAGTCCTTATTTCGAGATAACACGTACAAAATGAGTCATTATATCAACACAGTCGTTATTTTGAGACACCAAGTCTCACTTTGGAGCCAATAAGTCGTTATTTTGAGACACCGAGTCTCACTTTGGAGCCAATAAGTCGTTATTTTGAGATAAAAACTTATTTTGAAGTGAGCTTCGTCAAACAGACTCACTTTAAAGGTTTACAGGAAAGACAGAGGCTGAAGTGAGGGGTTCTGAGGGTCTCTGGAGCTGAACACAGCTGGCAGACTGTCCGCTAACGGTGGCTCAGCTGATGCTTTGTGAGGTGAAGAACAGAAAACAGCCCCTCAGGTTCTCGGCCCGTCCTACCTTGGTCAAGCAGGGCATCTGTTCTCTCTGCACTCCGCCTTGGTTCAGCGTGTTGATGGTCATGGTGGCTGCTCGGCTGCTCCGCGCGGACCGACTGGAGTCCGACAGACTGAGAGAGAGAGAGAGAGAGAGAGAGAGAGAGAGAGAGAGAGAGAGAGAGCGCATCCGTGAAAAGCTTCAGTAATGCCCCGCCCTTATTCTGTCAGGCCCCGCCCTTCTTCTCTGTGATTGGCTAGTCGCTCCAGAGCTGGTTTAAGGGAGTTTGGCCTCTTCATGTTTCTCCCGTTACTTCGAAACCATGACTGCAGACCGCCAGAGGGCGCCCGCGAGCGAGTCCTGAATGAATGGGGGTGAATGGAGCTAAACGGCTAAAAACGAAAAGTTAAAATAGTTTCTAATCACTTGTTCAGCAACTTCCTCTAATTTTGCAAAGTAGAAGAATGTATTTCACTAAAAAAGCACCTGTATATTTCATTTTTACATTAAATTACTAAAAAATAAAATAACAACTATTATGTTATGTCAAATAAAACAACAATTGTACACAATTAGTATCGTATTTAGTGTATAATTATTATTTTATATATTAAATACAATAAAAACTGTCTATATTTTATTATTATTATTGAAAAGTTCTGTTTATTTTCGATCTCTGTCGTCATCAAGTTGATCGTGAAGTGTTGAAGTGCTGCACTGTGAGCTCGCGCTCTAGAACTCTGTCTCCATGGCTACGTTGCTCGTCGCGTGCGTTCCAGCGCTCAGACCAGCGATCCGCTCTGCTGAACCAGCGCGACTCGAAAAAGCTCTCAAACTTTATCAGCGAAACGACCCGCATTTCAACTCACTCCCCCACTCAGCTACACTCACCATCTACACGTGAGTCTCTACCACAGTTCTACACTCTTTTTCGGCGGGTTTCGTTTGTTTATCGGTCTTATTTCCGCGACACTGTCGAGGCGTTTCAGTCAGTGTTTATATTCGAGTTTGTGAGACTTTATTCGAAAATAAACAGTGCAGAAAAACCTCCTCCTCCCTGAACTGATCCTCCAGCTCTGCTCACTGTCTCTGAGCTCAGCTCCTCTCTGTCACTGCAGTAGATCAGAACAGACGTCTTCATTATTCGTCCTTATCCTCCTTACAGAGCGTCTTGATGGAGCCGTGTGTTTCAGTTCTTTGAGTACCTCATTAGAGATTTAAGGCACCTTTACTTTTTACAGTGGAGTCACATCGTAACTTCACCTCGAACCTTTTAGCTGGAAAACAGTGAATTTGTGGAGTCAGTTAACTGATAACAAACATGATAAACTCACTAAACGATGCCGGGAGTCTCATTTAATCACATCTGTCCGAGTTTCGTGTAGAAAGAGCTGAACTTGATGTTCATTGATTCTCTCACTGGTTCAGTCAGAGGATTTCTAGTGAGGAGAACCGACACTCAGTGATGTCTTTATAGCGTCTGGGTGGTCAGACACTAGATGGCGCTCCTGAGAGCGTCCAAAATGAATGGGTTTCTATGGAGCTTCTGTGTAAAACTGTCATTTGTAAACGGTTAATCCTTTTAAAGGGTCCATGTCATGGAAAACCACGTTTTCCTCACTTTATTGAAACAGATATAGTGAGTAAACAATGTTGAACTTTCAAAACATTCATACTTTTTACCAGTTCATAAAGTCCATATATGGAACTGGAGCTGAAAACACCCTGAATGGAATTGACTGTTTTTGTGATGTCAGAAAAACACATTTGCATATATCCGCCTATTCAGCCAACCACAGATTACCCCCACTCACTTACACAGAGTTATAAGGAGCGTTTCAGCCCAGACTGCTTTTTGAACGAAGCCAATCAGAACAGAGCTCATTTACATGTAATAGTCTTAAAGGCACAGCCTGTTTAATTCTAAGGGATGAAGAGAGGTTTGAAAATGGTCAAGTAAACTGAATTATGATAAGGGATCTTGTACCTTCAACACTGACAAAGCCAAACCACTTCACTGAGCTACTGAACTGATCAGCTCACCAGCCAATCAGCACTCAGCAGTGCTAGCGTCCCACGACTGAATACATGTTAGCTGTAGAGAAAATGGAATGATGCTGGCAAGTTTTTGATAATTATTTAATGTCATTCTTTCACTTTTAAATGAAAATCTCTGTATGAAAGACCAGAAACACATTTAATGTTGTTTATAGTCATTTAGCTCCATTCACCCCCATTCACTGAGGACTCAAGGCGCCCTCTAGTGTTGTAATCATGTTTTTGGTTTAATGGAGGGAAAGGTCCTTAAACAAGCTCTGCTGCTGTAATGAATGTTATGAAGTCCTTTAACTGGATTAAAAAGCTTTCAAGTATGACAGGAGTGTTGAAATACATTATGCAGTTCTGTTTTGAGAAACTGAGTCTATTTGTTTGCATTAAAGAATTAAACATTCACAAATTATAATGAACAAAAGCTCCATAGGATCCTATTCATTTTGGATTCTCTCAGGATCGCCCTATAGTGTCTGACCAACCCAGTAGACATTACTGAGAGGCAGTTCTCACTAGAAATTCTCTCTTATTTTAACCAGGTGCAAAGTTCCTGTCATGTGTTTTTCAGGCAGGAATAGTAAACTGATAATTCAGCCACTTTCACTGATTATTAAAGCCAGCTAATATTGTAGATTTGCTTTGCTTTGTCTTGCAATGTTACGGGGTGGAAAAAGTACTCATGAAACCCCTCAAAGTACCAGTGTTCATACATTCGTACAACATACCATCACTTATTTACCTGCAAATGAAACAGACAGTGTCTGGATCAGAGGTGTCAAACTGGGTTCCTTCCCAGCTAACATTTCCTCGTGGGCCCCACATGGGTTAAAATTGGGCTGCCACTTATCCAAACTGGGTTTAATGCTACTTATGGCAATTTTAGCTTTAAAACAGACATTTGAAGCTTATAAGACACTTTCAGTGACATGTTTGTTTTTGTATGTTGCAATTTTCAGAGAATTATTCAGTAAAGGCCTCAACTCACAGCTTAACTCTGAATATTACTGAATATCACATTACACAGCAGATTCCCTACAGATTTGTAGAACTAAAACTGAACTTGAATTTACAACTCCATTATATTTTCCCACATCATACCTGAATGTAGTCCAATCGGTGGATCCCAAGCCCAACCTCATTTTCTTAGCCCTCCAATTACTGCTTAGCAACCATTGCTAGCCACCATTACCTCAAGCTTTCAGTTCTAAAGCAGCAGCATCACTTAAAACGCTGACAGAGTAGAATGTGAGGTTTTCTACACATTTTCAAAATCAATATTTAAACACGTTCACTCGTGTTAAAAATCTGAATCGTTGTTGTCAGTGGTTTGTGAATTTGGTTCTTACAGTGCTCTTTTACTGCTAAATGAACAGAGTCAGAATGTAAATACAAATGTCTCCGTCTACTTAAAAGGTCCATGAACATGTTTCATGCCTGCTGTGTCAGTACGCTTTAGCCTTCAGGACTGACAGTTCAGGTTTCTGAGTTTGTTCATGTAGTTTGTTTTTGTTGACTTTGCTGTGTAAATATCAACCGTCTGATTTTAATTTAGAGTTGAGATCTTCTCAAGGAGACGCAGACTTTATAGTAGTATATGCTTTACAGTAAAGCATGTTGATTGACTTGCCATGTAACACATGCACCTCTCCGTAAAGACATGGTGTAAAAATATAAACATTCTCATAAAACCAACATAAAACACTGTTTCAGGCATCAGGCAGCTTATTCATAATCATTTCCCATAATAACTTTATGTGATGTAGCTTCTAGAGGCATTAAACTGTTCAGATATCTGGTTCCTATCAACACCACTGTGAACAGTTCTGACACTAAAACTGAGCATTTCACACCAAAACACTCTGAATGAGTTTGTTTACATCTAAACCATTTAGTTATGCAGAAATTCAGAGAAATCTGTGGTGTTTGAGTTTAACTCTGTGATTCTTGTTGATGTGTAAATAATCCTTATATCATTTTGTCTCTTGTGTCTTTGTGCTTTATACTTTTGTTTTCTCCATGTGAATTTGTCTCCAGTCTTCTGTGTTATAATCTGTTATAATCAGACTGCATAGAGTGACATAAGCCCACTAAATATATTTAATTTATCATCTGGCTGTTTAAACTTTTCACTGTTCTGACTGTCTGTTTGTAATTTTAGCTGCACACGTGTGCTCACTGCCCCCTAGTGTGTGTGTGTGCATTCACTAGAGTGTATGCGGTGTTTCACTGTACAGATGGGTTAAACGCAGAGGTGAAATTTCCCCGTTGTGGGATTAATAAGGGTCACTTTAGCCTTTGATCTTTATTGTGTTACTTCTGGCTGTTTCTGTAACATGACAGATCCAATTAGAATACTACCTGAAATTAGCATCATCAGTGTGATGGTATTTGGATAAACAGTAGTTACTTTTAAAGTAAATGATTCAGCATGAAATACTGCTACAAACTGTGTAGCTGCCCCCCATTTATAATAGATGACAAAAAGATTTTGTAGTTCACTGAACGTCCCATTCAGTTTATGTTGGTACAGAACAGCTACACTGTATGTTTCTTGTATTTCCTGCTTTATTTTATGTTTGAACACCTTTTTAGTAAATAGCTTCCTGCTCTGTGGAGGTCACTGTGCTTTATAAAATTAGTTCTGAACAATTTTAAAGTAAAAACATGAATGTCTGTTACAAGATAGTAGCTGGAGTTTCTATCAAATGTGAGTGTACAGCACCACTAGGGGCGCCAGGAGGAATTAGCATTATCCCAGTGGCGGTAATTGGATGAACTAAATCTATACGGTGAAAAATGTTTCTAAATTAAACGTTGTCATGTAATGTTATTAATTGTATGACTGTATCAGAGTAAACACAAAGGTGAATGAAGTTAGTGGAACATCATGCTTTACGTTTGCATGGCTGCTTTAATCTGTTATCAGACTATATTGTACAAAATAAGTCAGCCTTCATTAACATAACGGCAGAGAGATGCTCCATATAGTTTAAATTAAGAAGCTGATTTAGAATGAATTCTTTGCGTTTGGTGAATAAACATTCTAATGAGATAATAATTTATTTGGAGAGTCCGCTGTAGCCTTTAACTCACAGTCAACTAAATATTTATATACACCAGTGTGATCAGCT
This sequence comes from Colossoma macropomum, assembly GCF_904425465.1. NCBI lineage: Eukaryota > Metazoa > Chordata > Actinopteri > Characiformes > Serrasalmidae > Colossoma > Colossoma macropomum. The sequence continues at coordinate 13,297,612 of NW_023494808.1, forward strand.
CATTTTTGCTATGGCTGCTATTGGATTTGTGATGCTAGTGCTAAGCTAACAGTGGTATACATTCACTTTCGCACATTGCATCTCAGGGGCATTATTGTAATGAGTCAGAGAGCTACATTAAGCTGATATAGACAAATGTCTATTGTAAAATTGTTGATTTTGTGAAAATAGTGATGTACATCATTTTGAGTTTGGGTGCAGCACAGTTGTGTTTTGCCTAAAGCAGCAGAAAAGCATATAAATTAAACTCCTTTGAAAGTGGGAAGGTCATAACCTCCATGTCTGCAGTGTCACTGGCTACAGACACTGCATTTAAATGACATGGAGGTCAAAAGTCTTCATCTGCACAAACTGCATGGAAGTTCTTCACAACATCTACATTAAAATCCAACACTTGAAAGGACAGCTTGTAGCTGGCCAAGTCATTAGAGTAGTAAACATATCCTCAGTGTTACAAATGAAATCTGAAAGTTGTCTTTTTTTCTAACCCAGTCCTCATGTAACCCCAGACTTCAATGCTGCTGTACACTATAAAGCTCTCTTTGCCACACGGATTTCCCTCAGTTCACTTTATGTGAATGGAGTCTAAATGAATGCCGACATGCTTTGGAACTACAGCTTATCTCAAAGTGACTCGCTGCAGTAAAAAAACAAGCGTAAATTACTGAAAGTTACTGTGGAGCAGCTCAGTTAACTCTAACCTGAAGAGAAAGTTCCTCTGGTCCTCATCTGAGCCCAGTGTGCAGTACTTTCTTACAGATTAAGAGTCCCGGTGGTTAGTTGAATTATGAAAACCCTTTGATTTTATGGTGGAAAACACATGGGCACGGCTTTGGAAATCACTTGCAATCTGAAGTTTCTCCCGCAGGGAGCGCTGTTAGCGTGCAAGTCATCGCAAATCTGCAGCAGAAGTAGTTCATCAACGCAAGTGTCACAGCAACATTTATTAAAATGACAGATGAAGAAGTTCTCAAAAGATGTTGAGTTACTCAATATCACATTATATAATATGTGAGTTTTATTAAAGATTTTTATTAGAAGGCATATAGATTAAAATAGAGTAGAAAGTAGGTCAGAACTGCCAGACACCACGTGTATTTTGGGCAGGTGGGGTGGGGGGTGGGTATATTATGGATAATCACAGTATTTTCACTAGAAAACATAGTACTTTTTTTTTAAATATCCCCCAGGGCTGTGTTTCACCTCCCAGCACAGGTACACCAGGGGTTCAGTTGTCGATGGCTTGGTACAAGTAAAATGGGAAATGTGATGAACTGAAAATATGGACTAACTGGCCACAGTTGAGTTTGGACTGGATTGGGAAATACTGAATTAGAGGGTTACTAATATTTCAGAAAAGACATCATATTTATATCTGCTTTTTCTCCTCAGGTACCACTTTCACTTCACTCCATTCTATTCCACTTTCATCTTCAGGACATCTTTCCTCAAGACATTCCACATCTTCAACACATCTTCCTCTTATCACACCAGTGGATAGAAAAATGGGCCACGTCTCCTCAACACCTGTTCACGGGGAGGTGACGACAGTGAGCAAGAAACAGTTCATCCGTCTGCTCTCGCCTGACGCTCTTTCAGCCCAGAGAAGAAAGCTCTTGAAACCTCCCTCAGGACATCACTTCGAGGGAGTTACTGTCCGTACCACCACCACACGAGACCTGGGGAAAGAGCAGTCTGGTGCCGGCCCTTCTTCAGGAGCTCACGAACCAACTGTGAGCTCCACACCAATGGACGCATGTGCTGATGTGCTCTCAGACCAGGCTACCAGCACGCATGAGATGGTCCTTAAGGACGCCTCCACCAATGAGCTGCTCAGATTGTTGGGCAAGTTCTTGTGCCGCCGATGCCGCCTGCTCAAGGACCTCTCTCCTGAGGACCCTCTGATGTGGCTTCGCATGGTGGACATCTTTCTGCTGCTCAGCAAATGCCAGCGTCAGTGCTTCATTGTCCCAGGCAGCGTGGTCTTCCTGTACATGCTGTGCCGTGACACAGTCTCGGCTGAGGTATCCAGCATGAGGGAACTGCAGGCTGTGGTGCTCACCTGCTTCTACGTGGCATACGCCTACATCGGCCATGAGCTCGGCTACCCAGTCATGCCCTTTATAGTGGAGGACAACAGCACCGTCTTCTGGAAGCGGACTTTGGACATCACCAAGCGCATGAGTGGCAAGATGCTGCAGATCAACGAAGACCCACAGTATTTTGCCGACGTCTTCACTGCCCTGAAGAATGGAACAGATCATTGAAGGATCAAATTGGGAAAAGGGTGATGGAAGGGAACAGTGAAAAGATTCAGACTCACATAGTTTTAGCATTTTTTATATTTTCAAATTACATTAAAGAACCAAAACTACTCAACACCCACACCATTCTTCAGCGCAAATGGAGACAAGTAGGTGAGTATTTTAAAAATAGGGTGTGCATAATGACAAAATGGAAAACACAGAGAAGAGATGGGAAGGCCAATGAAGTAAAACAAATCAAGTAACACTAGAGGAACAGCAGGACACATGACATTAACCAACCTCAACAGGGAACAAATGCAAGACAAAGAATATAAATACAGAGACAGGAATCAAGGAACAGCTGGACACAATAATTAACAGGAGGGATTACAGATGAATGACGTAAACACACTGGCTAGAGGACGGAGCTAGGGTGACCACAAGATAAGACCGAGGTGGAGAGAGAAATGGGTGGAACCTCCCCAGTGGAAACCGTGAAGCTATTGAGGTGCGAAAGCAAACTCCAACAAGGCTAAGCCCTAAGTTGAGACTAAGTTCACAGCAGGAGCTGAGATACAGGAGGAGCTTAATCAAGACAGGATCGAGGACAGATACTGTGAGACTAACAGGGGACTGCAGCTGGACTAGGAACTGGACAGACACAGAGGCAGAATACTGGATATGCACAGGATACTGGGAGGCAGGCTAAGCAGGAAATTCACAGTATTAAAATATCTAAAGGAATATGATATTAATTATCCTTTTACCAACATGAAAGCAAAGTAATATCGTTACAGGCTGACTGGAGGCCCCAGAAATGACTACAGGGATGTTTTTAGACAAAGGCAGGGCAGTCCATACATTATTGGAAGCAGACTGCTGGTGTGCCAAGGGACTGCAAACACTATTGTAGCGATAGTTTCAGCTATGAGCAGGACGTCTGGATGGTGGCACATTCAGGTGCAGAAACAGACATTTTAGAAGTGATGTTTTCATCCACAGGCAGAACTTCTGGAACAGGAATACCTTCAGGTACGAGCAGGAAGTTCATGATAGCGATGTCTTTGGCTGTGGCCAATAGCTCTGGGGCAGCAGTGCCTTCAGTTCTTGGGTCAGGGGCACCTGCCATGCAAAGGAGAGGCACCATGAGTGACAGCAGGCCAGGCAACAGTGATGTTTTTCTAGTATTTCTTTTGTATTTGGTCAGTGAGCATTCTAATGGGATAACAATTCATTTGTGTAGTCCGCTGTAGATGCTTACCAGGCCTTTAATTCATAGTCAACTAAATATCTACGAAAACCAGTATGATGAAGTTCATTTTTGCTAAGGTAGCTGTTGGATTTGTTATAGTAGTGCCAAGTGGTGTACATTCACTTTCATTGCTGCATTTCAGGGGCATTATTGTAATGGAACAGAGTGCTAGAGACAGTGATAGAGAGAGATATTCATTTCTCTGTTTTTTAGGCATAGTAGGTTGTTGATTTTGTTAAAATAGTGATATACATCATTTTGAGTTTGGACGAGGGCTCAGCACAGCTGTGTTTTGCCTGGAGCAGCAGGCCAGGCAACAGTGATGTTTTTGGCGTGGCAGACCCTCAGGCCTTGAACAGGGAAACTGCAGTGGTGAGCAGGAGCCCTGTGGAGATTTCATGTGGAAAATGGAGCTCAGACAATGAGGCGGCAGTGTCATCAGAAACAACTGTGAGCAAGGACACTGGGGAAGTGGAGCTTTCACTTGTGGTAGTGGCAAAACCTTCAGCTGTGGGTAGGAACTGTACATTGGCAGTGACTACAGGGAATATATTGGCAAGATTTTCTGCAGAACAAGCAGGACGTCTGGAGTGGTGATGCCATCAGCTGCTGTGGAGCAGTGGTACCTTCAGGTGCAAGAAAAAATACTGTAGTTGCAATGTTTTTGGTAGAAAAATAGAGATATGGAGCCAAGACTAGTGGTGATGCCACTAGGCAGAAGTTCTAGTGTGGTGGTGGAGATTTGTGCAGGACTGCTACAATGATGGCACCTTCAGGCATTTACATGGACACTGAAGACAGTAGAGATGAAGATGTCAGCTGTGGACAGGAGCTCTGGAACAATGTTACCTACAACCATGAGCAAGAGCACTGGAGCGGTGGCACACTCAGCTGCAGGAAGGTATTCTATAGCAGCAATGCTATGCACTCACAGACTGTTGTGATGATGTTTACTGGTATAGACAGAGGTCCTGGAGTTGGAAACCGCAGGAGCAGCTGCAGGCTGGGTGGTGATAATGCATTTGGCTGCAGGCACTGAGACTAGAGCTGAGGGTACAGAGACTGGAGCACAGCAGTGGAGCTTTCAGCTATAAGCAGAGGAAGTGGAACATCTGCTACAGGCTTAGACAATGGACATGGAGCAACAACGTCATCAGCTATGGATGGTGCCTTCAACTGTGAGCTGTCACACTGGACACATTCAGGCACAGGTGCGGAGACATGCAGCAAAACCCTCAGTTATGGGCAGTAGCAGTAGCACCTGCAGTCATGAGGAGGAGTTATTGAGTGGTGACACCTTAAAGCACAATCATGGTGACTGTAGAGGAAACCATTGGTTGTTGGAAGGAACAGCAGGACCTGCATCTGTGAGAAGAGGCACTGGAGTCACAGTGATGATGTAGTTGTGTACAGGATTTCTGTAGCTGCAGGCGTAGAAAGGAGACTGTAGTTAAGACCTTTTACTTCCTAATAGAACCTCCGAAATGGTGGAGGTGGCTTCATGGAGACTTTAACGGCAATGGCATTAACTGGGCAAGACCTTTGTAGTAAAGCCACAGGCAATGCTGACTATATGCAGCAGCCCTGGAGAGGTGGCGTTTTCAGCTGCAGGAAGGACTTGTAGAGTGGCGGTGCTTTTAGGTATGTGCAGACTGTAGCAGCTACAGGCTTCCAGTTGCAGCATCCTTCTGGATTAGCAGCACACTCAGACGAGGCAGGACCTTCAGGACCTTCAGCACCTTCAGCGGTGATGACTTCAGCTGCAGGCAGGAATTCTTGACTGGCAGTGGAAATGCTATCAGTTGTGTAAACTGCTTCCCGGGCGCTGCGGATAGGGCTGCCCACCGTTCCGGGCAAGTGTCCTCACTGCCCCCTAGTGCATGTCTTCACTAGTGTGTATGTGGTGTTTCACTGCACGGATGGGTTAGATTGCTGAGGTGAAATTTCCCCATTATGGGACTAATAAGGGTCACTTAATCTTAATTTTGATCTTAAAACATGCTCTGGAGTGGTGGCGTCTTTGGGGAAAAAGCATGGACATTGCATTGGCGATGTGTTTAACTGTAGACAGGACATCTGGAGCAACAACCTATGTGCAATATTTAAGTTTCTTGCAGCTGCCAGCAGGAACACTTGAGTAGCAGCATTTTCTGACAAGAGCAGGGACACATTCAGCTGTGGGAAGGAGTCATAGAGTGGGACTGCTTTCAGGTGGGTGCACAGGGATCATAGTGGCAATGTTTTCAGCTAACAGCAGGATCTCTGAAGGCCAAGTGGAGGCCTCTGGTGTGGTAACAGTCTTGGAGGTGGTAATAGCAGTGCCACAGACCACCACCTTCAGTGGTGATCAAGGGTACTGGAGCAGTGGTGCCTTTACCTGCAGGCATAGAGACTTTTAACAGTGAGCAGGGGCAGTGGAGTGACTTTAGCTACAGACTAGACTGGCTGTACTGGCTGTCACAAGCAGGACCTTTGTCATCTTCAGTGGAGATGCCTTTAGCTGCAGTTAGGAATTCTATACTGGCAGTGCCTTCAAGTTTGGGCAGAAGATTTGCATCATGTTGCTATGAGCAGAGACATTAGAGCAAACTCATGGACAAGGAGGAAGTTCTAGAGTGGCAGTGCTTTCAGGAGCACACAAGGATTGAAGTGGTGATGTCTTTAGTTTCAGGCTGGAGCTCTGAAGGCCAAGTGAAGGCCCCAGTGGCATCTGCATGTTGGGCTGCGGTTTTACCACAGGCACTCCGACTGGAGGGATGGCACTGTCAGCTGCTAACCGGGGCTCTGGAGCACTGGTGCCTTTATGTGCAGAAACAGAAACTGTAAGAGTGACAGCTATGAAAGGAGCTCTGAAGTAGTGGCTCCTGCAGTCACAAACCAGGACACTGCCATTTGATGCAGGCATGGAAACGATAGTAGCAATGCCTTTAGCTGTGGCCAAATGCTTTGAAGTGGAGGTTCATTTAGGAGGGAGAATAGAGAGAAGTGGAGATGCCTTCAGCTGTGCTCATGACGTCTGGAGCAGCAGAACCTGCAGCCACGAGCATGTAAAGTGGAGTGACAGCACTTATAGGCGTGGTCATGGAAAGGGCCAAGTCAGTGGGAGGCCATTAGAGGTCTGAGGAGCTGCTTAAGGCCAGTTAATATTAGTTCTTTATGCTGCAAGCATGGTGACTCAAAGGAACGCACCTTTAACCGTAAACAGGATCTCTGGAATGGTGGTACCTTTACAGCCCGCCTTGAAAAGGTCTAATCCATGGAGAGGTTAATGGAGGACCCAGGAGTGACAGCATGCCTGGCAATTTATATTAAAATCAATTCAGTGACTGGAGATGGCATCAAACAGCAGCATGTCAGGCCAGGCACCCTTGGATTTGTAAGATTTTCTTTGTAAGACTCAAAAACTTAAGACTTTGTCAAACTTGTCAAGATCATATGGTGTAACCATTGTCTATGATAGAAATATGTCCTGCATTGGCTATTTCTCTGCTTTTATAATCAATTCGTAATTTATAAATGCACTTTATTACAGGTTAATTTGGCACAGAGTGTTCGCATTTTAAATCTTTTTTTTCTGCGATTTCAATAGACAATTTGTCCAATTTAAGGAGAAAACAAACTTCATGAGAAAATAAACAGCATTTTAAATTCTTTCCTAGATACCACAGAATGTAATATTAAATTACCTGCAATATCTACGTTTTTTGCTAGAAGGATATAAAGCTGTAAACAGGCTGTTTGTGTTATTGTGCCTTTAAGCCTAGTATATGTAAATTCTTAAGTGTTTAATCAGTCTTTAGAAAACAAAAGACAGCCTAATTTATCCAGTTTATGGTAAGTATTTATGTACACAGTGTATTTGAAGCTAAGTTTAACTAATCAAATATAAATACCTGTTCTTTTAGTTTAATATAGTACAGTAGTATAAATACAGATGTTTTTCATTTACTTGATCGGTTCTCCTCACAGCCAAAGATGCCACATACTGAGAGCCGCTCATTTTGTAGCCAAGGTGCCACGTTTGGTTCCCCTGCTCACGGCTGCAGACACCAACAGCTCCTGTTCATGGCTGAAGACGTCATCGCTACAGTCTCTGTTTAACAGCCACAACCAGGGTCACTGGAGAGGTGATGCCTTCAACTGTGGGCTTCACATCATTAGGGCTGCAGATGTTTCTGTGTTGTCCACTTGGTCTGCAGCTGCTCCTGACTCTTCCAGTGAACTCCTTATTGTTGAGGCCTTTAGGATTAGAGGCCCCAGGAGCAACTGATTCAAAAACCTCATGCAGCGTGACGAAGAGTCTGTCTATGGTAGCCAATGCAAGACATATATCTATTTCTGTGTTTTTATAATCATGAATTTAAAAATGTAAGTAGGTTAATATAATTTTGTTTGGCACATGTTTACATAATATATGAAATTAGTATTTAAAACAAAAGTGTCGCATTAGCCTGATTTGTGTTAATATTTTCTGTGCATTGATACACAGTAAACTTCAGGTTAGTCACGGTTTAACTAAGTTTGTTTAATTTAAATATACAGGCTAATATTTAATGTTTATTATTGAAGAATTACATTTTAAAAACACTATCAGTGCAGAGTCAAGATTTCCCTCACAGTCAAAGATGCCGTGCACTGAGAGACGCTCATCTTGCAGTCATAGTGTTGTGTTAATTGACTCTGTTAGCGGCTGCAGATGTCAACAGCTCCTGCTCATGGCTGAAGATGATCACTACTACGGTCTCCACCTGAAGACACCAGCACTCATGAACTCCTGCCCACAGCTTAAGGCTCCACCACTACAGTCTCTGTTCAACAGCCACAGCCAGAGTCACTGGAGAGGTGGAGCCTTTAACTGTGGACTTCACCATCATTAGATGATAAAATGAGGCATCATACAGCAGCAGGACAAGCAGCCTTGGACACATTTAGAAGGTTTGTAAGACTGTGAACTTTAACCTTGAGCTGCTATGTAGTTGCCACGTAAAGATGTCATGTGATATGACCTCAACAAAACAATGGCATTTTTAATAGAGTCTTATTATTTAGTTTTAGGTGCATATTTAATATATAATTATTGTAAACTGTTTTGTTTAGGTGGTTAATTCTGTTCCTGTTAAATTGATTAAAATCAAAAACCTCATGCGGTGCGACCAAAACCACATGGTGTGACCACTGTCCATGGTCAATGTATATCTTACATTAATACCATAGAGTGTTTCTGCATTTTCAAACTTTTTTAGAGTAATTGAAGTGATGTTGTTCTACATGTTTATGTGGATTTATTGACTAATAACATTTTCAACCTCTCTCTGTTCCTCAAACAGGCTGTTACTGGTGTTGTGCCTGTAAGACTCATATATGTATGTAAATGATCTCTGTATTGACTGACGTGTGAATGGGCGGAGCTAAACTATGGTCATATATAAACGTGTTCATGGATGTAAGACACAGCCAAGTTTAATTAATAGATCTACTTTTTCAGCTTAGTGTCCATCTATGGACTCTATAGACTGTATGGATTGGTGATGGTATGTAAACTTTTACAGCTTTTACATAGTACATAAAATCAGTGTTGAAAAGAGTCCTATTTGACTGATTTGTGCTGCTGATACTTTATGTTAAGTGATACTCTGTGTGCTTTAGTCTAGTCAGTTAGTCTAATGTGAATATATTGAAGTTTTAAGTCCTTGATCAGTAAAGATTCTCTACACAGATAAAGACGCCGCAGACTGAAAGCTGCTCATCTTGCAGCGAAGGAGCCACGTTAGCTGAAGAGATCCCACAATCCACCGCTGCTCTGTTCTCCATGTATGTGGCTGAAGGTTCCTTGTTCCACCTGAAGACGTCACCACTACAGCCTCTACCTGAAGACACCAGCACTCCAGAACTCCTGCCCACAGCTGAAGGCGTCACCACTACAGTCACCTCCTGAGGCTTCCAGTGAACTCCTCATTGTTGAGGCATCTGAGTTTGAGGCAGCTGCAACAAACACCACAATGGAGGCTTCAACCAGGAGCTCACAGCCACCCACTGCTTATCTGAACCTTCCTGTCTTGGGGAGCTGATGTTAGAGTGAACTGTCCTGCCTCTGACTGTAGATTCAGTTTAAGATACAGAAACAGTTTTTAGATATAATTGTAACTCATCATATTCTGACTCATGATGGTCAATCTTGAACAATCTGTATGATATATTTGTTAATAATATTAGTTTATTATATAATAAAGCTGACAGTAAACTTTTATACTCATCACAGTGTGTTGCTTGTTTGTTTTGATGCTCTTGCAACAAAACTACAAATCTTTGCACATCTGGAGAACTGAGGGAAGTTACTGTTTACAGGCTTTTTATAATAATTATTAACTCAGTTTTGGGTTCAGAGCTCAGTTTATATCTCTTTAAATAATCCACATTGACACATTTCATTCACTCTACTTACCCTACATTTCCCTCAATGCTGCGTCTCACTAGTGATGTATTGATAATAACTTTTGAACAGGCCATGATTTCTGTTTTCTTCAGTTTGTCAACAAATAAACAGCCGTTGTACATTAAACTGCAGAACTGTGTTCTCTGTAGACGACGTGTTCACTAATTTTCAATCAACTAAACATGTTATTTGACCAGGGTGAGGTCAAACCATCAGAATCTGAAGGAACAGCACCTTTGAAGAACAGCCAGTCCAACTTTCAGCCCTCCAGTGTTTGGACCCACATAGAGTTTACAGCTGTATGCAAAAGTTTTGGCACCCTGGTCAAATGAGATGTGTTGTTTGTTGAAACTAAGTTAAGACTCAGCTTTGTAGATACAGAGAACGACTAATCATGAATGATGAAGAACTGTTTTAAAGGAACCCTGACTGTTAGGCTCTGAGTGCTTTACATAGTTTACATGTACAATCCTATTAAAATATGATGTAAAATCCAAACGGAAAAGTTTTATTTATTATAAAAACATTATAAAAACATGATAAACATTAGTTGGTTGTCGTTGTCGCGATGCGATGATGTCATACAACTGCACTGAAATCTGTCCTACAGAAAATACAGAAAAAGTCTTTCTCTTTGGTGATGATGTCACACCAGCTCAAGTCTGGAAGACTGAATGATGTATTTGAGTTAAATTACATGGTGAGCTTGTTGTTCTTTGATCAAGAGGAGACAGAAATGAAACAAACTGAGTGAAAAGCTGTAGAAATGAAGGCGACTATTTTGAGTCGTCCTTTTTAGATTAAATAAACTCTGAATAGACTCTCAGTAACATAACAACATATCAGTGATGTAGCAGCAGTGAAAACATTCAGTAGATCATCAAAAGACTTTTCAGTAAGATTCATTTAGAATCTGCTGAATTCAGTAGTTTTTCTCTTTATTTTGAGTGTTTAAGTTCAGATCTGTAGATTTTAACCTGAGAGAAACTGAACATGTAACAGGTTTAATACAGACCATCTCAACATCCTCAATATGCTGTTATAAACACACTGACACCATCCTGAACCTGGAGCTCCACTGGATTAGGGTTAGGATTAAGGCCAGGGTGATATCACTGAACACTGTGGTGGAGCTGATAGAAAGAGGATCTACATGGCAATGAAATCAGGCAAAATTAAAGAAAACAGATCAGAAATGAAGTTTCATTTTGCAGAATCAGCCCTGGTTATACAGCACATTGGCAGCATTAGAGTGTAGAGCCTTTTTACAGGTGACTCATGTAGATTTCAGGGAACCACATTTTCAGTACAGTACAGTACAGTAGTGCTGTCAGTAGTGCACTAACTGGATCAGTTAGAGTGTTTGCTAAAAGGCTAATTAGAGGGGAAAATGGCAGTAACTAAGTGAAATATGATGGTAACTGAGATAAATATTCCAGTATCTGAGTTAAACATGTGAGTGTCTGAGTGAAATATGTCTGAGTTAACTAAGTTAAACCTGCCTGTGTCTAAACAGAATATTTAGGTTTAAACTCTACATTGGATTTGAGTGGCTTTGAAACTCTATATTAATCAAAATAATAGGAACTTGAGTCACAAACCAGCTAGAAAATTATTCGAGTATGAAAGAACAGCACATCCAGATCATTAGTCCACTCTTTGTGTGGATCTACACTGTTAATAAAGATAAATTTACCCATAAATCTGTTTATCATTCCTCTCTGGATGATTCAGATAAATCTGTCTTATTTTGTTCACTTTGTGTCAGTTTACAACTACAGGACTGGTATAATAACTTTTTTGATAGTTTTATTTTCTGTTTTCATTAATTTGAATGTGTAAAACTGAATAAACACACACAGGACTTTGTTTCAGATGTGTTTATTTTAGCTATTCTATGAATTCTGAACACATAATGCTTTATAAATGCATTTATAAGGTATGTTGTGACACACATGACCTCATTGTGCTGGACGTAAGACTGTACAGGTGCTTATATACACTTTGTGAGTTCAGGTCTTCAATATGAACTATGATTTGGTCTAATATCTTGACGGTGACGTGACTGAGAGCTGTTCACACAGACATCTGGGTCTGAACCCCTGATGATCAAGCCGAGGGCGACAGCGGCAAGGAAAAACTCCCAGACGTGAGGAAGAAACCTTGAGAGGAACCAGGACTCAGCAGGGGAACCCATCCTCCTCGGGTCGACACCAGACTGTAAAGACTGTGGAAGCTTCATCATCAGAAACGGAAGGTAGGGATGGACATTTGTAGGGTGTTAGACTAGAGAGGGGGGGTTTTAGGCACGGTCCTCCCCCTGTTTTTAACTGTCTGGAAACTGTATGTCAGGCTAGCTGGTGCTAGACTGTTAGCACTTATCAACCAAGGCTAAATCAGTAGCAGCTCAGCAAACTTTGTTAGCCAGTAGAGACAAACAGTAAATGACAGCTGACCTGTTTAGGAATGTAGTTAACATTAGCAATGGCTTTAAGTGAGCTTTGCTAATTAGAGTCTTCAACAGTTCCTGACTGGCAGAATATAATTTAAAATACATTTAAAAATTCATCACTTAAAGCCTGTAATGTCCTGGTATAAAGCTCTATACAATGTTCTGGTGCAGAAAACAGAAGTGTGTACAGTTTCTTTTGAAGAGACATCATGATGCATTATGGATCCTACATTTTTGAAGTCATACACTCTTTATAAAGTGTTATGTGTAATTATAACTATTTAAAAGTTCATACAGGTTTATATCAGTATTATAAGATGTTATGTAGACCATGCAGCACCTTATAAATGCATTTTCAGTACATTATGATCACAGGATTCATAGGAAGAGTCACCAAAGCAGCTTGAAAAGTAGTGCTTAAGAAGGTCGAGTCATGCACTGGAAGGGGTTGGGCAGAGCTCTGCGTACAGCCGCCAAGATCCTGGACAGACGTTTGCGTGTTGTCTTGGAGGGTCTCACTGTTGATTCTCTCTGTGAAGCTGCAAAAGATAACATAAATCAGAACCACGGCAACCGACAAAAATGTTTTCTTATTTTAATATTGGGTTTATTCTATTACTCTCCATAACGTTTAGAGTAATGAAAGAGAAACGTTATGAGACACAGCTTATTAAATACTGTGTGAGTGTGTCCAGTGTACTTACACTGCTGATTTCCAGAGGACGAGGCACACTGAGCACTGTCAGACATCTCACCAGCAGGACACGCTTTAGCTGACTTCTAGATGAGCAAACATTGAACCAGGAAGACAAAAACATCAAGATTAACAAAAGTAACATACAGTCTTACATTTAACATAATAATTAATAATAACAATCTGTATGATTGGTGTGTGTGTATCATTAAAATATGAATATATTAAAAGTTTTCCGTACCTTTAATGTGATGCTGATGAGAGGAGCTTTTTTATCCAAAATAAAACGAAACCCACGTCTGCTCTTCTTCACAGCCTCAGTGACTGGATTCAAAGAGCAGCTCTCTTTTACTGGGCTGGAGCTGGAAGATTCAGTCTCACAGTCCTGACCAGACACGCTGAGGGTCTCCAATGCCTCTCTCATCGTTGTACTTCCAGCCCCCCTTGAGGTTGTGGGTGATGCACCAGGTGACTCAAAATCCTTTGCAGAGGTGCCATCATTCCTCAGAGATTCAGTTTGCTCAGAATTCTTGAGCAATGACTGAAGATCCTCCACGTGTGAGAGGTCATCAAGACAGCTCAGCTTAGCCAAACTGCTGTTCACAGGTGTCAGTGCTGGATGCTTAGGCTCAACATAGCTGTCTAAGGCATCAACAACTGATCCAGCAACATCAGCAGCAGCAGAGTGTACATCTCTGGAAGAAGATCCAGGTGTTGCTGATGAAGAGCTTGATCCTGTGGCAGAATCTCTTTGGCTCAATGTGCAACATGCAATCTGTGCACTTTTGAGCAGAACTTCTCTGACCAGCTCAGTGGCCGTATTTAGAAGAATCTCAGATGGGACTGTTGAGGTGTCGCCTTCAGGCTGGTTGAGGACCGACACACAGTCAGAGCTGATAACCTCATCGGTTTCTTGGATTCCAAAAATGTTCAGGTCGCTCTGATCACTGGGATGTAAACATGCTGACTGCCTGATCTTACGATCTTCAGATGGAGCAGATTCAGTGAGCTCTACTTCATTCTTGTAGAGATCGAGGATGTTGTGAACGATCTCCTCAGTGCAGGAATCAATATCAACCTGCAGTCTTGGAGCTGCATCACTGACCCGACTCTCAGTTTGGTGAGATGAATGAAATCCAGATACATCACTTCCTTCATTAACTGATTGTGGAAATGAGGTTTCATTACTTTCTTCCAAATGCTTTAACCTCAAACATCTTCTGGAAGAACCTCTGAAAGAACTGATTATTTTTTCCATCTCTTGCATCACATGTACTGTCTGGTTGGTCACTACAGACAGTTCTATAGGTGTGAGGCCGTCTGAAGGAGAAATACCAGACTGACAAAGACTGATGATCCCACCAATCACATGTGTGCAACCAATGGTGAAATCACATATTTGAGAGAGACGGTTGGTTTGGGATTCGGCACTGTGGAGACGTTTGGCCACTAAAATCTCTGAAGATCTGGATGGAGACATAATGAGACAAACACAAGAAGAAAATAGTCATTAAAATACTCATTAATGTCACATTCGTTTCAATACGAGACACAACAGTGAGCTCTTTCACATTTTCAGTTCATATTTTGTAGTTTGCTTCATTTTATAGAACCTCTGTGTTCAGAAATGGGAAAAGGGCCACGAGCATCGATTATAGCCTGAATTTTCATATAAACCTATGATTGATGTGTTTTCATCGTCTGTTTCATATATTTGTGTGGGTTTTAATGTTTGCCTGCAAAAAGTAACTGTTACAACAAATTTGGATTCACATTTTTTTTTCCATGTCTGCTGCATTATGATTGAGTAAAATTGATGAATTTGAGTTTTTCTAAATGATAATGCTTTTCTTCTGCTTTACTCATTTTAGGGATTGGTCAGTCTCTGACCTTTGAGTTTTAATAATGTTTTTATTTTAAGGTGCATTAAAAAGGAAAAATAGCACCTTAAAATCTTCTTTTGCTGTGCTGATCAATGTTAGATGGACAAACAGGTTCCACTCCAGCTCGACACGCTACTCAGGAGTTTTTCTGACCTTCTACTTTTGTACTCGTGATGTTTTTGTAAAGATAATTTTCAAACTATTTTCTACTTTCCCTTTAGTTGAGGCTCCTCTATCCACCTCTGTTAGTCAGATCTTTAATACAGTTCATCATCTGGTTACTTGGTATGTTGTCTTTGTTGTTTGGGGGTGAGTTTAGAGAATCACTGCTAAATCAGTGACAGACACAGTTCTCTGACTGGTGTACGGGAAAGGAGAAACAGAGACAATGAACAGGGACATTCTTGGGGTTGTCAGTCTTACCGTTCAGCTGAGCTTCGGGATGAAGCTGCAGTGGAGTCAATGCTGCTGGACTGGCCAGACTGATTCATGGACTCAGATTCACCAGTAAGAGCTGGCCTGTAACTCTTTATCGCCGACTTTGCTGCAGAAACCACAAAGTGTGTGCAGAGCGATGCAAACTGCAGTGTTGATACCTGTTTAATGAACACATCAGAGATAATGAACAACACGTTTCAGGACTTTTTAGTTCACACAGCATCTTAAGTACTGAAAACTGACCAAAGATCCTGCTTAAAAATGAATCAGTCATTGTGGTTTTGATACTTACTTCATTTGATACATCCCTCATCAAAGTCCTCCATTTCCTAGAAAACATTAATAATATGTTCAGTATGTTAAATAATATTTTCTGTATTATAACATTAAAGTCGTGAAAATAAGAATAACATTAAACATTAACATTAAACATTATAACAGAGACTGAAACTGAAACCCAAAGCAGATACAAACCCATCACTCAGACGGAAGACAATGTCCAGGATGTCTGGGAAGCATCTGAGCTTCTGTTGAGTAGCTTCGTCTCCACTCATAGTGTTAGACTTTCCGGACAGTCTGGAATCAACATGAAGCAGAACTGCATTAATAAATGTTACAGACAGACAGATAGATAGATAGATAGATAGATAGATAGATAGATAGATAGATAGACACTGTAATGAACTACATCACAGTTCAGTAATGTAAACAATTAATGTTCAGTACTTTACAGACGAATCAGCAGAAGAGATTTAACAACATAAATTAATCAGAACTGGATTAAAAACACATTAAATGTCATTAAATGACACTAAACCAAATAAAACAAGCCTGTAAAATTAATAAACATATATATATATATATATATATATATATATATATATATATATATATATATATATATATATATCAGGGTGTGTATATTTATATACAGTAAAATTTGAATGTAATTCTCTAACAGTAGCTGTAGTTATTAAACAACATAACGGCTGAACATAAAGATTATTCCATGAGCTTAATGTGTTTATTAACTCCTGATTGTATTAATTTAATTAATATTTTATTCCTGCTGAAAAACAGTCATAATAATAATAATAATAATAATAATGTGAAAATGTAACTGATAGTGTAATTGAACATTTGTATGTTTTATATTGTACAGATTAACATTAATTTAACATTAAAATTGTTTGGCCCTTTCATATTTCATAAATGTCTACAGGTTCACAGCTGGAACCATAAAATAATATTAGATCAATAAACGGAAATACTGTGAAAAATAATCCAGTTTAAACTAAATCAATATATCAGCAACTGTTAACAACAACTAGCAGCATTACAGCACTGACTGATCTCGCACCTGATTTACGACAATAGAGCCGGAAATTGGATAAATATGCCTCGAATATTGATACTCGATAATAATAATAATAATGATAATAATAATAATAATAATAGACGAAGAAGAAGAAGAAGAATAGGATGGAATAATGTTATTATTATTATTATTATTATTATTATTATTCATTTATTTATATTGTAATATTATGATTCGATAGTTGGGAGAATCTAGAACGTTCTCCCACTTTTAATGTGGTTCTTTTTGACTATCAGTTCTTTTTTCTGGACATTTTAAAAACAACTCAAAAAAGAATGATCCCGATTGGTGTAGAATATTTGGTCGGTGCGCTCTGAATATTAAATAGTAATAATAATAATAATAATAGTAATAGTAATAACAGTGATAACAGTGATAACAGTGAGTGGAGGTCTGAGGAGAGTCAGACTCAGAGGAATAGAATCACAGCCTACCTTCAGCAGCTCATCATCATTATGATCGACTGATCAGCTGGTTAGCGGTATTTATACACGCCCGGACTCGCCTATTGTGACGTCATTGAAGAGAGAGAGAGAGAGAGAGAGAGAGAGAGAGAGAGAGAGAGAGAGAGAGAGAGAGAATAAACATATAATAAACAGTTAAACGGTTCATTAAATAAACTCAAACAGGGCAACTGGTAATAGCATTTTATAGAAGAATGGAGGGATGGGGAAGGAACGAATAAAAGGAAAAGGTGTATAAGAGTTCTGGATGGGTAAAAAGGAGCGATGACTGTGAAAATAAATGAATAAATAATAAACCCTGAAGGAGAAACTCACTGCTGGTGAAATCAGTCACTCATATCTGTCAGTTAGTTTATTCACCACGACATGTTGGTCACCTTTCTGCAGAACGGACCTCCCTAAAGTCTTCAACCTAGCTCGGTCCGTATTCATCAGGGGTCAGCACAGGTCAGCCGGAGTGAACCGGCCGTCCAGCAGAGCCGTTAAATTAGCCTGAGCTCGCGCGGACGTAGCTAAGCTAGGTCACTTAGCGAGCTAGCAGCTCTAACAAGTGTACACACAAGTTTATTAAACCATGAATTCGACACCGCCCGCTTTAAACTGAACTGTAAAAGGCGCCTTTCTCATATTTTGTGGGAGCAAACCGTCTAAAAGAGGTGAGACTCGCTAGTCTACCGACATTTTAGATGATGGCTAAGTGAGCTAACTTCACTGTTAGCAGGTGAGGCTTACTTTCGTTTCGACATATAAAGAGTTCAACATTCACAAATTCTAGGATTGGGTTTGAATAAATATCCGACTGGAAAACTAACGTTACTGCTACGGCAAATAAACCAATAATTTACTCACCAAACGCGTTTTGAATCCTTTCGCAGTTTCCAGAAGCGCCTCTAGGGGCGCAGTTCCGCCTCCGCGGTGAAACGGTGGTGAGGCTCGGAGCTCAATACGGGTGGAATCTGCTCTCCTGAGTACAGGTGGAATCTGCTCTCCTGAGCACAGGTACGACTCTTTGCCGCGTCCGCTGCAGTGCAGTGAGATGGCTTTAACACAACAAAGGCAGATGAGTCAATTAAATCATCATGTGAAAGTTGGACCAACTGTATTTGTTACATTTGCTAATCAAAACTAAAATGCATTCTCTAGCTGCCAGCTTAATCTTGATTTACAGCACAGGAAATTTGACGTTTGTTAAGCTGCAGTAACCTAAAAGAATGGGCAACTGCTACAGCAACATACTTGGAAACGGTTTGTTTCCTAGCAATAATTAAAAAGGTCTTACCTTTGGGAAGTTGGAGGACAGCAACCCCTGAAACGTGTAGTCACTGGTGTCCATGAGGCACAAAATGCGTTGGGTGGAATTTTGAGGGGATTAAAATCAAAAACCTCCCAATGATTAAAATCTATGAGTTTTCTGCATCTTTGCTGCTCCTGATAAAACATAAGTAAATTCTACTCAATGTATCACAGCTAATTTTATTCAACCAAAACTGTGCAAAGTGCAATTAATAAATCATTCAAGTTTATTGGATTCAGCTCGGTTTGATTTCTAACTGAACATAGTCTTTTTATTATGTACAGGTTACTATTAGTTATTTACTAAATATTAATTAACCCCAGTCCCACTTTTTACAGTGCACAATGGAGGCATCACCCAGGAGCCCACAGTCACCCACTGCTTATCTGAACCTTCCTGTCTTGGGGAGCTGATATTAGAGTGAACTGTCCTGCCTCTGACTGTAGATTCAGTTTAAGATACAGAAACAGTTTTTAGATATAATTGTAACTCATCATATTCTGACTCATGATGGTCAATCTTGAACAATCTGTATGATATATTTGTTAATAATATTAGTTTATCATATAATAAAGCTGATAGTAAACTTTTATACTAATCACAGTGTGTTGCTTGTTTGTTTTGCTGCTCTTCTTAACAAAACTACAAATGCTTGCTCACATCTGGAGTTACTGTTTACAGGCTTTTTACAATAATTATTAACTCTGTTTTGGCTTTCAGAGTACAGTTTATATCGCTGTTATGTAAAATTATACATATATATATATATATATATATATATATATATATATATATATATATACACATTAATATGCTGCAGTGTATTGTATGTATTTGTACTTAATTAATTTAGTGTTTAATTGTTGTTACAGTTGTTACAGCCAGTTAAACTATTAGGCAGCATTTATATGTTTGCAAAATATATGAATTTGGAGCTGAATCAACATAAAAGAGTGAAATTAAACCCAAAAAGAGAATCAGGAACTAAGTGATAATGACTAAAACTGAACTGAGTAAACAGAGGAGAAGTAAAAGTATTATCATCATCATAAATACTCAGAGTTCATGGAACTGAGTAAATGTGAATAGTTACCAGCCACTATTGTTTCAGTGTTAAAACCAGCCAAGTCAGCCATTATTTAACATTGTTTACTGAATCTTATTTATCTGTGTAGTTTATGAACAAAGAAGTGAAACAATCTAATTAATACAGTTTTTTTCACAATTAATGTGAAAACAACATTAACTAATGCAGTTAGTTCGATTAATATTATTTAGCCATTATAAATTTAGTAGCTGATTTGTTGTTCATGTTAACAAATGCATTACTTAATGTTAGTCAGTCCTGATTGTAAAGTCTGATCAACTGTACAAAACACTAAACCTGCAGAGACGGATTATTTACTGCACCTTTTCACTCAGTAACTTTTATCTAGAACAGTGGGTTTCAACCTGCGGGCTGCTGTGGTACTGCTAGGGGACCATGGCCGCCATCATCATCATCATACAAGGTCATACATCATTGGAAGCAGACTGCTGGTGTGCCAAGAAACTGCAGACTACTGTAGCGATAGTTTCAGCTATGAGAAGGACGTCTGGAGGGTGGCACATTCAGGTGAATAACCATGTAATTGGATCACAATTATTTGGATGGTGATAGTCAGTTATAGATGCTTACCAGGCCTTCAATTTACAGTCAGCTGAATATCTATGAAAACCAGTATAATCCTGTTTTGCTGAGGCTGCTATTGGATTTGTGATGCGTGTCCTAAGTGGTGTACATTCACTTTTATACCTGCATTTCAGAGTGCTAAGTTAAGGTGATAGAGACAGATACTCACTTCTCATTTTTTATGTATAGTAGGTTGTTGATTTTGTTAAAACAGTGATACACAAATAGTAATTTTGAGTTTAGACGAGGGCGCAGCACAGTTGTGCCTAGAGCAGCAGGCCAGGCAACAGTGATGTTTTTGGAGTGGCAGGCCTTAAACAGGGAAACTGCAGTGGTGAGCAGGAGCCCTGTGGACCCTTCAAGTAAGAGCACAGACACTGAAGCAGTGATGATTTTGGCTACACCCAGTTATTTTGTAATAGTGATATATAAAGCAGGTGTCTTCTGGCAGAGGCAGCAAGACTTAAATAGTGGAGATTTTAAATGGAGAATAGAGCAGAGACAATGAGGCGACAGTGTCATCAGAAACAGCTGGACACTGGGGCAGCGGAGCTTTCACTTGTAATGGTGACAAAAATCTTCAGCTATGGGTAGGTGTTGTGCATTGGCAGCACCTACAGAGAATATATTGGCAAGATTTTCAGCAGAACAAGCAGAACCTGTGTAGTGGTGATGCCATCGGCTGCTGTGGAGCAGTGGTGCCTTTAGGTGCAAGAACAAAAACATTTGCATTATAGTTGCAATGTTTTTGGTTGATGAATGGAGGTCTGTAGTCAAGACTAATGGTGGTGCCACTAGACAGGAGTTCTAGAGTTCTAGACTGGTGGTGGAGACTGTAGTGGCGATGCCCTCCACTATGCAGGATGGTGCCTTCAGGCATTTACATGGACACTAGAGACTGTAGTGATGAAGGCAGCTGTGGACAGGAGCTCTGGAACAATGTTACCTACAACCATGAGCAAGAGCACTGGAGCAGTGGCACACTCAGCTGCAGGAAGGTATTCTATAGCAACAGCACTTTCAGGTTTGCACACAGAGACTGTTGGGATGATGTTTACTGGTATGGACAGAGGTTCAGGAGGCTAAGTGGAAACCCCAGCAGTGGGTGCAGGCTGGGTGGTGATAATGCTTTTGGCTGCAGGGACTGAGACTAGAGCTGAGGATACAGAGACTGGAGCAGAGCTGTGGAGCCTTTCAGAGGAAGTGGAGGGCTGGCAACATCTGCTACAGGCTTAGAGAGTGGAGCAACAATGTCATCAGCTATGGATGGCACCTTCAACTGTGAGCGGTCACACTGGACACATTCAGGCACAGGCGTGGAGACAGGCAGGGAAGACTTCAGTTACGGGCAGGAGAGGAGGAGCCATTGAGTGATGACACTTTCAAGCACAGTCATGGTGATTGTAGTGGTGAAGCTGTTGGTTGTTGGCAGGAACAGCAGAACCTGCATCTGTGAAAAGAGGCACTGGAGTGGCAGTGACAATACAGTTGTGTACAGGATTTCTGCAGCAGAATGCTACAGGAACAAGGAGACTGTAATTAAGAACTTTTTACCTACTAAGAGAACCTCCAAAATGGTGGAATTGGCTTCATGGAGACTGTAACAGTACTGACATTAAGCATGGGCAAGACCTTTGTAGTGACATCTTCAGGCACAAGCATGTAGACTGTGTTGAGGTACACTAATTTGGCAGTGCCTCTGTCTATGAGCAGTGGCCCTGGAGAAGTGGCATTTTCAGCTGCTGGAAAGTCTAATAGAATGGCAGCGCTTTTAGGTTTGTACAGATTTTAGGATCTTCAGACCTCGAGTTGCAGCGTCCTCCTGGATCATCAACACATTCAGGCAAAAGCAGGACCTTCGGCACCTTCATCATCAACGGCTTCAGCTGCAGGCAAGAATTTTGATTGGCAATGCCTTCAAGCACAGGCACAGAGATCGTAGTGGAAATGGAGTGGTGGCATCTTCGGGAATGAGCATGGAGATTGTATTGGCAATGTGTATAACTGTGGACAGGACGTCTGGAGCAACAACCTAAGTGCAACACTTAAGTTTCTTGCAGCTGCAAGCAGGAGCACCTGAGTAGCAGCATCTTCTGGCAAGAACTTGGGCACTTTCAGCTGTGCGAGGGAGTCCTAGAGTGGCAGTGCTTTCACGTGGGTACACAGAAATCGTAGTGGCGATGTTTTTCAGCTACAGCAGGAGCTGTGGAGGCAAAGAGGAGGCCTCTGTCTTGGTCTTGGTGGTGGTAATAGCAGTGCCACAGACCACATGTTCAGTGGTGTTGGACAGGACACTGGAGCAATGGTGCCTTCACCTGCAGGCATGGAGACTTTTAACAGTGAGCAGGGGCAGTGGAGTGACTTAAACTACAGACTAGACTGGCTGCGCTATCTGTCACAAGCAGGACCTGGAGGGGACTTTAGCTGTGGTCAGGAATTCTAGACTAGCAGTGTATTCAGGTTTGGGCAGGACATTTGAAGCATGCTGCTATGAGGCTAGAGTGGAGGTGGCTTCAGGAACACACAAAGATTGTTTTTAGATACAGGCTGGAGCTCTGAAGGCCAATTGAAGGCCCCAGCAGCGTCTGCAGGTTGGGCTGGGGCTTTATCCATAGGACTGCGACTGGAGCAATGGCAACTTTAGGTGCTAACAAACTGGAATGAACACACCTTTAGCCGAAAGTAAGAACTCTGGAACGAACTATGTCCGGCTTTGAAAAGGTCTAAACCATGGAGAGGTTATTGGAGGCCTCAAGAATGACTGTCTACCTGGTTATTTATATTAAATTCACTCCAGTGACTGAAGATGGCATCAAACAGCAGCATGTCAGGCCAGGCACCCTTGGATTTGTAAGATTTGCTTTGTAAGACTCAAAGACTAAAAGTGAAACCTAACAAAATCATATGGTGTAACCACTGTCCATGATAGAAATGTGTCTTGCATTGGCTAATTTTCTACTTTTATAATCGATTTATAAATGCACTTTAATTTATTACTGTTTGATCTGGCACAGATTTTTTGCAATTACAATAGACAAACATTTCATTTGTATTTTGTACAATTTCACGAGAAAACAAACGTATGTATTTACCTCACAGAATGGGATACAGCATTACCTGCTAGTTTCTTGGTAGAAAGATAAAGTTGTAAACTATGTTTAAAAAGAGAAAATTACTAAACAGTGCTTTAATAATTGCATAATTGTGCACTAAACCTTTCTTTTTCTTTTTTAACCTTTCTTTATCATTTGAACAGGCTGTTTCTGTTATTGTGCCTTTAAGCCTAATATATGTAAATTACTGTCGTGTTAATTGACTGCTGTAATCTGAATTAGTGGTCATATATAGCCATGTGTGTTTAAAATGCCTACTTTTGCAGCTCAGTTTCCATTTATGGACTGTATAAAATGTACAGATTGGTGAATAGGATGCTTTGAAACTTTTATATATGGTTACACAGTACATGAAATTAGTATTTAATTCATGTTTAATTAGTCTTTAAAACAAAATATTCAATCAATATTTAGATGAAAAGATTCAGTTCATTATTTAAGTGTACACAGTGTGCATTAAGCTAAGTTTAACTAAGTTGGCCTAATGCAAATATAAATACCTGTTCTTTTAGTTTAATATAGTACAGTAGTATAAATACAGATGTTTTAAATGTACTTTATCGGTAAAGATTCTCCTCAGAGCCAAAGACGCCACATAAGGAGAGCCGCTCATTTTGTAGCCAAGGTGCCATGTTATAGAAAAATCTATATTTTTATAAATGTGAATGGATTCATGCCGTCTAGCAGTCTGTCTATCGTAGCCAATGCAAGACATATATCTATTTCTATGACTTTATAATCATAATTTTGAAATTTAAGTAGTTTATTATAATTTTGTTTGGCACAGACTTTCCTGCATTTTCAATTGACATTTTAAGACCAAAGATTAGTTTATATTTAATACAGTTTTATGAGAAAACACCTGTTAGTGTACTAATTTAATGATTATTTAAAAATCTAAGTATTTGAGACACAATATGAAACAACTGTTGTTCTACTGTGTTTCACATTAGCTGATTAAAGGATTATAGGAGGAATTATTTTTCTAGAATGTGTAAAGTGACCATATTGATACACAGTAAACTTCAGGTTAGTCACGGTTTAACTAAGTTTGTTTAATGTAAATATACAGGCTAATATTTAATGTTTAATATTGAAGCATTTTAAAAACACTATCAGTACAGAGTCAAGATTTCCCTCACAGCCAAAGACGCCGTGCACTGAGAGCCGCTCATCTTGCAGTCATAGTGTTGCGTTAATTGACTCTGTTAGCGGCTGCAGGTGTCAACAGCTCCTGCTCATGGCTGAAGATGATCACCACTACAGTCTCCACCTGAAGACACCACCACTCATGAACTCCTGCCCACAGCTTAAGGCGTCACCACTACAGTCTCTGTTCAACAGCCACAGCCAGAGTCACTGGAGAGGTGGAGCCTTTAACTGTGGACTTCACCATCATTAGATGATAAAATGAGGCATCATACAGCAGCAGGATAAGCAGCCTTGGACACATTTAGAAGGTTTGTAAGACTGTGAACTTTAACCTTGAGCTGCTATGTAGTTGCCACGTAAAGATGTCATGTGATATGACCTCAACAAAACAATGGCATTTTTAATAGAGTCTTATTATTTAGTTTTAGGTGCATATTTAATATATAATTATTGTAAACTGTTTTGTTTAGGTGGTTAATTCTGTTTCTGTTAAATTGATTGAAATCCAAAACCTCATGCGGTGCGACCAAAACCACATGGTGTGACCACTGTCCATGGTCAATGTATATCTTACATTAATTTCATAGAGTGTTTCTGCATTTTCAAACTTTTTTCTGCAAATTCAATCAACATTTGCACAGTTGAACAACTTTTTGTACAATTTCATGTCAAAACAAGCATTTATTAAATATTAAAAAAATATCCCCTTCATAAAAGGAAGTAAATATTGCCCTACTGTGTTTCAGATGAGCTGATTATTGTATTATTAGAGTAATTATTTTTCTGTAGGATGTGTGAAGTGATGATGTTCTACATGTTTATGTGGATTTATTGACTAATAACATTTTCAGCCTCTCTCTGTTCCTCAAACAGGCTGTTACTGGTGTTCTGCCTGTAAGACTGATATATGTATGTAAATGATCTCTATATTGACTGACGTGTGAATGGGCGGAGCTAAACTATGGTCATATATAAACGTGTTCATGGATGTAAGTCACAGCCAAGTTTAATTAATAGACCTACTTTTTCAGCTTAGTCTCCATCTATGGACTCTATAGACTGTATGGATTGGTGATGGTATGTAAACATTTACAGCTTTTACATAGTACATAAAATCAGTGTTGAAAAGAGTCCTATTTGACTGATTTGTGCTGCTGATACTTTATGTTAAGTGATACTCTGTGTGCTTTAGTCTAGTCAGTTAGTCTAATGTAAATATATAGAAGTTTTAAGTCCTTGATCAGTAAAGATTCTCAGATAAAGATGCCGCAGACTGAAAGCTGCTCATCTTGCAGCCAAGGAGCCACTTTAGCTGAAGAGATCCCACAATCCACTGCTGCTCTGTTCTCCATGTATGTGGCTGAAGGTTCCTTGTTCCACCTGAAGGCGTCACCACTACAGTCTCCTCCTGAGTTTTTATTGTATTTAATATATAAAATAATAATTATACAATAAATACGATAATAATTGTGTACAATTGTTGTTTTATTTGACATAACACAATAGTTGTTATTTTATTTTTTAGTATTTTAATGTAAAAATTAAATATACAGTTGTTTTTTTAGTGAAATACATTCTTCTACTTTGCAAAATTAAAGGAAGTTGCTGAACAAGTAATTAGAAACTATTTTAAGTTTTCGTTTTTAGCCGTTTAGCTCCATTCACCTCCATTCATTCAGGACTCGCTCGCGGGCGCCCTCTGGCGGTCTGCAGTCATGGTTTCGAAATAACGGGAGAAACCTGAAGAGGCCAGACTCCCTTAAACCGGCTCTGGAGCGACTAGCCAATCACAGAGAAGAAGAGCGGGGCCTGACAGAATAAGGGCGGGGCATTACTGAAGCTTCTGTCTCTCTCTCTCTCTCCCTCTCTCTCTCTCTCTCTCTCTCTCTCTCTCTCTCTCTCTCTCTCTCTCTCTCTCAGTCGGTGCGCGCGGAGCAGCCGAGCAGCCACCATGGCCATCAACACGCTGAACCAAGGCGGAGTGCAGAGAGAACAGATGCCCTGCTTGACCAAGGTAGGACGGGCCGAGAACCTGAGGGGCTGTTTTCTGTTCTTCACCTCACAAACCATCAGCCACCACCGTTAGCGGACAGTCTGCCAGCTGTGTTCAGCTCCAGAGACCCTCAGAGCCCCTCACTTCAGCCTCTGTCTTTCCTGTGGACCTTTAAAGTGAGTCTGTTTGACGAAGCTCACTTCAAAATAACGACGTTTCTGTGGTAAAATCTCTCTGTTGAAGCTCGTTCTGGCAGGTGGAGGGAAAACCGCCTGTTTTCTCTTCTTCTGTTTGTGGCAGCAGTTTGTCAAAGTTTTTATCTCAAAATAACGACTTATTGGCTCCAAAGTGAGACTTGGTGTCTCAAAATAACGACTGTGTAGATATAATGACTAATTTTTAATTACGTGTTATCTCGAAATAAGGACTAAAATAATGACGTACCTCCTTGAAATTATTTGGACTTATTAATTTTTCAAGATCAAGTCAAAATAGACAGACTGCTGCCGGACAAGAAAAGGGGATTGTTGTCTTTTCTATCTGGTGTGAATGAGTTTCTATAGAATCACTGTGTAGTTCAGCTGCACTTTCCATGAATAGAGTTCAGTTTCTGTCCCATCACCTTTTTAAAAGGAGTAAAGTGACTGTTGTTGTTTTTATTCCTGTAAAAAGTGAAGGATCTGTAGTTTAACCCTGTTCTTCAATGGTCAGGACCCCCACAGATCAGGTATTATTACTAACAGTGACTAATAGAGTGAACAGTGAGTGAATATAAAAAAAAAATAAAAAGATAAATCTTTCAGCCCTGCAATCAGCGTAATTGGAAAACAATGCGTTGTGTAAAAACAATGCATATTATAATAGATATTAGTGGGCAGCTGCTTCAAAACACATCGGCTTCTATTAAGATGGTTTTTAATCAATGAGCTGTATGTATCGCTGGGTGCTGTTGTAGCACAGATAAAGGTAGATTTTGATTGAATGTGATAAAATAGGAAAACTAATCAAACCCCCTGGTCAGATTACATGTTTTGTGTGATTTTCTGAGTGAGTGAGAATAAGTTAATACCTCCTGTAGAGGGATCAAACTTAAATGTGCATTTTTTCTGTAAAGTTCTCTATTTTGTGTTAAAATATTGTAAAAAATAGAATATAAAATACTGAATGTGCCATAACTTTTACACAGATCACATTTTATGTATTTCCAATGTACTAAATTCAGCAGGTAAACAGTAATAGTGTATTAAAATGTTCAGAAGTGTTTCTGTAAAGGATGTGTTCACTTATTTTCACTAAAAACATCAATAAAACATCCCATTTGACCAGGAAAGCCCAAAGATTTGCACACAACTGTAGGACACTTAGCCCTTTGTAATCTGATCACAAACTTTACTGGCAGCGTTCATAAGGCTACACAACACCTACATAAGCCATGACAACAAACATAAGACTGTCCAGTCATATAAATAAAGACTTATTCCACGTCACTGAGGTGAAATGATAACAAACTGACAAAAGCCGTCTTCATAAGAACTGACGCTGTTAGAATGAGTGTTTGTGAGTGTTTGGACAGAAACAGCTGAGAGTGGTGACCACTTCACTGTATCTAATCCTGCTCTGAGAGCAGTGAGTGTAGTGACCAGTCGACTGTGTGATCCTGCTATGAGAGTGGTGACCAGTTCACTATATTTGATGATGATCTGGGAGTAATGACCAGTCCATGAGTTTTAGGCTTGTTCTGTTTTTTGCCCTCAGCAGCCCCCCGGGGACGGTCTACTCCACGGATTTCTGCCCCCATTTCAGCCATTCTTCAACACCATTGGTTCGCGCTCAGTAAGCATGGAACTGATTAGGTGAGAAAGTTATATCAGACACATGAAACGTGTTTAAAATGTGGAGCTGAGTCGTTAGATGAAGGAAGAAGAACAGAGTTGATACAGAGACTTTTTAAGAGGATTTTAGTTATACGAACAATGCTGAGAGAGAAAAGGTGAGTTTGTTTAATTTGAAGCTCAGTCTGTTGCTCTAAAAGTTCACCCACAGTTATTTAACACGGTAAAACTTTACTGGGTTAGCTGTGTGCTAAGTCTTATAGCTAGTTAGCTGACTAGCTCTGTAATGTACATTTTATTTATAGAATAAATAGATAAAATTGATAAAATAACCTAACAGCATTGCTGAGTGAGACTCTGAACAGATCATGCTCCTAAACTGACCCTCATGCGCTAAAGACCAATGCTTTGTGTGGCTCACGCTCATTCAGAGGTAAACAATCAGAATGGAGTCAGCAGTAACAGCCATAAGACTAAAGTCAGTGCTCATGTTAATGTGCAGTGGAGGCTGAAAATCATAATCAAATTATCCTGAGAGCGAGGAAGAGAAAAAAGGGCCAAGATTTTACTGATGGGTCTCTGTGGATTGATGGCAGCTTCTTCACTGGAGAGGAATATCTGGATGTGAAATCAGAGCAAGGAGTCATGGGATCAAGACTTGGATGGATAAGCAGCATAGAAAATGTGTGTGTGTGTGTGTGTGTGTGTGTATGTGTGTGTGTGTGTGTGTGTGTGTGTGTGTGTATGTGTGTGTGTGTGTGTATGTGTGTGTGTGTGTGTGTGTGTATTCCACTAGTAGAATTAACCCAGTTATTAACATGTTTCACTCAGTCACTGGTATATATCAGTGTAGCCTTTTAGCCAGTACTGCTGTTCTAACTAGTTGATGAACTGATACTGACACTGTTACCATACTAGATTAAACTATATTAAACCACACAAAATTCACGTTTTCACGTGCTTAAAGTTTGAACTGAAAGGGAAGATAAATAGACACGTTTCTACTGGGGTTCAGCACAAACTGTCTGGTTTCACCTTAACTAACATTACTAGCCCAGTCACATCACTTCACCTCATACCTTTTAGCAGGAACACAGTGAGTTTGTAATGAATTAAATAGCTGATAAAAACATGATAAATTCACTGAATTATGTTAAGAGTAGTCTTTCATTAAATCAGTACTATTAGAGTATAAAATGACAGTTTTTTTAAAATGCAGTGGTGGACAGTAATGAAGTAAATGTAATTCGTTACTGTACTTAAGTAGTTTTTCGTGTATCTGTACTTTAGTGAGGTATTTCCATTTTGAGTGACTTTTTACTTTCGCTCCACTACATTTCAAAGTCAAATATCTTACTTTTTACTGCACTACATTATGCAAAATCTGTCGTTCCTTTTGGCCTTATGTGTGTATAAAAACGTTACATGTCAAAATGAAAGAAGTGTGAAGGAAGCACACCAATCAGGGCACGGCGCACACTTAGTTTTGAGCTTGTTTTGACCTGTTGGACATACCGACCCAGTGCAAGCATACGGTTCAACATCAGTGCAGCAGCGTAAAAGTTTGGGATGCCTATTCCAACATAAATGATGAACTAACCTAACTTTATGTAAATAGACCACAATATAGAAATATCTGTAACTCTAACTCTATTTCATGTTATAGTAAACTTGTTTTGGCTGATTTATGTTTTTGAACAGAGACCTACAGATGCAGTTTAGTAAAAGAAAACTCATTTGTGAACCTGAGTTTAAAGTTTTTATTAAACTTAAACTTGTAACTAAGTTGCAAATAAACTGAAACTTTGCTTGTTTGCACAAAGTTATTTCAGAGCCACTCGGTTCTACCTAATGGAAACTGTTTGCCTTCAGTGTTTTGTGTTGATGATAATTTTAATAGACATCAGACTAATTAATGACATTCTATTAAAAGACTGGTTTACCAAGAGTGACACTGGAGTATTTTCACCTAAAATGAGTCAATGAAGCAGGACATTCGAGTCATAATTAATCTTTTAGTACTTTTACTTTCGATATTTAAGTACATTTGAAGGCAAATACTTTTGTACTTTTACTCAAGTGGAGGTCTAAAGGGAGGACTTCTACTTTTACTGGAGTAATATTTTACCTTGGGTATCTCTACTTTAACTCAAGTACATGATTTGTGTACTTCATCCACCACTGTTTAAGATGACCCTGCTTCAGTGTAAAATATATATTTATAGTGTAAAATGACTTTTTAATTGGCATGTTTATGCTTCCAGTGTGCTATTTGACTAAAGCTGTTAAATGAAACTCCTTTCCTGTCTGCTCTCCTTCATTTTGCCTGATCTGATAGCCGTGTTGATCCACATGGTAGTCAGCTCTGCCAGTGTATCAGATCTATGGTCTACAAATTTAGTCTACTGGGAGGTGTACTGGGAGGTTGAGTGGAGTGGGGGAGAGGCTGGCATAGCAGTGACTTATAAAGGAATCAGCAGGAAAGGGAACAGTTCTGATTGTAGGACTGGACGGAACGAGAGATCCTGGAGTTTAGACTGCTTTAGTAACAGATTCTCTGTCTGTCACATTAATAAGAGAAGTCTTACACCTTCACCTGCTTCCAGGCCCAGCAGAGTAGGAGTGTATCTGGACCGGCCGTCCGGCACTCTGTCCTTCTACAGCGTCCCGCCGTGCGGCCATTGAGGAGGAGGTTAAGCAGATGATAGCCACTGGTCTTATTGAACCCTGGCCTGAACACATAAAACATCTGAGGAGGCTTCTGGGTTGCCTTCGCGAAGCTGAACTCACCATCGGACTCTGAGGAGGAGGTATGTGGCCAGGGTTCTTGCCTGACCTGTTTTCCTGAGCAGTTAATGACAAGGGCAGCTCTCCGAGGTGCTGACCGGAGCAGTCAACGTTCAGCACCTCTTATATATGAACATCCAGCGACCGCAGGGCCTCAATCTCACACGTCTGGCTGCCGCTGATGACTGCAGCTGGGTTTGCTCACCCAGACAGAGCCAGCCCCATAAAAACGGCGTCAGAGGCTCAGTCTGGTGAGTGACTCCTAGAACTCCACGTGCTCCTATATGAATGCCTGGTGTCATTGTTTCTCCTCTCTTTTCTCTCTCAATTCCTCTCTCTTTCTCGAATCCCAGGAGACGTAACCGAGCTGCACTTCCTGGACAAACTTGTCTCAACCTCGAACCTCGAGCCTCGAGCCTCACCTGTCTGCTCCTGAAACTACACCTCCCTGCTAGACTAGAGGGAGATGAACCTTTCTTTGAAGGACTCTATATCACTTATGAAGTCTTCTCATCTTTTTTGTCGTTTATTTGAGAGACTGTGAATAAAACTGGCCTCGAGCCATACCTGAACTGAATTCCCTCATCTCTGTGGTCTTCCTCTACCAGAACGCCTCACAGTAAACACATAAACTACAGCGTATGGCTTATTAAAATATAATTTGTCATATTGTTTACAAATGATTAAAATGAGAAACATTAACAGATTTGATCAGCATCATCATTTTCATAAATAAAACCAGCTACAGTGGTAAACATCTGAACTTCCCAGTCAAATTACATGTTTTGTAGTAAAAATAAGTGAACACACCCTCTACAAGGAACAAACTTAAATATGGCATTTATCTGCAGATTTTACAGCACAGTTAATATTTATATGCTGAGTTTAACATAAAAAACAACATAAAATATGAAATGTCCCGTAAATTTACATGTTTTAAAATGTAAAGTTAAAATGTAAAGTTAAACTGTAAAGTTCTCCACAAATAACTTTTTAACTTATTTTCACTCAGAAAATCAACAGAATGTGTCATTTAACCAGGGGTGCACAAACTTTTGGATATGACTGTATGTACAGATGCAGTATGTGTTCAGTCCATAAATAAACTTGTTTCAGAAAATCCGTCAATCACAGTTTGTTCAGCACAAAAACCCCTAAAAGGTGATGACTTACCTGTCACCATCACAGAGTCACAGATCTGGACAGGTTTAAGGAGCTGAACTGAATTTTTACTGATTCAGGAGACGCAGAATTCTGCAGAGACTCTTTGATACGTTCATGAACAGAGTATGTTCAGATCACATGATCCTCTGAACTACATCCACTTTCAGCAGCATCATTAAAAC